>NC_091984.1:138231365-138531365 GCF_044704955.1 Pristiophorus japonicus
GAGTCGGAGAGGCGGTTGGTGTGTCGGAGAGGCAGTTGATGAGTCGGAGAGGCAGTTGGTGTGTCGGAGAGGCAGTCGGTGAGTCGGAGAGGCAGTTGGTGTGTCGGAGAGGCGGTTGGTGTGTCGGAGAGGCAGTTGTTGAGTCGAAGAGGCAGTTGGTGTGTCGGAGAGGCAGTTGGTGTGTCGGAGAGGCAGTTGGTGAGTCGGAGAGGCAGTTGGTGTGTTGGAGAGGCAGTTGATGTGACGGAGCAGCAGTTGGTGAGTTGGAGAGACAGTTGGTGAGTCGGAGAGGCAGTTGGTGAGTCGGAGAGGCATTTGGTGAGTCGGAGAGGCAGTTGGTGTGTCGGAGAGGCAGTTGATGTGACGGAGCGGCAGTTGGTGAGTCGGAGAGGCAGTTGGTGAGTCGGAGAGGCAGTTGGTGAGTCGGAGAGGCGGTTGGTGAGTCGGAGATGCGGTTGGTGAGTCGGAGAGGCGGTTGCTGAGTCGGAGAGGCAGTTGGTGAGTCAGAGAGGCAGTTGGTGTGTCGAAGAGGCAGTTGATGAGTCGGAGAGGCAGTTGGTGAGTCGGAGAGGCAGTTGGTGAGTCGGAGAGGCATTTGGTGAGTCGGAGAGGCGGTTGGTGAGTCGGAGAGGCAGTTGCTGAGTCGGAGAGGCGGTTGGTGTGTCGGAGAGGCAGTTGATGAGTCGGAGAGGCAGTTGGTGTGTCGGAGAGGCAGTCGGTGAGACGGAGAGGCAGTTGGTGTGTCGGAGAGGCAGTTGGTGAGTCGGAGAGGCAGTTGGTGAGTCGGAAAGGCTGTAGGTGTGTCGGTGAGGTAGTTGGTGAGTCGGAGAGGCAGTCGTTTTGTCGGAGAGGCAGTAGGTGTGTCGGAGAGGCAGTTGGTGTGTCGGAGAGGCAGTCGGTGAGTCAGAGAGGCAGTTGGTGTGTCGGAGAGGCAGTTGGTGTGTCGGAGAGGCAGTTGATGTGTCGGCGAGGCAGTTGGTGAGTCGGAGAGGCAGTTGGTGAGTCGGAGAGGCGGTTGGTGACTCAGAGAGGCGGTTGGTGTGTCGGAGAGGCAGTTGGTGTGTCGGAGAGGCAGTTGGTGTGTTGGAGAGGCAGTTGGTGTGTCGGAGAGGCAGTTGGCGTGTCCGAGAGGCAGTTGGTGTGTCGGAGAGTCAGTTAGTGTGTCGTAAATGCAGTTGGTGAGTCGGAGAGGTAGTTGGCATGTCAGAGAGGCAGTTGGTGTGTCAGAGAAGCAGTTAGAAACATAGAAAATAGGTGCAGGAGTAGGCCATTCGGCCCTTCTAGTCTGCACCGCCATTCAATGAGTTCATGGCTGAACATTCAACTTCAGTACCCCATTCTTGCTTTCTCGCCATACCCCTTGATCCCCCTAGCAGTAAGGACCTCATCTAACTCCTTTTTGAATATATTTAGTGAATTGGCCTCAACAACTTTCTGTGGTAGAGAATTCCACAGGTTCACCACTCTCTGGGTGAAGAAGTTCCTCCGCATCTCGGTCCTAAATGGCTTACCCCTTATCCTTAGACTGTGACCCCTGGTTCTGGACTTCCCCAACATTGGGAACATTCTTCCTGCATCTAACCTGTCTAACCCCGTCAGAATTTTATATGTTTCTATGAGGTCCCCTCTCATTCTTCTGAACTCCAGTGAATACAAGCCCAGTTGATCCAGTCTTTCTTGATAGGTCAGTCCCGCCATCCCGGGAATCAGTCTGGTGAACCTTCGCTGCACTCCCTCAATAGCAAGAATGTCCTTCCTCAGGTTAGGAGACCAAAACTGTACACAATACTCCAGGTGTGGCCTCACCAATGCCCTGTACAACTGTAGCAACACCTCCCTGCCCCTGTACTCAAATCCCCTCGCTATGAAGGCCAACATGCCATTTGCTTTCTTAACCGCCTGCTGCACCTGCATGCCAACCTTCAATGACTGATGTACCATGACACCCAGGTCTCTTTGCACCTCCCCTTTTCCTAATCTGTCACCATTCAGATAATAGTCTGTCTCTCTGTTTTTACCACCAAAGTGGATAACCTCACATTTATCCACATTATACTTCATCTGCCATGCATTTGCCCACTCATCTAACCTATCCAAGTCGCTCTGCAGCCTCACAGCATCCTCCTCGCAGCTCACACTGCCTCTCCGACACAGTTGGTGTGTCGGAGAGGCAGTTGGTGAGTCGGAGAGGCAGTTGGTGAGTAAGAGAGGCAGTTGGTGTGTCGGAGAGGCAGTTGGTGTGTAGGAGAGGCAGTTGGTGAGTCAGAGAGGCAGTTCGTGTGTCGGAGAGGCAGTTGGTGTGTCGGAGAGGCAGTTGGTGTGTCGGAGAGGCAGTTGGTGAGTCGGAGTGGCAGTTGGTGTGTCGCAGAGGCAGTTGGTGTGTCGGAGAGGCAGTTGGTGAGTCGGAGAGGCAGTTAGTGTGTCGGAAACGCAGTTGGTGTGTCGGAAAGGCAGTTGGTGAGTCGGAGAGGCAGTTGGTGTGTCGGAGAGGCAGTTGGTGAGTCGGAGAGGCAGTTGGTGAGTCGGAGAGGCAGTTAGTGTGTCGGTGAGGCTGTTGGTGAGTCGGAGAGGCAGTCGGTGTGTCGGAGAGGCAGTAGGTGTGTCGGAGAGGCAGTAGGTGTGTCGGAGAGGCAGTAGATGAGTCGGAGAGGCAGTTGGTGTGTCGGAGAGGCAGTTGGTGTGTCGGAGAGGCAGTCGGTGAGTCGGAGAGGCAGTTGGTGTGTCGGAGAGGCAGTTGGTGTGTCGGAGAGGCAGTTGGTGTGTCGGAGAGGCAGTCGGTGAGTCGGAGAGGCAGTTGGTGTGTCGGAGAGGCAGTTGGTGTGTCGGAGAGGCAGTTGATATGTCGGAGAGGCAGTTGGTGTGTCGGAGAGGCAGTTGGTGAGTCGGAGAGGCATTTGGTGAGTCGGAGAGGCAGTTGGTGTGTCGGAGAGTCAGTTGATGTGACGGAGCGGCAGTTGGTGAGTTGGAGAGGCAGTTGGTGAGTCGGAGAGGCAGTTGGTGAGTTGGAGAGGCGGTTGGTGAGTCGGAGAGGCGGTTGGTGAGTCGGAGAGGCGGTTGCTGAGTCGGAGAGGCAGTTGGTGAGTCGGAGAGGCATTTGGTGAGTCGGAGAGGCGGTTGGTGAGTCGGAGAGGCAGTTGCTGAGTCGGAGAGGCGGTTGGTGTGTCGGAGAGGCAGTTGATGAGTCGGAGAGGCAGTTGGTGTGTCGGAGAGGCAGTCGGTGAGTCGGAGAGGCAGTTGGTGTGTCGGAGAGGCAGTTGGTGTGTCGGAGAGGCGGTTGGTGTGTCGGAGAGACAGTTGGTGTGTCGGAGAGGCAGTTGATGAGTCGGAGAGGCAGTTGGTGTGTCGGAGAGGCAGTTGTTGAGTCGAAGAGGCAGTTGGTGTGTCGGAGAGGCAGTTGGTGTGTCGGAGAGGCAGTTGGTGCGTCGGAGAGGCAGTTGATGAGTCGGAGAGGCAGTTGGTGTGTCGGAGAAGCAGTTGGTGAGCCTGAGAGGCAGTTGGTGAGTCGGAGAGGCAGTTGGGGTGTCGGAGAGGCAGTTAATGAGTCGGAGAGGCAGTTGGTGTGTCGGAGAGGCAGTTGGTGCGTCGGAGAAGCAGTTGGTGAGCCTGAGAGGCAGTTGGTGTGTCGGAGAGGCAGTTGTTGAGTCGAAGAGGCAGTTGGTGTGTCGGAGAGGCAGTTGGTGTGTCGGAGAGGCAGTTGGTGCGTCGGAGAGGCAGTTGATGAGTCGGAGAGGCAGTTGGTGTGTCGGAGAAGCAGTTGGTGAGCCTGAGAGGCAGTTGGTGAGTCGGAGAGGCAGTTGGTGTGTCGGAGAGGCAGTTAATGAGTCGGAGAGGCAGTTGGTGTGTCGGAGAGGCAGTTGGTGAGTCGGAGAGGCAGTTGATGAGTCGGAGAGGCAGTTGGTGTGTCGCAGAGGCAGTTGGTGTGTCGGAGAGGCAGTTGGTGAGTCTGAGAGGCAGTTGCTGAGTCGGAGAGGCAGTTGGTGTGTCGGAGAGGCAGTTGGTGTGTCGCAGAGGCAGTTGGTGTGTCGGAGAGGCAGTTGGTGAGTCGCAGAGGCAGTTAATGAGTCGGAGAGGCAGTTGGTGTGTCGGAGAGGCAGTTGATGAGTCGGAGAGGCAGTTGGTGTGTCGGAGAGGCAGTTGATGAGTCGGAGAGGCAGTTGGTGTGTCTGAGAGGCAGTTGGTGAGTCTGAGAGGCTGTTGGTGAGTCGGAGAGGCAGTTGCTGAGTCGGAGAGGCAGTTGATGAGTCGGAGAGGCAGTTGGTGTGTCGGAGAGGCAGTTGGTGAGTCTGAGAGGCAGTTGGTGAGTCGGAGAGGCAGTTGGTATGTCGGAGAGGCAGTTAATGAGTTGGAGAGGCAGTTGGTGTGTCGGAGAGGCAGTTGATGAGTCGGAGAGGCAGTTGGTGCGTCGGAGAGGCAGTTGGTGCGTCGGAGAGGCAGTTGGTGCGTCGGAGAGGCAGTTGGTGAGTCCGAGTGGCAGTTGGTGTTTCGCAGAGGCAGTTGGTGTGTCGGAGAGGCAGTCGGTGTGTCGGAGAGGCAGTCGGTGTGTCGGAGAGGCAGTTGGTGTGTCGGAGAGGCAGTTGGTGTGTCGGAGAGGCAGTTGATGTGTCGGCGAGGCAGTTGGTGAGTCGGAGAGGCAGTTGATGTGACGGAGAGGCAGTTGGTGAGTCGGAGAGGCAGTTGGTGAGTCGGACAGGCAGTTGGTGAGTCGGAGAGGCGGTTGGTGACTCAGAGAGGCGGTTGGTGTGTCGGAGAGGCAGTTGGTGTGTAGGAGAGGCAGTTGGTGAGTCGGAGAGGCAGTTGGTGTGTTGGAGAGGCAGTTGGTGTGTCGGAGAGGCAGTTGGCGTGTCGGAAACGCAGTTGGTGTGTCGGAAAGGCAGTTGGTGAGTCGGAGAGGCAGTTGGTGTGTCGGAGAGGCAGTTGGTGAGTCGGAGAGGCAGTTGGTGAGTCGGAGAGGCAGTTGGTGTGTCGGTGAGGCTGTGGGTGAGTCGGAGAGGCAGTCGGTGTGTCGGAGAGGCATTAGGTGTGTCGGAGAGGCAATAGGAGTGTCGGAGAGGCAGTCGATGAGTCGGAGAGGCAGTTGGTGTGTCGGAGAGGCAGTCGGTGTGTCGGAGAGGCAGTCGGTGAGTCGGAGAGGCAGTTGGTGTGTCGGAGAGGCAGTTGGTGTGTCGGAGAGGCAGTTGGTGTGTCGGAGAGGCAGTCGGTGAGTCGGAGAGGCAGTTGGTGTGTCGGAGAGGCAGTTGGTGTGTCGGAGAGGCAGTTGATATGTCGGAGAGGCAGTTGGTGTGTCGGAGAGGCAGTTGCTGAGTCGGAGAGGCATTTGGTGAGTCGGAGAGGCAGTTGGTGTGTCGGAGAGTCAGTTGATGTGACGGAGCGGCAGTTGGTGAGTTGGAGAGGCAGTTGGTGAGTCGGAGAGGCAGTTGGTGAGTCGGAGAGGCGGTTGGTGAGTCGGAGAGGCGGTTGGTGAGTCGGAGAGGCGGTTGCTGAGTCGGAGAGGCAGTTGGTGAGTCGGACAGGCATTTGGTGAGTCGGAGAGGCGGTTGGTGAGTCGGAGAGGCAGTTGCTGAGTCGGAGAGGCAGTTGGTGTGTCGGAGAGGCAGTTGATGAGTCGGAGAGGCAGTTGGTGTGTCGGAGAGGCGGTTGGTGTGTCGGAGAGGCAGTTGTTGAGTCGAAGAGGCAGTTGGTGTGTCGGAGAGGCAGTTGGTGTGTCGGAGAGGCAGTTGGTGAGTCGGAGAGGCAGTTGGTGTGTTGGAGAGGCAGTTGATGTGACGGAGCAGCAGTTGGTGAGTTGGAGAGACAGTTGGTGAGTCGGAGAGGCAGTTGGTGAGTCGGAGAGGCGGTTGGTGAGTCAGAGAGGCGGTTGGTGAGTCGGTGAGGCAGTTGCTGAGTCGGAGAGGCAGTTGGTGAGTCAGAGAGGCGGTTGGTGTGTCGAAGAGGCAGTTGATGAGTCGGAGAGGCAGTTGGTGAGTCGGAGAGGCAGTTGGTGAGTCGGAGAGGCATTTGGTGAGTCGGAGAGGCGGCTGGTGAGTCGGAGAGGCTGTTGCTGAGTCGGAGAGGCGGTTGGTGTGTCGGAGAGGCAGTTGATGAGTCGGAGAGGCAGTTGGTGTGTCGGAGAGGCAGTTGGTGAGTTGGAGAGGCAGTTGGTGTGTCGGAAAGGCATTTGGTGTTTCGGAGAGGCAGTTGGTGAGTCGGAGAGGCAGGTGGTGTGTCGGAGAGGCAGTTGGTGCATCGGAGAGGCAGTTGATGAGTCGGAGAGGCAGTTGGTGTGTCGGAGAGGGAGTTAATGAGTCGGAGAGGCAGTTGGTGTGTCGGAGAGGCAGTTGATGATTCGGAGAGGCAGTTGGTGTGTCGGAGAGGCAGTTGATGAGTCGGAGAGGCAGTTGGTGTGTCGGAGAGGCAGTTGATGAGTCGGAGAGGCAGTTGGTGTGTCGGAGAGGCAGTTGGTGAGTCTGAGAGGCTGTTGGTGAGTCGGAGAGGCAGTTGCTGAGTCGGAGAGGCAGTGGTGTGTCGGAGAGGCAGTTGGTGTGTAGGAGAGGCAGTTGGTGAGTCGGAGAGGCAGTTCGTGTGTCGGAGAGGCAGTTGGTGTGTCGGAGAGGCAGTTGGTGTGTCGGAGAGGCAGTTGGTGAGTCGGAGTGGCAGTTGGTGTGTCGCAGAGGCAGTTGGTGTGTCGGAGAGGCAGTTGGTGAGTCGGAGAGGCAGTTAATGAGTCGGAGAGGCAGTTGGTGTGTCGGAGAGGCAGTTGATGAGTCGGAGAGGCAGTTGATGAGTCGGAGAGGCAGTTGATGTGTCTGAGAGGCAGTTGGTGAGTCTGAGAGGCTGTTGGTGAGTCGGAGAGGCAGTTGCTGAGTCGGAGAGGCAGTTGCTGAGTCGGAGAGGCAGTTGATGAGTCGGAGAGGCAGTTGGTGTGTCGGAGAGGCAGTTGGTGAGTCTGAGAGGCAGTTGCTGAGTCGGAGAGGCAGTTGGTATGTCGGAGAGGCAGTTAATGAGTTGGAGAGCCAGTTGGTATGTCGGAGAGGCAGTTGATGAGTCGGAGAGGCAGTTGGTGCGTCGGAGAGGCAGTTGGTGCGTCGGAGAGGCAGTTGGTGCGTCGGAGAGGCAGTTGGTGAGTCCGAGTGGCAGTTGGTGTGTCGGAGAGGCAGTCGGTGTGTCGTAGAGGCAGTCGGTGAGTCGGAGAGGCAGTTGGTGTGTCGGAGAGGCAGTTGGTGTGTCGGAGAGGCAGTTGATGTGTCGGCGAGGCAGTTGGTGCGTCGGAGAGGCAGTTGGTGAGTCCGAGTGGCAGTTGGTGTTTCGCAGAGGCAGTTGGTGTGTCGGAGAGGCAGTCGGTGTGTCAGAGAGGCAGTCGGTGAGTCGGAGAGGCGGTTGGTGACTCAGAGAGGCAGTTGGTGAGTCGGAGAGGCATTTGGTGAGTCGGAGAGGCAGTTGATATGTCGGAGAGGCAGTTGGTGTGTCGGAGAGGCAGTTGGTGAGTCGGAGAGGCATTTGGTGAGTCGGAGAGGCAGTTGGTGTGTCGGAGAGTCAGTTGATGTGACGGAGCGGCAGTTGGTGAGTTGGAGAGGCAGTTGGTGAGTCGGAGAGGCAGTTGGTGAGTCGGAGAGGCGGTTGGTGAGTCGGAGAGGCGGTTGGTGAGTCGGAGAGGCGGTTGCTGAGTCGGAGAGGCAGTTGGTGAGTCGGACAGGCATTTGGTGAGTCGGAGAGGCGGTTGGTGAGTCGGAGAGGCAGTTGCTGAGTCGGAGAGGCGGTTGGTGTGTCGGAGAGGCAGTTGATGAGTCGGAGAGGCAGTTGGTGTGTCGGAGAGGCAGTCGGTGAGTCGGAGAGGCAGTTGGTGTGTCGGAGAGGCAGTTGGTGTGTCGGAGAGGCGGTTGGTGTGTCGGAGAGGCAGTTGTTGAGTCGAAGAGGCAGTTGGTGTGTCGGAGAGGCAGTTGGTGTGTCGGAGAAGCAGTTGGTGAGTCGGAGAGGCAGTTGGTGTGTTGGAGAGGCAGTTGATGTGACGGAGCAGCAGTTGGTGAGTTGGAGAGACAGTTGGTGAGTCGGAGAGGCAGTTGGTGAGTCGGAGAGGCGGTTGGTGAGTCAGAGAGGCGGTTGGTGAGTCGGAGAGGCAGTTGCTGAGTCGGAGAGGCAGTTGGTGAGTCAGAGAGGCAGTTGGTGTGTCGAAGAGGCTGTTGATGAGTCGGAGAGGCAGTTGGTGAGTCGGAGAGGCAGTTGGTGAGTCGGAGAGGCATTTGGTGAGTCGGAGAGGCGGTTGGTGAGTCGGAGAGGCAGTTGCTGAGTCGGAGAGGCGGTTGGTGTGTCGGAGAGGCAGTTGATGAGTCGGAGAGGCAGTTGGTGTGTCGGAGAGGCAGTTGGTGAGTCGGAGAGGCAGTTGGTGTGTCGGAAAGGCATTTGGTGTTTCGGAGAGGCAGTTGGTGAGTCGGAGAGGCAGGTGGTGTGTCGGAGAGGCAGTTGGTGCGTCGGAGAGGCAGTTGATGAGTCGGAGAGGCAGTTGGTGTGTCGGAGAAGCAGTTGGTGAGCCTGAGAGGCAGTTGGTGAGTCGGAGAGGCAGTTGGTGTGTCGGAGAGGCAGTTAATGAGTCGGAGAGGCAGTTGGTGTGTCGGAGAAGCAGTTGGTGAGCCTGAGAGGCAGTTGGTGTGTCGCAGAGGCAGTTGGTGTGTCGGAGAGGCAGTTGGTGAGTCTGAGAGGCAGTTGCTGAGTCGGAGAGGCAGTTGGTGTGTCGGAGAGGCAGTTGGTGTGTAGGAAAGGCAGTTGGTGAGTCGGAGAGGCAGTTCGTGTGTCGGAGAGGCAGTTGGTGTGTCGGAGAGGCAGTTGGTGTGTCGGAGAGGCAGTTGGTGTGTCGGAGAGGCAGTTGGTGTGTCGGAGAGGCAGTTGGTGAGTCGGAGTGGCAGTTGGTGTGTCGCAGAGGCAGTTGGTGTGTCGGAGAGGCAGTTGGTGAGTCGCAGAGGCAGTTAATGAGTCGGAGAGGCAGTTGGTGTGTCGGAGAGGCAGTTGATGAGTCGGAGAGGCAGTTGGTGTGTCGGAGAGGCAGTTGATGAGTCGGAGAGGCAGTTGGTGTGTCTGAGAGGCAGTTGGTGAGTCTGAGAGGCTGTTGGTGAGTCGGAGAGGCAGTTGCTGAGTCGGAGAGGCAGTTGATGAGTCTGAGAGGCTGTTGGTGAGTCGGAGAGGCAGTTGCTGAGTCGGAGAGGCAGTTGGTGCGTCGCAGAGGCAGTTGGTGTGTCGGAGAGGCAGTCGGTGTGTCGGAGAGGCAGTCGGTGAGTCGGAGAGGCAGTTGGTGTGTCGGAGAGGCAGTTGATATGTCGGAGAGGCAGTTGGTGTGTCGGAGAGGCAGTTGCTGAGTCGGAGAGGCATTTGGTGAGTCGGAGAGGCAGTTGGTGTGTCGGAGAGTCAGTTGATGTGACGGAGCGGCAGTTGGTGAGTTGGAGAGGCAGTTGGTGAGTCGGAGAGGCAGTTGGTGAGTCGGAGAGGCGGTTGGTGAGTCGGAGAGGCGGTTGGTGAGTCGGAGAGGCGGTTGCTGAGTCGGAGAGGCAGTTGGTGTGTCGGAGAGGCGGTTGGTGTGTCGGAGAGGCAGTTGTTGAGTCGAAGAGGCAGTTGGTGTGTCGGAGAGGCAGTTGGTGTGTCGGAGAGGCAGTTGGTGAGTCGGAGAGGCGGTTGGTGAGTCAGAGAGGCGGTTGGTGAGTCGGAGAGGCAGTTGCTGAGTCGGAGAGGCAGTTGGTGAGTCAGAGAGGCGGTTGGTGTGTCGAAGAGGCAGTTGATGAGTCGGAGAGGCAGTTGGTGAGTCGGAGAGGCAGTTGGTGAGTCGGAGAGGCATTTGGTGAGTCGGAGAGGCGGTTGGTGAGTCGGAGAGGCAGTTGCTGAGTCGGAGAGGCGGTTGGTGTGTCGGAGAGGCAGTTGATGAGTCGGAGAGGCAGTTGGTGTGTCGGAGAGGCAGTTGGTGAGTCGGAGAGGCAGTTGGTGTGTCGGAAAGGCATTTGGTGTTTCGGAGAGGCAGTTGGTGAGTCGGAGAGGCAGGTGGTGTGTCGGAGAGGCAGTTGGTGCGTCGGAGAGGCAGTTGATGAGTCGGAGAGGCAGTTGGTGTGTCGGAGAAGCAGTTGGTGAGCCTGAGAGGCAGTTGGTGAGTCGGAGAGGCAGTTGGTGTGTCGGAGAGGCAGTTAATGAGTCGGAGAGGCAGTTGGTGTGTCGGAGAAGCAGTTGGTGAGCCTGAGAGGCAGTTGGTGTGTCGCAGAGGCAGTTGGTGTGTCGGAGAGGCAGTTGGTGAGTCTGAGAGGCAGTTGCTGAGTCGGAGAGGCAGTTGGTGTGTCGGAGAGGCAGTTGGTGTGTAGGAAAGGCAGTTGGTGAGTCGGAGAGGCAGTTCGTGTGTCGGAGAGGCAGTTGGTGTGTCGGAGAGGCAGTTGGTGTGTCGGAGAGGCAGTTGGTGTGTCGGAGAGGCAGTTGGTGTGTCGGAGAGGCAGTTGGTGAGTCGGAGTGGCAGTTGGTGTGTCGCAGAGGCAGTTGGTGTGTCGGAGAGGCAGTTGGTGAGTCGCAGAGGCAGTTAATGAGTCGGAGAGGCAGTTGGTGTGTCGGAGAGGCAGTTGATGAGTCGGAGAGGCAGTTGGTGTGTCGGAGAGGCAGTTGATGAGTCGGAGAGGCAGTTGGTGTGTCTGAGAGGCAGTTGGTGAGTCTGAGAGGCTGTTGGTGAGTCGGAGAGGCAGTTGCTGAGTCGGAGAGGCAGTTGATGAGTCTGAGAGGCTGTTGGTGAGTCGGAGAGGCAGTTGCTGAGTCGGAGAGGCAGTTGGTGCGTCGCAGAGGCAGTTGGTGTGTCGGAGAGGCAGTCGGTGTGTCGGAGAGGCAGTCGGTGAGTCGGAGAGGCAGTTGGTGTGTCGGAGAGGCAGTTGATATGTCGGAGAGGCAGTTGGTGTGTCGGAGAGGCAGTTGCTGAGTCGGAGAGGCATTTGGTGAGTCGGAGAGGCAGTTGGTGTGTCGGAGAGTCAGTTGATGTGACGGAGCGGCAGTTGGTGAGTTGGAGAGGCAGTTGGTGAGTCGGAGAGGCAGTTGGTGAGTCGGAGAGGCGGTTGGTGAGTCGGAGAGGCGGTTGGTGAGTCGGAGAGGCGGTTGCTGAGTCGGAGAGGCAGTTGGTGTGTCGGAGAGGCGGTTGGTGTGTCGGAGAGGCAGTTGTTGAGTCGAAGAGGCAGTTGGTGTGTCGGAGAGGCAGTTGGTGTGTCGGAGAGGCAGTTGGTGAGTCGGAGAGGCGGTTGGTGAGTCAGAGAGGCGGTTGGTGAGTCGGAGAGGCAGTTGCTGAGTCGGAGAGGCAGTTGGTGAGTCAGAGAGGCGGTTGGTGTGTCGAAGAGGCAGTTGATGAGTCGGAGAGGCAGTTGGTGAGTCGGAGAGGCAGTTGGTGAGTCGGAGAGGCATTTGGTGAGTCGGAGAGGCGGCTGGTGAGTCGGAGAGGCAGTTGCTGAGTCGGAGAGGCGGTTGGTGTGTCGGAGAGGCAGTTGATGAGTCGGAGAGGCAGTTGGTGTGTCGGAGAGGCAGTTGGTGAGTCGGAGAGGCAGTTGGTGTGTCGGAAAGGCATTTGGTGTTTCGGAGAGGCAGTTGGTGAGTCGGAGAGGCAGGTGGTGTGTCGGAGAGGGAGTTGGTGCGTCGGAGAGGCAGTTGATGAGTCGGAGAGGCAGTTGGTGTGTCGGAGAGGCAGTTGATGAGTCGGAGAGGCAGTTGGTGTGTCGGAGAGGCAGTTGATGAGTCGGAGAGGCAGTTAATGAGTCGGAGAAGCAGTTGGTGAGCCTGAGAGGCAGTTGGTGAGTCGGAGAGGCAGTTGATGAGTCGGAGAGGCAGTTGGTGTGTCGGAGAGGCAGTTGATGAGTCGGAGAGGCAGTTGGTGTGTCGGAGAGGCAGTTGATGAGTCGGAGAAGCAGTTGGTGAGCCTGAGAGGCAGTTGGTGAGTCGGAGAGGCAGTTGGTGTGTCGGAGAGGCAGTTAATGAGTCGGAGAGGCAGTTGGTGTGTCGGAGAGGCAGTTGATGAGTCGGAGAGGCAGTTGGTGTGTCGGAGAGGCAGTTGATGAGTCGGAGAGGCAGTTTTTGTGTCGGAGAGGCAGTTGGTGAGTCTGAGAGGCTGTTGATGAGTCGGAGAGGCAGTTGCTGAGTCGGAGAGGCAGTTGGTGTGTCGGAGAGGCAGTTGGTGTGTAGGAGAGGCAGTTGGTGAGTCGGAGAGGCAGTTCGTGTGTCGGAGAGGCAGTTGGTGTGTCGGAGAGGCAGTTGGTGTGTCGGAGTGGCAGTTGGTGAGTCGGAGTGGCAGTTGGTGTGTCGCAGAGGCAGTTGGTGTGTCGGAGAGGCAGTTGGTGAGTCGGAGAGGCAGTTAATGAGTCGGAAAGGCAGTTGGTGTGTCGGAGAGGCAGTTGATGAGTCGGAGAGGCAGTTGGTGTGTCGGAGAGGCAGTTGATGAGTCGGAGAGGCAGTTGATGTGTCTGAGAGGCAGTTGGTGAGTCTGAGAGGCTGTTGGTGAGTCGGAGAGGCAGTTGCTGAGTCGGAGAGGCAGTTGATGAGTCGGAGAGGCAGTTGGTGTGTCGGAGAGGCAGTTGGTGAGTCTGAGAGGCAGTTGGTGTGTCGGAGAGGCAGTTGGTGTGTCGGAGAGGCAGTTGGTGTGTAGGAAAGGCAGTTGGTGAGTTGGAGAGGCAGTTCGTGTGTCGGAGAGGCAGTTGGTGTGTCGGAGAGGCAGTTGGTGTGTCGGAGAGGCAGTTGGTGTGTCGGAGAGGCAGTTGGTGTGTCGGAGAGGCAGTTGGTGAGTCGGAGTGGCAGTTGGTGTGTCGCAGAGGCAGTTGGTGTGTCGGAGAGGCAGTTGGTGAGTCGCAGAGGCAGTTAATGAGTCGGAGAGGCAGTTGGTGTGTCGGAGAGGCAGTTGATGAGTCGGAGAGGCAGTTGGTGTGTCGGAGAGGCAGTTGATGAGTCGGAGAGGCAGTTGGTGTGTCTGAGAGGCAGTTGGTGAGTCTGAGAGGCTGTTGGTGAGTCGGAGAGGCAGTTGCTGAGTCGGAGAGGCAGTTGATGAGTCTGAGAGGCTGTTGGTGAGTCGGAGAGGCAGTTGCTGAGTCGGAGAGGCAGTTGGTGCGTCGCAGAGGCAGTTGGTGTGTCGGAGAGGCAGTCGGTGTGTCGGAGAGGCAGTCGGTGAGTCGGAGAGGCAGTTGGTGTGTCGGAGAGGCAGTTGATATGTCGGAGAGGCAGTTGGTGTGTCGGAGAGGCAGTTGCTGAGTCGGAGAGGCATTTGGTGAGTCGGAGAGGCAGTTGGTGTGTCGGAGAGTCAGTTGATGTGACGGAGCGGCAGTTGGTGAGTTGGAGAGGCAGTTGGTGAGTCGGAGAGGCAGTTGGTGAGTCGGAGAGGCGGTTGGTGAGTCGGAGAGGCGGTTGGTGAGTCGGAGAGGCGGTTGCTGAGTCGGAGAGGCAGTTGGTGTGTCGGAGAGGCGGTTGGTGTGTCGGAGAGGCAGTTGTTGAGTCGAAGAGGCAGTTGGTGTGTCGGAGAGGCAGTTGGTGTGTCGGAGAGGCAGTTGGTGAGTCGGAGAGGCGGTTGGTGAGTCAGAGAGGCGGTTGGTGAGTCGGAGAGGCAGTTGCTGAGTCGGAGAGGCAGTTGGTGAGTCAGAGAGGCGGTTGGTGTGTCGAAGAGGCAGTTGATGAGTCGGAGAGGCAGTTGGTGAGTCGGAGAGGCAGTTGGTGAGTCGGAGAGGCATTTGGTGAGTCGGAGAGGCGGCTGGTGAGTCGGAGAGGCAGTTGCTGAGTCGGAGAGGCGGTTGGTGTGTCGGAGAGGCAGTTGATGAGTCGGAGAGGCAGTTGGTGTGTCGGAGAGGCAGTTGGTGAGTCGGAGAGGCAGTTGGTGTGTCGGAAAGGCATTTGGTGTTTCGGAGAGGCAGTTGGTGAGTCGGAGAGGCAGGTGGTGTGTCGGAGAGGGAGTTGGTGCGTCGGAGAGGCAGTTGATGAGTCGGAGAGGCAGTTGGTGTGTCGGAGAAGCAGTTGGTGAGCCTGAGAGGCAGTTGGTGAGTCGGAGAGGTAGTTGGTGTGTCGGAGAGGCAGTTAATGAGTCGGAGAGGCAGTTGGTGTGTCGGAGAGGCAGTTGATGAGTCGGAGAGGCAGTTGGTGTGTCGGAGAGGCAGTTGATGAGTCGGAGAGGCAGTTTTTGTGTCGGAGAGGCAGTTGGTGAGTCTGAGAGGCTGTTGATGAGTCGGAGAGGCAGTTGCTGAGTCGGAGAGGCAGTTGGTGTGTCGGAGAGGCAGTTGGTGTGTAGGAGAGGCAGTTGGTGAGTCGGAGAGGCAGTTCGTGTGTCGGAGAGGCAGTTGGTGTGTCGGAGAGGCAGTTGGTGTGTCGGAGTGGCAGTTGGTGAGTCGGAGTGGCAGTTGGTGTGTCGCAGAGGCAGTTGGTGTGTCGGAGAGGCAGTTGGTGAGTCGGAGAGGCAGTTAATGAGTCGGAGAGGCAGTTGGTGTGTCGGAGAGGCAGTTGATGAGTCGGAGAGGCAGTTGGTGTGTCGGAGAGGCAGTTGATGAGTCGGAGAGGCAGTTGATGTGTCTGAGAGGCAGTTGGTGAGTCTGAGAGGCTGTTGGTGAGTCGGAGAGGCAGTTGCTGAGTCGGAGAGGCAGTTGATGAGTCGGAGAGGCAGTTGGTGTGTCGGAGAGGCAGTTGGTGAGTCTGAGAGGCAGTTGGTGTGTCGGAGAGGCAGTTGGTGTGTCGGAGAGGCAGTCGGTGTGTCGGAGAGGCAGTTGATGAGTTGGAGAGCCAGTTGGTGTGTCGGAGAGGCAGTTGATGAGTCGGAGAGGCAGTTGGTGCGTCGGAGAGGCAGTTGGTGCGTCGGAGAGGCAGTTGGTGCGTCGGAGAGGCAGTTGGTGAGTCCGAGTGGCAGTTGGTGTGTCGGAGAGGCAGTCGGTGTGTCGGAGAGGCAGTCGGTGAGTCGGAGAGGCAGTTGGTGTGTCGGAGAGGCAGTTGGTGTGTCGGAGAGGCAGTTGATGTGTCGGCGAGGCAGTTGGTGCGTCGGAGAGGCAGTTGGTGAGTCCGAGTGGCAGTTGGTGTTTCGCTGAGGCAGTTGGTGTGTCGGAGAGGCAGTCGGTGTGTCGGAGAGGCAGTCGGTGAGTCGGAGAGGCGGTTGGTGACTCAGAGAGGCGGTTGGTGTGTCGGAGAGGCAGTTGGTGTGTAGGAGAGGCAGTTGGTGTGTCGGAGAGGCAGTTGGTGTGTTGGAGAGGCAGTTGGTGTGTCGGAGAGGCAGTTGGCGTGTCGGAGAGGCAGTTGGTGTGTCGGAGAGGCAGTTGGTGTGTCGGAGAGGCAGTTGGTGTGTTGGAGAGGCAGTTGGTGTGTCGGAGAGGCAGTTGGCGTGTCGGAGAGGCAGTTGGTGAGTCGGAGAGGCAGTTGGCATGTCGGAGAGGCAGTTGGTGTGTCGGAGAGGCAGTTAGTGTGTCGGAGAGGCAGTTGGTGAGTCGGAGAGGTAGTTGGCATGTCAGAGAGGCAGTTGGTGTGTCAGAGAAGCAGTTGGTGTGTCGGAGAGGCAGTTGGTGAGTCGGAGAGGCAGTTGGTGAGTAGGAGAGGCAGTTGGTGTGTTGGAGAGGCAGTTGGTGTGTAGGAGAGGCAGTTGGTGAGTCGGAGAGGCAGTTGGTGAGTCGGAGAGGCAGTTAGTGTGTCGGAGAGGTAGTTGGTGTGTCGGAGAGGCAGTTGGTGAGTCGGAGTGGCAGTTGGTGTGTCGCAGAGGCAGTTGGTGTGTCGGAGAGGCAGTTGGTGAGTCGGAGAGGCAGTTAGTGTGTCGGAAACGCAGTTGGTGTGTCGGAAAGGCAGTTGGTGAGTCGGAGAGGCAGTTGGTGTGTCGGAGAGGCAGTTGGTGAGTCGGAGAGGCAGTTGGTGAGTCGGAGAGGCAGTTGGTGTGTCGGTGAGGCTGTTGGTGAGTCGGAGAGGCAGTCGGTGTGTCGGAGAGGCAGGATGTGTGTCGGAGAGGCAGTAGGTGTGTCGGAGAGGCAGTCGATGAGTCGGAGAGGCAGTTGTTGTGTCGGAGAGGCAGTTGGTGTGTCGGAGAGGCAGTCGGTGAGTCGGAGAGGCAGTTGTTGTGTCGGAGAGGCAGTTGGTGTGTCGGAGAGGCAGTTGATATGTCGGAGAGGCAGTTGGTGAGTCGGAGAGGCAGTTGGTGAGTCGGAGAGGCATTTGGTGAGTCGGAGAGGCAGTTGGTGTGTCGGAGAGTCAGTTGATGTGACGGAGCGGCAGTTGGGGAGTTGGAGAGGCAGTTGGTGAGTCGGAGAGGCAGTTGGTGAGTCGGAGAGGCGGTTGGTGAGTCGGAGAGGCGGTTGGTGAGTCGGAGAGGCGGTTGCTGAGTCGGAGAGGCAGTTGGTGAGTCAGAGAGGCAGTTGGTGTGTCGAAGAGGCAGTTGATGAGTCAGAGAGGCAGTTGGTGAGTCGGAGAGGCAGTTGGTGAGTCGGAGAGGCAGTTGCTGAGTCGGAGAGGCGGTTGGTGTGTCGGAGAGGCAGTTGATGAGTCGGAGAGGCAGTTGGTGTGTCGGAGAGGCAGTCGGTGAGTCGGAGAGGCAGTTGGTGTGTCGGAGAGGCAGTTGGTGTGTCGGAGAGGCGGTTGGTGTGTCGGAGAGGCAGTTGGTGAGTCGGAGAGGCAGTTGGTGTGTTGGAGAGGCAGTTGGTGTGTCGGAGAGGCAGTTGGTGTGTCGGAAAGGCATTTGGTGTTTCGGAGAGGCAGTTGGTGAGTCGGAGAGGCAGGTGGTGTGTCGGAGAGGCAGTTGGTGCGTCGGAGAGGCAGTTGATGAGTCGGAGAGGCAGTTGGTGTGTCGGAGAAGCAGTTGGTGAGCCTGAGAGGCAGTTGGTGAGTCGGAGAGGCAGTTGGTGTGTCGGAGAGGCAGTTAATGAGTCGGAGAGGCAGTTGGTGTGTCGGAGAGGCAGTTGGTGAGTCGGAGAGGCAGTTGATGAGTCGGAGAGGCAGTTGGTGTGTCGCAGAGGCAGTTGGTGTGTCGGAGAGGCAGTTGGTGAGTCTGAGAGGCAGTTGCTGAGTCGGAGAGGCAGTTGGTGTGTCGGAGAGGCAGTTGGTGTGTAGGAAAGGCAGTTGGTGAGTCGGAGAGGCAGTTCGTGTGTCGGAGAGGCAGTTGGTGTGTCGGAGAGGCAGTTGGTGTGTCGGAGAGGCAGTTGGTGAGTCGGAGTGGCAGTTGGTGTGTCGCAGAGGCAGTTGGTGTGTCGGAGAGGCAGTTGGTGAGTCGCAGAGGCAGTTAATGAGTCGGAGAGGCAGTTGGTGTGTCGGAGAGGCAGTTGATGAGTCGGAGAGGCAGTTGGTGTGTCGGAGAGGCAGTTGATGAGTCGGAGAGGCAGTTGGTGTGTCTGAGAGGCAGTTGGTGAGTCTGAGAGGCTGTTGGTGAGTCGGAGAGGCAGTTGCTGAGTCGGAGAGGCAGTTGGTATGTCGGAGAGGCAGTTAATGAGTTGGAGAGGCAGTTGGTGTGTCGGAGAGGCAGTTGGTGAGTCTGAGAGGCAGTTGGTGAGTCGGAGAGGCAGTTGGTATGTCGGAGAGGCAGTTAATGAGTTGGAGAGGCAGTTGGTGTGTCGGAGAGGCAGTTGATGAGTCGGTGAGGCAGTTGGTGCGTCGGAGAGGCAGTTGGTGCGTCGGAGAGGCAGTTGGTGCGTCGGAGAGGCAGTTGGTGAGTCCGAGTGGCAGTTGGTGTTTCGCAGAGGCAGTTGGTGTGTCGGAGAGGCAGTCGGTGTGTCGAGAGGCAGTCGGTGAGTCGGAGAGGCAGTTGGTGTGTCGGAGAGGCAGTTGGTGTGTCGGAGAGGCAGTTGATGTGTCGGCGAGGCAGTTGGTGAGTCGGAGAGGCAGTTGATGTAACGGAGCGGCAGTTGGTGAGTCGGAGATGCAGTTGGTGAGTCGGACAGGCAGTTGGTGAGTCGGAGAGGCGGTTGGTGACTCAGAGAGGCGGTTGGTGTGTCGGAGAGGCAGTTGGTGTGTAGGAGAGGCAGTTGGTGAGTCGGAGAGGCAGTTGGTGTGTCGGAGAGGCAGTTGGTGTGTTGGAGAGGCAGTTGGTGTGTCGGAGAGGCAGTTGGCGTGTCGGAAACGCAGTTGGTGTGTCGGAAAGGCAGTTGGTGAGTCGGAGAGGCAGTTGGTGTGTCGGAGAGGCAGTTGGTGAGTCGGAGAGGCAGTTGGTGAGTCGGAGAGGCAGTTGGTGTGTCGGTGAGGCTGTTGGTGAGTCGGAGAGGCAGTCGGTGTGTCGGAGAGGCATTAGGTGTGTCGGAGAGGCAATAGGTGTGTCGGAGAGGCAGTCGATGAGTCGGAGAGGCAGTTGGTGTGTCGGAGAGGCAGTCGGTGTGTCGGAGAGGCAGTCGGTGAGTCGGAGAGGCAGTTGGTGTATCGGAGAGGCAGTTGGTGTGTCGGAGAGGCAGTTGGTGTGTCGGAGAGGCAGTCGGTGAGTCGGAGAGGCAGTTGGTGTGTCGGAGAGGCAGTTGGTGTGTCGGAGAGGCAGTTGATATGTCGGAGAGGCAGTTGGTGTGTCGGAGATGCAGTTGCTGAGTCGGAGAGGCATTTGGTGAGTCGGAGAGGCAGTTGGTGTGTCGGAGAGTCAGTTGATGTGACGGAGCGGCAGTTGGTGAGTTGGAGAGGCAGTTGGTGAGTCGGAGAGGCAGTTGGTGTGTCAGAGAGGCGGTTGGTGAGTCAGAGAGGCGGTTGGTGAGTCGGAGAGGCGGTTGCTGAGTCGGAGAGGCAGTTGGTGAGTCAGAGAGGCGGTTGGTGTGTCGAAGAGGCAGTTGATGAGTCGGAGAGGCAGTTGGTGAGTCGGAGAGGCAGTTGGTGAGTCGGAGAGGCATTTGGTGAGTCGGAGAGGCGGCTGGTGAGTCGGAGAGGCAGTTGCTGAGTCGGAGAGGCGGTTGGTGTGTCGGAGAGGCAGTTGATGAGTCGGAGAGGCAGTTGGTGTGTCGGAGAGGCAGTTGGTGAGTCGGAGAGGCAGTTGGTGTGTCGGAAAGGCATTTGGTGTTTCGGAGAGGCAGTTGGTGAGTCGGAGAGGCAGGTGGTGTGTCGGAGAGGCAGTTGGTGCGTCGGAGAGGCAGTTGATGAGTCGGAGAGGCAGTTGGTGTGTCGGAGAAGCAGTTGGTGAGCCTGAGAGGCAGTTGGTGAGTCGGAGAGGCAGTTGGTGTGTCGGAGAGGCAGTTGATGAGTCGGAGAGGCAGTTGGTGTGTCGGAGAGGCAGTTGGTGAGTCGGAGAGGCAGTTGGTGTGTCGGAGAGGCAGTTGGTGAGTCGGAGAGGCATTTGGTGAGTCGGAGAGGCGGCTGGTGAGTCGGAGAGGCTGTTGCTGAGTCGGAGAGGCGGTTGGTGTGTCGGAGAGGCAGTTGATGAGTCGGAGAGGCAGTTGGTGTGTCGGAGAGGCAGTTGGTGAGTCGGAGAGGCAGTTGGTGTGTCGGAAAGGCATTTGGTGTTTCGGAGAGGCAGTTGGTGAGTCGGAGAGGCAGGTGGTGTGTCGGAGAGGCAGTTGGTGCATCGGAGAGGCAGTTGATGAGTCGGAGAGGCAGTTGGTGTGTCGGAGAAGCAGTTGGTGAGCCTGAGAGGCAGTTGGTGAGTCGGAGAGGCAGTTGGTGTGTCGGAGAGGCAGTTAATGAGTCGGAGAGGCAGTTGGTGTGTCGGAGAGGCAGTTGATGAGTCGGAGAGGCAGTTGGTGTGTCGGAGAGGCAGTTGATGAGTCGGAGAGGCAGTTGGTGTGTCGGAGAGGCAGTTGGTGAGTCTGAGAGGCTGTTGGTGAGTCGGAGAGGCAGTTGCTGAGTCGGAGAGGCAGTTGGTGTGTCGGAGAGGCAGTTGGTGTGTAGGAGAGGCAGTTGGTGAGTCGGAGAGGCAGTTCGTGTGTCGGAGAGGCAGTTGGTGTGTCGGAGAGGCAGTTGGTGTGTCGGAGAGGCAGTTGGTGAGTCGGAGTGGCAGTTGGTGTGTCGCAGAGGCAGTTGGTGTGTCGGAGAGGCAGTTGGTGAGTCGGAGAGGCAGTTAATGAGTCGGAGAGGCAGTTGGTGTGTCGGAGAGGCAGTTGATGAGTCGGAGAGGCAGTTGGTGTGTCGGAGAGGCAGTTGATGAGTCGGAGAGGCAGTTGATGTGTCTGAGAGGCAGTTGGTGAGTCTGAGAGGCTGTTGGTGAGTCGGAGAGGCAGTTGCTGAGTCGGAGAGGCAGTTGATGAGTCGGAGAGGCAGTTGGTGTGTCGGAGAGGCAGTTGGTGAGTCTGAGAGGCAGTTGGTGAGTCGGAGAGGCAGTTGGTATGTCGGAGAGGCAGTTAATGAGTTGGAGAGCCAGTTGGTATGTCGGAGAGGCAGTTGATGAGTCGGAGAGGCAGTTGGTGCGTCGGAGAGGCAGTTGGTGCGTCGGAGAGGCAGTTGGTGAGTCGGAGAGGCAGTTGGTGCGTCGGAGAGGCAGTTGGTGCGTCGGTGAGGCAGTTGGTGAGTCCGAGTGGCAGTTGGTGTGTCGGAGAGGCAGTCGGTGTGTCGGAGAGGCAGTCGGTGAGTCGGAGAGGCAGTTGGTGTGTCGGAGAGGCAGTTGGTGTGTCGGAGAGGCAGTTGATGTGTCGGCGAGGCAGTTGGTGCGTCGGAGAGGCAGTTGGTGAGTCCGAGTGGCAGTTGGTGTTTCGCAGAGGCAGTTGGTGTGTCGGAGAGGCAGTCGGTGTGTCGGAGAGGCAGTCGGTGAGTCGGAGAGGCGGTTGGTGACTCAGAGAGGCAGTTGGTGAGTCGGAGAGGCATTTGATGAGTCGGAGAGGCAGTTGATATGTCGGAGAGGCAGTTGGTGTGTCGGAGAGGCAGTTGGTGAGTCGGAGAGGCATTTGGTGAGTCGGAGAGGCAGTTGGTGTGTCGGAGAGTCAGTTGATGTGACGGAGCGGCAGTTGGTGAGTTGGAGAGGCAGTTGGTGAGTCGGAGAGGCAGTTGGTGAGTCGGAGAGGCGGTTGGTGAGTCGGAGAGGCGGTTGGTGAGTCGGAGAGGCGGTTGCTGAGTCGGAGAGGCAGTTGGTGAGTCGGACAGGCATTTGGTGAGTCGGAGAGGCGGTTGGTGAGTCGGAGAGGCAGTTGCTGAGTCGGAGAGGCGGTTGGTGTGTCGGAGAGGCAGTTGATGAGTCGGAGAGGCAGTTGGTGTGTCGGAGAGGCAGTCGGTGAGTCGGAGAGGCAGTTGGTGTGTCGGAGAGGCAGTTGGTGTGTCGGAGAGGCGGTTGGTGTGTCGGAGAGGCAGTTGTTGAGTCGAAGAGGCAGTTGGTGTGTCGGAGAGGCAGTTGGTGTGTCGGAGAGGCAGTTGGTGAGTCGGAGAGGCAGTTGGTGTGTTGGAGAGGCAGTTGATGTGACGGAGCAGCAGTTGGTGAGTTGGAGAGACAGTTGGTGAGTCGGAGAGGCAGTTGGTGAGTCGGAGAGGCGGTTGGTGAGTCAGAGAGGCGGTTGGTGAGTCGGAGAGGCAGTTGGTGTGTCGGAGAGGCAGTTGATGAGTCGGAGAGGCAGTTGGTGTGTCGGAGAGGCAGTTGGTGAGTCGGAGAGGCAGTTGGTGTGTCGGAGAGGCAGTTGGTGAGTCGGAGAGGCATTTGGTGAGTCGGAGAGGCGGCTGGTGAGTCGGAGAGGCTGTTGCTGAGTCGGAGAGGCGGTTGGTGTGTCGGAGAGGCAGTTGATGAGTCGGAGAGGCAGTTGGTGTGTCGGAGAGGCAGTTGGTGAGTCGGAGAGGCAGTTGGTGTGTCGGAAAGGCATTTGGTGTTTCGGAGAGGCAGTTGGTGAGTCGGAGAGGCAGGTGGTGTGTCGGAGAGGCAGTTGGTGCATCGGAGAGGCAGTTGATGAGTCGGAGAGGCAGTTGGTGTGTCGGAGAAGCAGTTGGTGAGCCTGAGAGGCAGTTGGTGATTCGGAGAGGCAGTTGGTGTGTCGGAGAGGCAGTTAATGAGTCGGAGAGGCAGTTGGTGTGTCGGAGAGGCAGTTGATGAGTCGGAGAGGCAGTTGGTGTGTCGGAGAGGCAGTTGATGAGTCGGAGAGGCAGTTGGTGTGTCGGAGAGGCAGTTGGTGAGTCTGAGAGGCTGTTGGTGAGTCGGAGAGGCAGTTGCTGAGTCGGAGAGGCAGTTGGTGTGTCGGAGAGGCAGTTGGTATGTCGGAGAGGCAGTTAATGAGTTGGAGAGCCAGTTGGTATGTCGGAGAGGCAGTTGATGAGTCGGAGAGGCAGTTGGTGCGTCGGAGAGGCAGTTGGTGCGTCGGAGAGGCAGTTGGTGAGTCGGAGAGGCAGTTGGTGCGTCGGAGAGGCAGTTGGTGCGTCGGTGAGGCAGTTGGTGAGTCCGAGTGGCAGTTGGTGTGTCGGAGAGGCAGTCGGTGTGTCGGAGAGGCAGTCGGTGAGTCGGAGAGGCAGTTGGTGTGTCGGAGAGGCAGTTGGTGTGTCGGAGAGGCAGTTGATGTGTCGGCGAGGCAGTTGGTGCGTCGGAGAGGCAGTTGGTGAGTCCGAGTGGCAGTTGGTGTTTCGCAGAGGCAGTTGGTGTGTCGGAGAGGCAGTCGGTGTGTCGGAGAGGCAGTCGGTGAGTCGGAGAGGCGGTTGGTGACTCAGAGAGGCAGTTGGTGAGTCGGAGAGGCATTTGATGAGTCGGAGAGGCAGTTGATATGTCGGAGAGGCAGTTGGTGTGTCGGAGAGGCAGTTGGTGAGTCGGAGAGGCATTTGGTGAGTCGGAGAGGCAGTTGGTGTGTCGGAGAGTCAGTTGATGTGACGGAGCGGCAGTTGGTGAGTTGGAGAGGCAGTTGGTGAGTCGGAGAGGCAGTTGGTGAGTCGGAGAGGCGGTTGGTGAGTCGGAGAGGCGGTTGGTGAGTCGGAGAGGCGGTTGCTGAGTCGGAGAGGCAGTTGGTGAGTCGGACAGGCATTTGGTGAGTCAGAGAGGCGGTTGGTGAGTCGGAGAGGCAGTTGCTGAGTCGGAGAGGCGGTTGGTGTGTCGGAGAGGCAGTTGATGAGTCGGAGAGGCAGTTGGTGTGTCGGAGAGGCAGTCGGTGAGTCGGAGAGGCAGTTGGTGTGTCGGAGAGGCAGTTGGTGTGTCGGAGAGGCGGTTGGTGTGTCGGAGAGGCAGTTGTTGAGTCGAAGAGGCAGTTGGTGTGTCGGAGAGGCAGTTGGTGTGTCGGAGAGGCAGTTGGTGAGTCGGAGAGGCAGTTGGTGTGTTGGAGAGGCAGTTGATGTGACGGAGCAGCAGTTGGTGAGTTGGAGAGACAGTTGGTGAGTCGGAGAGGCAGTTGGTGAGTCGGAGAGGCGGTTGGTGAGTCAGAGAGGCGGTTGGTGAGTCGGAGAGGCAGTTGGTGTGTCGGAGAGGCAGTTGATGAGTCGGAGAGGCAGTTGGTGTGTCGGAGAGGCAGTTGGTGAGTCGGAGAGGCAGTTGGTGTGTCGGAGAGGCAGTTGGTGAGTCGGAGAGGCATTTGGTGAGTCGGAGAGGCGGCTGGTGAGTCGGAGAGGCTGTTGCTGAGTCGGAGAGGCGGTTGGTGTGTCGGAGAGGCAGTTGATGAGTCGGAGAGGCAGTTGGTGTGTCGGAGAGGCAGTTGGTGAGTCGGAGAGGCAGTTGGTGTGTCGGAAAGGCATTTGGTGTTTCGGAGAGGCAGTTGGTGAGTCGGAGAGGCAGGTGGTGTGTCGGAGAGGCAGTTGGTGCATCGGAGAGGCAGTTGATGAGTCGGAGAGGCAGTTGGTGTGTCGGAGAAGCAGTTGGTGAGCCTGAGAGGCAGTTGGTGAGTCGGAGAGGCAGTTGGTGTGTCGGAGAGGCAGTTAATGAGTCGGAGAGGCAGTTGGTGTGTCGGAGAGGCAGTTGATGAGTCGGAGAGGCAGTTGGTGTGTCGGAGAGGCAGTTGATGAGTCGGAGAGGCAGTTGGTGTGTCGGAGAGGCAGTTGGTGAGTCTGAGAGGCTGTTGGTGAGTCGGAGTGGCAGTTGCTGAGTCGGAGAGGCAGTTGGTGTGTCGGAGAGGCAGTTGGTGTGTAGGAGAGGCAGTTGGTGAGTCGGAGAGGCAGTTCGTGTGTCGGAGAGGCAGTTGGTGTGTCGGAGAGGCAGTTGGTGTGTCGGAGAGGCAGTTGGTGAGTCGGAGTGGCAGTTGGTGTGTCGCAGAGGCAGTTGGTGTGTCGGAGAGGCAGTTGGTGAGTCGGAGAGGCAGTTAATGAGTCGGAGAGGCAGTTGGTGTGTCGGAGAGGCAGTTGATGAGTCGGAGAGGCAGTTGGTGTGTCGGAGAGGCAGTTGATGAGTCGGAGAGGCAGTTGATGTGTCTGAGAGGCAGTTGGTGAGTCTGAGAGGCTGTTGGTGAGTCGGAGAGGCAGTTGCTGAGTCGGAGAGGCAGTTGATGAGTCGGAGAGGCAGTTGGTGTGTCGGAGAGGCAGTTGGTGAGTCTGAGAGGCAGTTGGTGAGTCGGAGAGGCAGTTGGTATGTCGGAGAGGCAGTTAATGAGTTGGAGAGCCAGTTGGTATGTCGGAGAGGCAGTTGATGAGTCGGAGAGGCAGTTGGTGCGTCGGAGAGGCAGTTGGTGCGTCGGAGAGGCAGTTGGTGAGTCGGAGAGGCAGTTGGTGCGTCGGAGAGGCAGTTGGTGCGTCGGTGAGGCAGTCGGTGAGTCGGAGAGGCAGTTGGTGTGTCGGAGAGGCAGTTGGTGTGTCGGAGAGGCAGTTGATGTGTCGGCGAGGCAGTTGGTGCGTCGGAGAGGCAGTTGGTGAGTCCGAGTGGCAGTTGGTGTTTCGCAGAGGCAGTTGGTGTGTCGGAGAGGCAGTCGGTGTGTCGGAGAGGCAGTCGGTGAGTCGGAGAGGCGGTTGGTGACTCAGAGAGGCAGTTGGTGAGTCGGAGAGGCATTTGATGAGTCGGAGAGGCAGTTGATATGTCGGAGAGGCAGTTGGTGTGTCGGAGAGGCAGTTGGTGAGTCGGAGAGGCATTTGGTGAGTCGGAGAGGCAGTTGGTGTGTCGGAGAGTCAGTTGATGTGACGGAGCGGCAGTTGGTGAGTTGGAGAGGCAGTTGGTGAGTCGGAGAGGCAGTTGGTGAGTCGGAGAGGCGGTTGGTGAGTCGGAGAGGCGGTTGGTGAGTCGGAGAGGCGGTTGCTGAGTCGGAGAGGCAGTTGGTGAGTCGGACAGGCATTTGGTGAGTCGGAGAGGCGGTTGGTGAGTCGGAGAGGCAGTTGCTGAGTCGGAGAGGCGGTTGGTGTGTCGGAGAGGCAGTTGATGAGTCGGAGAGGCAGTTGGTGTGTCGGAGAGGCAGTCGGTGAGTCGGAGAGGCAGTTGGTGTGTCGGAGAGGCAGTTGGTGTGTCGGAGAGGCGGTTGGTGTGTCGGAGAGGCAGTTGTTGAGTCGAAGAGGCAGTTGGTGTGTCGGAGAGGCAGTTGGTGTGTCGGAGAGGCAGTTGGTGAGTCGGAGAGGCAGTTGGTGTGTTGGAGAGGCAGTTGATGTGACGGAGCAGCAGTTGGTGAGTTGGAGAGACAGTTGGTGAGTCGGAGAGGCAGTTGGTGAGTCGGAGAGGCGGTTGGTGAGTCAGAGAGGCGGTTGGTGAGTCGGAGAGGCAGTTGCTGAGTCGGAGAGGCAGTTGGTGAGTCAGAGAGGCAGTTGGTGTGTCGAAGAGGCTGTTGATGAGTCGGAGAGGCAGTTGGTGAGTCGGAGAGGCAGTTGGTGAGTCGGAGAGGCATTTGGTGAGTCGGAGAGGCGGTTGGTGAGTCGGAGAGGCAGTTGCTGAGTCGGAGAGGCGGTTGGTGTGTCGGAGAGGCAGTTGATGAGTCGGAGAGCCAGTTGGTGTGTCGGAGAGGCAGTTGGTGAGTCGGAGAGGCAGTTGGTGTGTCGGAAAGGCATTTGGTGTTTCGGAGAGGCAGTTGGTGAGTCGGAGAGGCAGGTGGTGTGTCGGAGAGGCAGTTGGTGCGTCGGAGAGGCAGTTGATGAGTCGGAGAGGCAGTTGGTGTGTCGGAGAAGCAGTTGGTGAGCCTGAGAGGCAGTTGGTGAGTCGGAGAGGCAGTTGGTGTGTCGGAGAGGCAGTTAATGAGTCGGAGAGGCAGTTGGTGTGTCGGAGAGGCAGTTGGTGAGTCGGAGAGGCAGTTGATGAGTCGGAGAGGCAGTTGGTGTGTCGCAGAGGCAGTTGGTGTGTCGGAGAGGCAGTTGGTGAGTCTGAGAGGCAGTTGCTGAGTCGGAGAGGCAGTTGGTGTGTCGGAGAGGCAGTTGGTGTGTAGGAAAGGCAGTTGGTGAGTCGGAGAGGCAGTTCGTGTGTCGGAGAGGCAGTTGGTGTGTCGGAGAGGCAGTTGGTGTGTCGGAGAGGCAGTTGGTGAGTCGGAGTGGCAGTTGGTGTGTCGCAGAGGCAGTTGGTGTGTCGGAGAGGCAGTTGGTGAGTCGCAGAGGCAGTTAATGAGTCGGAGAGGCAGTTGGTGTGTCGGAGAGGCAGTTGATGAGTCGGAGAGGCAGTTGGTGTGTCGGAGAGGCAGTTGATGAGTCGGAGAGGCAGTTGGTGTGTCTGAGAGGCAGTTGGTGAGTCTGAGAGGCTGTTGGTGAGTCGGAGAGGCAGTTGCTGAGTCGGAGAGGCAGTTGATGAGTCGGAGAGGCAGTTGGTGCGTCGCAGAGGCAGTTGGTGTGTCGGAGAGGCAGTCGGTGTGTCGGAGAGGCAGTCGGTGAGTCGGAGAGGCAGTTGGTGTGTCGGAGAGGCAGTTGATATGTCGGAGAGGCAGTTGGTGTGTCGGAGAGGCAGTTGCTGAGTCGGAGAGGCATTTGGTGAGTCGGAGAGGCAGTTGGTGTGTCGGAGAGTCAGTTGATGTGACGGAGCGGCAGTTGGTGAGTTGGAGAGGCAGTTGGTGAGTCGGAGAGGCAGTTGGTGAGTCGGAGAGGCGGTTGGTGAGTCGGAGAGGCGGTTGGTGAGTCGGAGAGGCGGTTGCTGAGTCGGAGAGGCAGTTGGTGTGTCGGAGAGGCGGTTGGTGTGTCGGAGAGGCAGTTGTTGAGTCGAAGAGGCAGTTGGTGTGTCGGAGAGGCAGTTGGTGTGTCGGAGAGGCGGTTGGTGAGTCAGAGAGGCGGTTGGTGAGTCGGAGAGGCAGTTGCTGAGTCGGAGAGGCAGTTGGTGAGTCAGAGAGGCGGTTGGTGTGTCGAAGAGGCAGTTGATGAGTCGGAGAGGCAGTTGGTGAGTCGGAGAGGCAGTTGGTGAGTCGGAGAGGCATTTGGTGAGTCGGAGAGGCGGCTGGTGAGTCGGAGAGGCAGTTGCTGAGTCGGAGAGGCGGTTGGTGTGTCGGAGAGGCAGTTGATGAGTCGGAGAGGCAGTTGGTGTGTCGGAGAGGCAGTTGGTGAGTCGGAGAGGCAGTTGGTGTGTCGGAAAGGCATTTGGTGTTTCGGAGAGGCAGTTGGTGAGTCGGAGAGGCAGGTGGTGTGTCGGAGAGGGAGTTGGTGCGTCGGAGAGGCAGTTGATGAGTCGGAGAGGCAGTTGGTGTGTCGGAGAAGCAGTTGGTGAGCCTGAGAGGCAGTTGGTGAGTCGGAGAGGCAGTTGGTGTGTCGGAGAGGCAGTTAATGAGTCGGAGAGGCAGTTGGTGTGTCGGAGAGGCAGTTGATGAGTCGGAGAGGCAGTTGGTGTGTCGGAGAGGCAGTTGATGAGTCGGAGAGGCAGTTTTTGTGTCGGAGAGGCAGTTGGTGAGTCTGAGAGGCTGTTGATGAGTCGGAGAGGCAGTTGCTGAGTCGGAGAGGCAGTTGGTGTGTCGGAGAGGCAGTTGGTGTGTAGGAGAGGCAGTTGGTGAGTCGGAGAGGCAGTTGGTGTGTCGGAGAGGCAGTTGGTGTGTCGGAGAGGCAGTTGGTGTGTCGGAGAGGCAGTTGGTGAGTCGGAGTGGCAGTTGGTGTGTCGCAGAGGCAGTTGGTGTGTCGGAGAGGCTGTTGGTGAGTCGGAGAGGCAGTTCATGAGTCGGAGAGGCAGTTGGTGTGTCGGAGAGGCAGTTGATGAGTCGGAGAGGCAGTTGGTGTGTCGGAGAGGCAGTTGATGAGTCGGAGAGGCAGTTGATGTGTCTGAGAGGCAGTTGGTGAGTCTGAGAGGCTGTTGGTGAGTCGGAGAGGCAGTTGCTGAGTCGGAGAGGCAGTTGATGAGTCGGAGAGGCAGTTGGTGTGTCGGAGAGGCAGTTGGTGAGTCTGAGAGGCAGTTGGTGAGTCGGAGAGGCAGTTGGTATGTCGGAGAGGCAGTTAATGAGTTGGAGAGCCAGTTGGTGTGTCGGAGAGGCAGTTGATGAGTCGGAGAGGCAGTTGGTGCGTCGGAGAGGCAGTTGGTGCGTCGGAGAGGCAGTTGGTGCGTCGGAGAGGCAGTTGGTGAGTCCGAGTGGCAGTTGGTGTGTCGGAGAGGCAGTCGGTGTGTCGGAGAGGCAGTCGGTGAGTCGGAGAGGCAGTTGGTGTGTCGGAGAGGCAGTTGGTGTGTCGGAGAGGCAGTTGATGTGTCGGCGAGGCAGTTGGTGCGTCGGAGAGGCAGTTGGTGAGTCCGAGTGGCAGTTGGTGTTTCGCAGAGGCAGTTGGTGTGTCGGAGAGGCAGTCGGTGTGTCGGAGAGGCAGTCGGTGAGTCGGAGAGGCGGTTGGTGACTCAGAGAGGCGGTTGGTGTGTCGGAGAGGCAGTTGGTGTGTAGGAGAGGCAGTTGGTGAGTCGGAGAGGCAGTTGGTGTGTCGGAGAGGCAGTTGGTGTGTTGGAGAGGCAGTTGGTGTGTCGGAGAGGCAGTTGGCGTGTCGGAGAGGCAGTTGGTGAGTCGGAGAGGCAGTTGGCATGTCGGAGAGGCAGTTGGTGTGTCGGAGAGGCGGTTAGTGTGTCGGAGAGGCAGTTGGTGAGTCGGAGAGGCAGTTGGTGTGTCGGAGAGGCTGTTGGTGAGTCGGAGAGGTAGTTGGCATGTCAGAGAGGCAGTTGGTGTGTCAGAGAAGCAGTTGGTGTGTCGGATAGGCTGTTGGTGAGTCGGAGAGGCAGTTGGTGAGTAGGAGAGGCAGTTGGTGTGTTGGAGAGGCAGTTGGTGTGTAGGAGAGGCAGTTGGTGAGTCGGAGAGGCAGTTGGTGAGTCGGAGAGGCAGTTCGTGTGTCGGAGAGGTAGTTGGTGTGTCGGAGAGGCAGTTGGTGTGTCGGAGAGGCAGTTGGTGAGTCGGAGTGGCAGTTGGTGTGTCGCAGAGGCAGTTGGTGTGTCGGAGAGGCAGTTGGTGAGTCGGAGAGGCAGTTAGTGTGTCGGAAACGCAGTTGGTGTGTCGGAAAGGCAGTTGGTGAGTCGGAGAGGCAGTTGGTGTGTCGGAGAGGCAGTTGGTGAGTCGGAGAGGCAGTTGGTGAGTCGGAGAGGCAGTTGGTGTGTCAGTGAGGCTGTTGGTGAGTCGGAGAGGCAGTCGGTGTGTCGGAGAGGCAGGATGTGTGTCGGAGAGGCAGTAGGTGTGTCGGAGAGGCAGTCGATGAGTCGGAGAGGCAGTTGGTGTGTCGGAGAGGCAGTTGGTGTGTCGGAGAGGCAGTCGGTGAGTCGGAGAGGCAGTTGTTGTGTCGGAGAGGCAGTTGGTGTGTCGGGGAGGCAGTTGATATGTCGGAGAGGCAGTTGGTGAGTCGGAGAGGCAGTTGGTGAGTCGGAGAGGCATTTGGTGAGTCGGAGAGGCAGTTGGTGTGTCGGAGAGTCAGTTGATGTGACGGAGCGGCAGTTGGGGAGTTGGAGAGGCAGTTGGTGAGTCGGAGAGGCAGTTGGTGAGTCGGAGAGGCGGTTGGTGAGTCGGAGAGGCGGTTGGTGAGTCGGAGAGGCGGTTGCTGAGTCGGAGAGGCAGTTGGTGAGTCAGAGAGGCAGTTGGTGTGTCGAAGAGGCAGTTGATGAGTCAGAGAGGCAGTTGGTGAGTCGGAGAGGCAGTTGGTGAGTCGGAGAGGCAGTTGCTGAGTCAGAGAGGCAGTTGGTGTGTCGGAGAGGCAGTCGGTGAGTCGGAGAGGCATTTGGTGAGTCGGAGAGGCAGTTGGTGTGTCGGAGAGTCAGTTGATGTGACGGAGCGGCAGTTGGTGAGTTGGAGAGGCAGTTGGTGAGTCGGAGAGGCAGTTGGTGAGTCGGAGAGGCGGTTGGTGAGTCGGAGAGGCGGTTGGTGAGTCGGAGAGGCGGTTGCTGAGTCGGAGAGGCAGTTGGTGTGTCGGAGAGGCGGTTGGTGTGTCGGAGAGGCAGTTGTTGAGTCGAAGAGGCAGTTGGTGTGTCGGAGAGGCAGTTGGTGTGTCGGAGAGGCAGTTGGTGAGTCGGAGAGGCGGTTGGTGAGTCAGAGAGGCGGTTGGTGAGTCGGAGAGGCAGTTGCTGAGTCGGAGAGGCAGTTGGTGAGTCAGAGAGGCGGTTGGTGTGTCGAAGAGGCAGTTGATGAGTCGGAGAGGCAGTTGGTGAGTCGGAGAGGCAGTTGGTGAGTCGGAGAGGCATTTGGTGAGTCTGAGAGGCGGCTGGTGAGTCGGAGAGGCAGTTGCTGAGTCGGAGAGGCGGTTGGTGTGTCGGAGAGGCAGTTGATGAGTCGGAGAGGCAGTTGGTGTGTCGGAGAGGCAGTTGGTGAGTCGGAGAGGCAGTTGGTGTGTCGGAAAGGCATTTGGTGTTTCGGAGAGGCAGTTGGTGAGTCGGAGAGGCAGGTGGTGTGTCGGAGAGGGAGTTGGTGCGTCGGAGAGGCAGTTGATGAGTCGGAGAGGCAGTTGGTGTGTCGGAGAAGCAGTTGGTGAGCCTGAGAGGCAGTTGGTGAGTCGGAGAGGCAGTTGGTGTGTCGGAGAGGCAGTTAATGAGTCGGAGAGGCAGTTGGTGTGTCGGAGAGGCAGTTGATGAGTCGGAGAGGCAGTTGGTGTGTCGGAGAGGCAGTTGATGAGTCGGAGAGGCAGTTTTTGTGTCGGAGAGGCAGTTGGTGAGTCTGAGAGGCTGTTGATGAGTCGGAGAGGCAGTTGCTGAGTCGGAGAGGCAGTTGGTGTGTCGGAGAGGCAGTTGGTGTGTAGGAGAGGCAGTTGGTGAGTCGGAGAGGCAGTTCGTGTGTCGGAGAGGCAGTTGGTGTGTCGGAGAGGCAGTTGGTGTGTCGGAGAGGCAGTTGGTGAGTCGGAGTGGCAGTTGGTGTGTCGCAGAGGCAGTTGGTGTGTCGGAGAGGCAGTTGGTGAGTCGGAGAGGCAGTTCATGAGTCGGAGAGGCAGTTGGTGTGTCGGAGAGGCAGTTGATGAGTCGGAGAGGCAGTTGGTGTGTCGGAGAGGCAGTTGATGAGTCGGAGAGGCAGTTGATGTGTCTGAGAGGCAGTTGGTGAGTCTGAGAGGCAGTTGGTGAGTCGGAGAGGCAGTTGGTATGTCGGAGAGGCAGTTAATGAGTTGGAGAGCCAGTTGGTGTGTCGGAGAGGCAGTTGATGAGTCGGAGAGGCAGTTGGTGCGTCGGAGAGGCAGTTGGTGCGTCGGAGAGGCAGTTGGTGCGTCGGAGAGGCAGTTGGTGAGTCCGAGTGGCAGTTGGTGTGTCGGAGAGGCAGTCGGTGTGTCGGAGAGGCAGTCGGTGAGTCGGAGAGGCAGTTGGTGTGTCGGAGAGGCAGTTGGTGTGTCGGAGAGGCAGTTGATGTGCCCGCGAGGCAGTTGGTGCGTCGGAGAGGCAGTTGGTGAGTCCGAGTGGCAGTTGGTGTTTCGCAGAGGCAGTTGGTGTGTCGGAGAGGCAGTCGGTGTGTCGGAGAGGCAGTCGGTGAGTCGGAGAGGCGGTTGGTGACTCAGAGAGGCGGTTGGTGTGTCGGAGAGGCAGTTGGTGTGTAGGAGAGGCAGTTGGTGAGTCGGAGAGGCAGTTGGTGTGTCGGAGAGGCGGTTGGTGTGTTGGAGAGGCAGTTGGTGTGTCGGAGAGGCAGTTGGCGTGTCGGAGAGGCAGTTGGTGAGTCGGAGAGGCAGTTGGCATGTCGGAGAGGCAGTTGGTGTGTCGGAGAGGCAGTTAGTGTGTCGGAGAGGCAGTTGGTGAGTCGGAGAGGCAGTTGGTGTGTCGGAGAGGCTGTTGGTGAGTCGGAGAGGTAGTTGGCATGTCAGAGAGGCAGTTGGTGTGTCAGAGAAGCAGTTGGTGTGTCGGAGAGGCTGTTGGTGAGTCGGAGAGGCAGTTGGTGAGTAGGAGAGGCAGTTGGTGTGTTGGAGAGGCAGTTGGTGTGTAGGAGAGACAGTTGGTGAGTCGGAGAGGCAGTTGGTGAGTCGGAGAGGCAGTTCGTGTGTCGGAGAGGTAGTTGGTGTGTCGGAGAGGCAGTTGGTGTGTCGGAGAGGCAGTTGGTGAGTCGGAGTGGCAGTTGGTGTGTCGCAGAGGCAGTTGGTGTGTCGGAGAGGCAGTTGGTGAGTCGGAGAGGCAGTTAGTGTGTCGGAAACGCAGTTGGTGTGTCGGAAAGGCAGTTGGTGAGTCGGAGAGGCAGTTGGTGTGTCGGAGAGGCAGTTGGTGAGTCGGAGAGGCAGTTGGTGAGTCGGAGAGGCAGTTGATGTGTCGGTGAGGCTGTAGGTGAGTCGGAGAGGCAGTCGGTGTGTCGGAGAGGCAGGATGTGTGTCGGAGAGGCAGTAGGTGTGTCGGAGAGGCAGTCGATGAGTCGGAGAGGCAGTTGGTGTGTCGGAGAGGCAGTTGGTGTGTCGGAGAGGCAGTCGGTGAGTCGGAGAGGCAGTTGTTGTGTCGGAGAGGCAGTTGGTGTGTCGGAGAGGCAGTTGATATGTCGGAGAGGCAGTTGGTGAGTCGGAGAGGCAGTTGGTGAGTCGGAGAGGCATTTGGTGAGTCGGAGAGGCAGTTGGTGTGTCGGAGAGTCAGTTGATGTGACGGAGCGGCAGTTGGGGAGTTGGAGAGGCAGTTGGTGAGTCGGAGAGGCAGTTGGTGAGTCGGAGAGGCGGTTGGTGAGTCGGAGAGGCGGTTGGTGAGTCGGAGAGGCGGTTGCTGAGTCGGAGAGGCAGTTGGTGAGTCAGAGAGGCAGTTGGTGTGTCGAAGAGGCAGTTGATGAGTCAGAGAGGCAGTTGGTGAGTCGGAGAGGCAGTTGGTGAGTCGGAGAGGCAGTTGCTGAGTCGGAGAGGCAGTTGGTGTGTCGGAGAGGCAGTCGGTGAGTCGGAGAGGCAGTTGGTGTGTCGGAGAGGCAGTTGGTGTGTCGGAGAGGCGGTTGGTGTGTCGGAGAGGCAGTTGGTGAGTCGGAGAGGCAGTTGGTGTGTTGGAGAGGCAGTTGGTGTGTCGGAGAGGCAGTTGGTGTGTCGGAAAGGCATTTGGTGTTTCGGAGAGGCAGTTGGTGAGTCGGAGAGGCAGGTGGTGTGTCGGAGAGGCAGTTGGTGCGTCGGAGAGGCAGTTGATGAGTCGGAGAGGCAGTTGGTGTGTCGGAGAAGCAGTTGGTGAGCCTGAGAGGCAGTTGGTGAGTCGGAGAGGCAGTTGGTGTGTCGGAGAGGCAGTTAATGAGTCGGAGAGGCAGTTGGTGTGTCGGAGAGGCAGTTGGTGAGTCGGAGAGGCAGTTGATGAGTCGGAGAGGCAGTTGGTGTGTCGCAGAGGCAGTTGGTGTGTCGGAGAGGCAGTTGGTGAGTCTGAGAGGCAGTTGCTGAGTCGGAGAGGCAGTTGGTGTGTCGGAGAGGCAGTTGGTGTGTAGGAAAGGCAGTTGGTGAGTCGGAGAGGCAGTTCGTGTGTCGGAGAGGCAGTTGGTGTGTCGGAGAGGCAGTTGGTGTGTCGGAGAGGCAGTTGGTGAGTCGGAGTGGCAGTTGGTGTGTCGCAGAGGCAGTTGGTGTGTCGGAGAGGCAGTTGGTGAGTCGCAGAGGCAGTTAATGAGTCGGAGAGGCAGTTGGTGTGTCGGAGAGGCAGTTGATGAGTCGGAGAGGCAGTTGGTGTGTCGGAGAGGCAGTTGATGAGTCGGAGAGGCAGTTGGTGTGTCTGAGAGGCAGTTGGTGAGTCTGAGAGGCTGTTGGTGAGTCGGAGAGGCAGTTGGTGAGTCGAAGAGGCAGTTGGTATGTCGGAGAGGCAGTTGGTGAGTCCGAGTGGCAGTTGGTGTTTCGCAGAGGCAGTTGGTGTGTCGGAGAGACAGTCGGTGTGTCGGAGAGGCAGTCGGTGAGTCGGAGAGGCAGTTGGTGTGTCGGAGAGGCAGTTGGTGTATCGGAGAGGCAGTTGATGTATCGGCGAGGCAGTTGGTGAGTCGGAGAGGCAGTTGATGTAACGGAGCGGCAGTTGGTGAGTCGGAGAGGCAGTTGGTGAGTCGGACAGGCAGTTGGTGAGTCGGAGAGGCGGTTGGTGACTCAGAGAGGCGGTTGGTGTGTCGGAGAGGCAGTTGGTGTGTAGGAGAGGCAGTTGGTGAGTCGGAGAGGCAGTTGGTGTGTCGGAGAGGCAGTTGGTGTGTTGGAGAGGCAGTTGGTGTGTCGGAGAGGCAGTTGGCGTGTCGGAAACGCAGTTGGTGTGTCGGAAAGGCAGTTGGTGAGTCGGAGAGGCAGTTGGTGTGTCGGAGAGGCAGTTGGTGAGTCGGAGAGGCAGTTGGTGAGTCGGAGAGGCAGTTGGTGTGTCGGTGAGGCTGTTGGTGAGTCAGAGAGGCAGTCGGTGTGTCGGAGAGGCATTAGGTGTGTCGGAGAGGCAATAGGTGTGTCGGAGAGGCAGTCGATGAGTCGGAGAGGCAGTTGGTGTGTCGGAGAGGCAGTCGGTGTGTCGGAGAGGCAGTCGGTGAGTCGGAGAGGCAGTTGGTGTGTCGGAGAGGCAGTTGGTGTGTCGGAGAGGCAGTTGGTGTGTCGGAGAGGCAGTCGGTGAGTCGGAGAGGCAGTTGGTGTGTCGGAGAGGCAGTTGGTGTGTCGGAGAGGCAGTTGATATGTCGGAGAGGCAGTTGGTGTGTCGGAGATGCAGTTGCTGAGTCGGAGAGGCATTTGGTGAGTCGGAGAGGCAGTTGGTGTGTCGGAGAGTCAGTTGATGTGACGGAGCGGCAGTTGGTGAGTTGGAGAGGCAGTTGGTGAGTCGGAGAGGCAGTTGGTGAGTCGGAGAGGCGGTTGGTGAGTCAGAGAGGCGGTTGGTGAGTCGGAGAGGCGGTAGCTGAGTCGGAGAGGCAGTTGGTGAGTCAGAGAGGCAGTTGGTGAGTCAGAGAGGCGGTTGGTGTGTCGAAGAGGCAGTTGATGAGTCGGAGAGGCAGTTGGTGAGTCGGAGAGGCAGTTGGTGAGTCGGAGAGGCATTTGGTGAGTCGGAGAGGCGGCTGGTGAGTCGGAGAGGCAGTTGCTGAGTCGGAGAGGCGGTTGGTGTGTCGGAGAGGCAGTTGATGAGTCGGAGAGGCAGTTGGTGTGTCGGAGAGGCAGTTGGTGAGTCGGAGAGGCAGTTGGTGTGTCGGAAAGGCATTTGGTGTTTTGGAGAGGCAGTTGGTGAGTCGGAGAGGCAGGTGGTGTGTCGGAGAGGCAGTTGGTGCGTCGGAGAGGCAGTTGGTGTGTCGGAGAGGCAGTTGGTGTGTCGGAAAGGCATTTGGTGTTTCGGAGAGGCAGTTGGTGAGTCGGAGAGGCAGGTGGTGTGTCGGAGAGGCAGTTGGTGCGTCGGAGAGGCAGTTGATGAGTCGGAGAGGCAGTTGGTGTGTCGGAGAAGCAGTTGGTGAGCCTGAGAGGCAGTTGGTGAGTCGGAGAGGCAGTTGGTGTGTCGGAGAGGCAGTTAATGAGTCGGAGAGGCAGTTGGTGTGTCGGAGAGGCAGTTGGTGAGTCGGAGAGGCAGTTGATGAGTCGGAGAGGCAGTTGGTGTGTCGCAGAGGCAGTTGGTGTGTCGGAGAGGCAGTTGGTGAGTCTGAGAGGCAGTTGCTGAGTCGGAGAGGCAGTTGGTGTGTCGGAGAGGCAGTTGGTGTGTAGGAAAGGCAGTTGGTGAGTCGGAGAGGCAGTTCGTGTGTCGGAGAGGCAGTTGGTGTGTCGGAGAGGCAGTTGGTGTGTCGGAGAGGCAGTTGGTGAGTCGGAGTGGCAGTTGGTGTGTCGCAGAGGCAGTTGGTGTGTCGGAGAGGCAGTTGGTGAGTCGCAGAGGCAGTTAATGAGTCGGAGAGGCAGTTGGTGTGTCGGAGAGGCAGTTGATGAGTCGGAGAGGCAGTTGGTGTGTCGGAGAGGCAGTTGATGAGTCGGAGAGGCAGTTGGTGTGTCTGAGAGGCAGTTGGTGAGTCTGAGAGGCTGTTGGTGAGTCGGAGAGGCAGTTGGTGAGTCGAAGAGGCAGTTGGTATGTCGGAGAGGCAGTTGGTGAGTCCGAGTGGCAGTTGGTGTTTCGCAGAGGCAGTTGGTGTGTCGGAGAGGCAGTCGGTGTGTCGGAGAGGCAGTCGGTGAGTCGGAGAGGCAGTTGGTGTGTCGGAGAGGCAGTTGGTGTGTCGGAGAGGCAGTTGATGTATCGGCGAGGCAGTTGGTGAGTCGGAGAGGCAGTTGATGTAACGGAGCGGCAGTTGGTGAGTCGGAGAGGCAGTTGGTGAGTCGGACAGGCAGTTGGTGAGTCGGAGAGGCGGTTGGTGACTCAGAGAGGCGGTTGGTGTGTCGGAGAGGCAGTTGGTGTGTAGGAGAGGCAGTTGGTGAGTCGGAGAGGCAGTTGGTGTGTCGGAGAGGCAGTTGGTGTGTTGGAGAGGCAGTTGGTGTGTCGGAGAGGCAGTTGGCGTGTCGGAAACGCAGTTGGTGTGTCGGAAAGGCAGTTGGTGAGTCGGAGAGGCAGTTGGTGTGTCGGAGAGGCAGTTGGTGAGTCGGAGAGGCAGTTGGTGAGTCGGAGAGGCAGTTGGTGTGTCGGTGAGGCTGTTGGTGAGTCAGAGAGGCAGTCGGTGTATCGGAGAGGCATTAGGTGTGTCGGAGAGGCAATAGGTGTGTCGGAGAGGCAGTCGATGAGTCGGAGAGGCAGTTGGTGTGTCGGAGAGGCAGTCGGTGTGTCGGAGAGGCAGTCGGTGAGTCGGAGAGGCAGTTGGTGTGTCGGAGAGGCAGTTGGTGTGTCGGAGAGGCAGTTGTTGTGTCGGAGAGGCAGTCGGTGAGTCGGAGAGGCAGTTGGTGTGTCGGAGAGGCAGTTGGTGTGTCGGAGAGGCAGTTGATATGTCGGAGAGGCAGTTGGTGTGTCGGAGATGCAGTTGCTGAGTCGGAGAGGCATTTGGTGAGTCGGAGAGGCAGTTGGTGTGTCGGAGAGTCAGTTGATGTGACGGAGCGGCAGTTGGTGAGTTGGAGAGGCAGTTGGTGAGTCGGAGAGGCAGTTGGTGAGTCGGAGAGGCGGTTGGTGAGTCAGAGAGGCGGTTGGTGAGTCGGAGAGGCGGTTGCTGAGTCGGAGAGGCAGTTGGTGAGTCAGAGAGGCAGTTGGTGAGTCAGAGAGGCGGTTGGTGTGTCGAAGAGGCAGTTGATGAGTCGGAGAGGCAGTTGGTGAGTCGGAGAGGCAGTTGGTGAGTCGGAGAGGCATTTGGTGAGTCGGAGAGGCGGCTGGTGAGTCGGAGAGGCAGTTGCTGAGTCGGAGAGGCGGTTGGTGTGTCGGAGAGGCAGTTGATGAGTCGGAGAGGCAGTTGGTGTGTCGGAGAGGCAGTTGGTGAGTCGGAGAGGCAGTTGGTGTGTCGGAAAGGCATTTGGTGTTTCAGAGAGGCAGTTGGTGAGTCGGAGAGGCAGGTGGTGTGTCGGAGAGGCAGTTGGTGCGTCGGAGAGGCAGTTGATGAGTCGGAGAGGCAGTTGGTGTGTCGGAGAAGCAGTTGGTGAGCCTGAGAGGCAGTTGGTGAGTCGGAGAGGCAGTTGGTGTGTCGGAGAGGCAGTTAATGAGTCGGAGAGGCAGTTGGTGTGTCGGAGAGGCAGTTGATGAGTCGGAGAGGCAGTTGGTGTGTCGGAGAGGCAGTTGATGAGTCGGAGAGGCAGTTGGTGTGTCGGAGAGGCAGTTGGTGAGTCTGAGAGGCTGTTGGTGAGTCGGAGAGGCAGTTGCTGAGTCGGAGAGGCAGTTGGTGTGTCGGAGAGGCAGTTGGTGTGTAGGAGAGGCAGTTGGTGAGTCGGAGAGGCAGTTCGTGTGTCGGAGAGGCAGTTGGTGTGTCGGAGAGGCAGTTGGTGTGTCGGAGAGGCAGTTGGTATGTCGGAGAGGCAGTTAATGAGTCGGAGAGCCAGTTGGTGTGTCGGAGAGGCAGTTGATGAGTCGGAGAGGCAGTTGGTGCGTCGGAGAGGCAGTTGGTGCGTCGGAGAGGCAGTTGGTGCGTCGGAGAGGCAGTTGGTGAGTCCGAGTGGCAGTTGGTGTGTCGGAGAGGCAGTCGGTGTGTCGGAGAGGCAGTCGGTGAGTCGGAGAGGCAGTTGGTGTGTCGGAGAGGCAGTTGGTGTGTCGGAGAGGCAGTTGATGTGTCGGCGAGGCAGTTGGTGCGTCGGAGAGGCAGTTGGTGAGTCCGAGTGGCAGTTGGTGTTTCGCAGAGGCAGTTGGTGTGTCGGAGAGGCAGTCGGTGTGTCGGAGAGGCAGTCGGTGAGTCGGAGAGGCGGTTGGTGACTCAGAGAGGCGGTTGGTGTGTCGGAGAGGCAGTTGGTGAGTCGGAGAGGCAGTTGGTGTGTCGGAGAGGCAGTTGGTGTGTTGGAGAGGCAGTTGGTGTGTCGGAGAGGCAGTTGGCGTGTCGGAGAGGCAGTTGGTGAGTCGGAGAGGCAGTTGGCATGTCGGAGAGCCAGTTGGTGTGTCGGAGAGGCAGTTGGTGTGTCGGAGAGGCAGTTAGTGTGTCGGAGAGGCAGTTGGTGAGTCGGAGAGGTAGTTGGCATGTCAGAGAGGCAGTTGGTGAGTCGGAGAGGCAGTTCGTGTGTCGGAGAGGTAGTTGGTGTGTCGGAGAGGCAGTTGGTGTGTCGGAGAGGCAGTTGGTGAGTCGGAGTGGCAGTTGGTGTGTCGCAGAGGCAGTTGGTGTGTCGGAGAGGCAGTTGGTGAGTCGGAGAGGCAGTTAGTGTGTCGGAAACGCAGTTGGTGTGTCGGAAAGGCAGTTGGTGAGTCGGAGAGGCAGTTGGAGTGTCGGAGAGGCAGTTGGTGAGTCGGAGAGGCAGTTGGTGAGTCGGAGAGGCAGTTGGTGTGTCGGTGAGGCTGTTGGTGAGTCGGAGAGGCAGTCGGTGTGTCGGAGAGGCAGGAGGTGTGTCGGAGAGGCAGTAGGTGTGTCGGAGAGGCAGTCGATGAGTCGGAGAGGCAGTTGGTGTGTCGGAGAGGCAGTTGGTGTGTCGGAGAGGCAGTCGGTGAGTCGGAGAGGCAGTTGTTGTGACGGAGAGGCAGTTGGTGTGTCGGAGAGGCAGTTGATATGTCGGAGAGGCAGTTGGTGAGTCGGAGAGGCAGTTGGTGAGTCGGAGAGGCATTTGGTGAGTCGGAGAGGCAGTTGGTGTGTCGGAGAGTCAGTTGATGTGACGGAGCGGCAGTTGGGGAGTTGGAGAGGCAGTTGGTGAGTCGGAGAGTCAGTTGGTGAGTCGGAGAGGCGGTTGGTGAGTCGGAGAGGCGGTTGGTGAGTCGGAGAGGCGGTTGCTGAGTCGGAGAGGCAGTTGGTGAGTCAGAGAGGCAGTTGGTGTGTCGAAGAGGCAGTTGATGAGTCGGAGAGGCAGTTGGTGAGTCGGAGAGGCAGTTGGTGAGTCGGAGAGGCATTTGGTGAGTCGGAGAGGCAGTTGGTGAGTCGGAGAGGCAGTTGCTGAGTCGGAGAGGCGGTTGGTGTGTCGGAGAGGCAGTTGATGAGTCGGAGAGGCAGTTGGTGTGTCGGAGAGGCAGTCGGTGAGTCGGAGAGGCAGTTGGTGTGTCGGAGAGGCAGTTGGTGTGTCGGAGAGGCGGTTGGTGTGTCGGAGAGGCAGTTGGTGAGTCGGAGAGGCAGTTGGTGTGTTGGAGAGGCAGTTGGTGTGTCGGAGAGGCAGTTGGTGAGTCGGAGAGGCAGTTGGTGTGTTGGAGAGGCAGTTGATGTGACGGAGCGGCTGTTGGTGAGTTGGAGAGACAGTTGGTGAGTCGGAGAGGCAGTAGGTGAGTCGGAGAGGCGGTTGGTGAGTCGGAGAGGCGGTTGGTGAGTCGGAGAGGCAGTTGCTGAGTCGGAGAGGCAGTTGCTGAGTCGGAAAGGCATTTGGTGTGTTAAAGAGGGGCAGTTGGTGAGTCGGAGAGGCAGGTGGTGTGTCGGAGAGGCAGTTGGTGCGTCGGAGAGGCAGTTGATGAGTTGGAGAGGCAGTTGGTGTGTCGGAGAAGCAGTTGGTGAGCCTGAGAGGCAGTTGGTGTGTTGGAGAGGCAGTTGATGTGACGGAGCGGCAGTTGGTGAGTTGGAGAGACAGTTGGTGAGTCGGAGAGGCAGTAGGTGAGTCGGAGAGGCGGTTGGTGAGTCGGAGAGGCGGTTGGTGAGTCGGAGAGGCAGTTGCTGAGTCGGAGAGGCAGTTGGTGAGTCGGAAAGGCATTTGGTGTGTTAAAGAGGGGCAGTTGGTGAGTCGGAGAGGCAGTTGGTGTGTTGGAGAGGCAGTTAATGAGTCGGAGAGGCAGTTGGTGTGTCGGAGAGGCAGTTGATGAGTCGGAGAGGCAGTTGGTGTGTCGGAGAGGCAGTTGATGAGTCGGAGAGGCAGTTGGTGTGTCGGAGAGGCAGTTGGTGAGTCTGAGAGGCTGTTGGTGAGTCGGAGAGGCAGTTGCTGAGTCGGAGAGGCAGTTGGTGTGTCGGAGAGGCAGTTCGTGTGTCAGAGAGGCAGTTGGTGTGTCGGAGAGGCAGTTGGTGTGTCGGAGAGGCAGTTGATGAGTCGGAGAGGCAGTTGGTCTGTCGGAGAGGCAGTTGATGAGTCGGAGAGGCAGTTGGTGTGTTGGAGAGGCAGTTAATGAGTCGGAGAGGCAGTTGGTGTGTCGGAGAGGCAGTTGATGAGTCGGAGAGGCAGTTGGTCTGTCGGAGAGGCAGTTGATGAGTCGGAGAGGCAGTTGGTGTGTCGGAGAGGCAGTTGGTGAGTCTGAGAGGCTGTTGGTGAGTCGGAGAGGCAGTTGCTGAGTCGGAGAGGCAGTTGCTGAGTCGGAGAGGCAGTTCGTGTGTCAGAGAGGCAGTTGGTGTGTCGGAGAGGCAGTTGGTGTGTCGGAGAGGCAGTTGGTGAGTCGGAGTGGCAGTTGTTGTGTCGCAGAGGCAGTTGGTGTGTCGGAGAGGCAGTTGGTGAGTCGGAGAGGCAGTTAGTGTGTCGGAAACGCAGTTGGTGTGTCGGAAAGGCAGTTGGTGAGTCGGAGAGGCAGTTGGTGAGTCGGAGAGTCAGTTGGTGAGTCGGAGAGGCGGTTGGTGAGTCGGAGAGGCGGTTGGTGAGTCGGAGAGGCGGTTGGTGTGTCGGAAAGGCAGTTGGTGAGTCGGAGAGGCAGTTGGTGTGTCGGAGAGGCAGTTGGTGAGTCGGAGAGGCAGTTGGTGAGTCGGAGAGGCAGTTGGTGTGTCGGTGAGGCTGTTGGTGAGTCGGAGAGGCAGTCGGTGCGTCGGAGAGGCAGTAGGTGTGTCGGAGAGGCAGTTGGTGTGTCGGAGAGGCAGTCGATGAGTCGGAGAGGCAGTTGGTGTGTCGGAGAGGCAGTTGGTGTGTCGGAGAAGCAGTTGATATGTCGGAGAGGCAGTTGGTGAGTCGGAGAGGCAGTTGTTGATTCGGAGAGGCATTTGGTGAGTCGGAGAGGCAGTTGGTGTGTTGGAGAGGCAGTTGATGTGACGGAGCGGCAGTTGGTGAGTTGGAGAGGCAGTTGGTGTGTTGGAGAGGCAGTTGATGTGACGGAGCGGCAGTTGGTGAGTTGGAGAGGCAGTTGGTGAGTCGGAGAGTCAGTTGGTGAGTCGGAGAGGCGGTTGGTGAGTCGGAGAGGCGGTTGGTGAGTCGGAGAGGCGGTTGCTGAGTCGGAGAGGCAGTTGGTGAGTCAGAGATGCAGTTGGTGTGTCGAAGAGGCAGTTGATGAGTCGGAGAGGCAGTTGGTGAGTCGGAGAGGCAGTTGGTGAGTCGGAGAGGCATTTGGTGAGTCGGAGAGGCGGTTGGTGAGTCGGAGAGGCAGTTGCTGAGTCGGAGAGGCGGTTGGTGTGTCGGAGAGGCAGTTGATGAGTCGGAGAGGCAGTTGGTGTGTCGGAGAGGCAGTCGGTGAGTCGGAGAGGCAGTTGGTGTGTCGGAGAGGCAGTTCGTGTCTCGGAGAGGCGGTTGGTGTGTCGGAGAGGCAGTTGGTGAGTCGGAGAGGCAGTTGGTGTGTCGGAGAGGCGGTTGGTGTGTCGGAGAGGCAGTTGGTGAGTCGGAGAGGCAGTTGGTGTGTTGGAGAGGCAGTTGATGTGACGGAGCGGAAGTTGGTGAGTTGGAGAGACAGTTGGTGAGTCGGAGAGGCAGTTGGTGAGTCGGAGAGGCGGTTGGTGAGTCGGAGAGGCGGTTGGTGAGTCGGACAGGCGGTTGCTGAGTCGGAGAGGCAGTTGGTGAGTCGGAGAGGCAGTTGGTGTGTCGAAGAGGCAGTTGATGAGTCGGAGAGGCAGTTGGTGAGTCGGAGAGGCAGTTGGTGAGTCGGAGAGGCATTTGGTGAGTCGGAGAGGCAGTTGCTGAGTCGGAGAGGCGGTTGGTGTGTCGGAGAGGCAGTTGATGAGTCGGAGAGGCAGTTGGTGTGTCGGAGAGGCAGTTGGTGAGTCGGAGAGGCAGTTGGTGTGTCGGAAAGGCATTTGGTGTGTCGGAGAGGCAGTTGGTGAGCCTGAGAGGCAGTTGGTGAGTCGGTGAGGCAGTCGGTGTGTTGGAGAAGCAGTTGGTGAGCCTGAGAGGCAGTTGGTGAGTCGGAGAGGCAGTTGGTGTGTCGGAGAGGCAGTTAATGAGTCGGAGAGGCAGTTGGTGAGTCAGAGAGGCAGTTGATGAGACGGAGAGGCAGTTGGTGTGTTGGAGAGGCAGTTGGTGAGTCTGAGAGGCTGTTGGTGAGTCGGAGAGGCAGTTGCTGAGTCGGAGAGGCAGTTGATGAGTCGGAGAGGCAGTTGGTGTGTCGGAGAGGCAGTTGTTGAGTCTGAGAGGCAGTTGGTGAGTCGGAGAGGCAGTTGGTGTGTCGGAGAGGCAGTTAATGAGTCGGAGAGGCAGTTGGTGTGTCGGAGAGGCAGTTGATGAGTCGGAGAGGCAGTTGGTGCGTCGGAGAGGCAGTTGGTGCGTCGGAGAGGCAGTTGGTGCGTCGGAGAGGCAGTTGGTGAGTCCCAGTGGCAGTTGGTGTTTCGCAGAGCCAGTTGGTGTGTCGGAGAGGCAGTTGGTGGGTCGGAGAGGCAGTTAGTGTGTCGGAGAGGCAGTAGGTGTGTCGGTGAGGCAGTTGGTGATTCGGAGAGGCAGTTGGTGAGTCGGAAAGGCAGTAGGTGTGTCGGTGAGGCAGTTGGTGAGTCGGAGAGGCAGTCGGTGTGTCGGAGAGGCAGTAGGTGTGTCGGAGAGGCAGTTGGTGTGTCGGAGAGGCAGTCGATGAGTCGGAGAGGCAGTTGGTGTGTCGGAGAGGCAGTCGGTGTGTCGGAGAGGCAGTCGGTGAGTCGGAGAGGCAGTTGGTGTGTCGGAGAGGCAGTTGGTGTGTCGGAGAGGCAGTTGATGTGTCAGAGAGGCAGTTGGTGAGTCGGAGAGGCAGTTCATGTAACGGAGCGGCAGTTGGTGAGTCGGAGAGGCAGTTGGTGAGTCGGACAGGCAGTTGGTGAGTCGGAGAGGCGGTTGGTGACTCAGAGAGGCGGTTGGTGTGTCGGAGAGGCAGTTGGTGTGTAGGAGAGGCAGTTGGTGAGTCGGAGAGGCAGTTGGTGTGTCGGAGAGGCAGTTGGTGTGTCGGAGAGGCAGTTGGCGTGTAGGAGAGGCAGTTGGTGAGTCGGAGAGGCAGTTCGTGTGTCGGAGAGGCAGTTGGTGTGTCGGAGAGGCAGTTAGTGTGTCGGAGAGGCAGTTGGTGAGTTGGAGAGGCAGTTGGCATGTCAGAGAGGCAGTTGGTGTGTCAGAGAAGCAGTTGGTGTGTCGGAGAGGCAGTTGGTGAGTCGGAGAGGCAGTTGGTGAGTAGGAGAGGCAGTTGGTGTGTCGGAGAGGCAGTTGGTGTGTAGGAGAGGCAGTTGGTGAGTCGGAGAGGCAGTTGGTGTGTCGGAGAGGCAGTTGGTGTGTCGGAGAGGCAGTTGGTGTGTCGGAGAGGCAGTTGGTGAGTCGGAGTGGCAGCTGGTGTGTCGCAGAGGCAGTTGGTGTGTCGGAGAGGCAGTTGGTGAGTCGGAGAGGCAGTTAGTATGTCGGAAAGGCAGTTGGTGTGTCGGAAAGGCAGTTGGTGAGTCGGAGAGGCAGTTGGTGTGTCAGAGAGGCAGTTGGTGTGTCGGAGAGGCAGTTGGTGAGTCGGAGAGGCAGTTGGTGTGTCGGAGAGGCAGTTGATGTGACGGAGCGGCAGTTGGTGAGTTGGAGAGGCAGTTGGTGAGTCGGAGAGGCAGTTGGTGAGTCGGAGAGGCGGTTGGTGAGTCGGAGAGGCGGTTGGTGAGTTGGAGAGGTGGTTGCTGAGTCGGAGAGGCAGTTGGTGAGTCAGAGAGGCAGTTGGTGTGTCGGAGAGGCAGTTGGTGAGTCGGAGAGGCGGTTGGTGAGTCGGAGAGGCATTTGGTGAGTCGGAGAGGCGTTTGGTGAGTCGGAGAGGCGGTTGGTGAGTCGGAAAGGCAGTTGCTGAGTTGGAGAGGCGGTTGGTGTGTCGGAGAGGCAGTTGATGAGTCGGAGACGCAGTTGGTGTGTCGGAGAGGCTGTTGGTGAGTCGGAGAGGCAGTTGGTGTGTCGGAAAGGCATTTGGTGTGTCGGAGAGGCAGTTGGTGAGTCGGAGAGGCAGTTGGTGTGTCGGAGAGGCAGTTGGTGCGTCGGAGAGACAGTTGATGAGTCGGAGAAGTAGTTGGTGTGTCGGAGAAGCAGTTGGTGAGCCTGAGAGTCAGTTGGTGTGTCAGAGAAGCAGTTGGTGTGTCGGAGAGGCAGTTGGTGAGTCGGAGAGGCAGTTGGTGAGTAGGAGAGGCATTTGGTGTGTCGGAGAGGCAGTTGGTGTGTAGGAGAGGCAGTTGGTGAGTCGGAGAGGCAGTTCGTGTGTCGGTGAGGCAGTTGGTGAGTCGGTGAGGCGGTTGGTGTGTCGGAGAGGCAGTTGGTGTGTCGCAGAGGCAGTTGGTGTGTCGGAAATGCAGTTGGTGAGTTGGAGAGGCAGTTGGTGTGTCGGAGAGGCAGTTGGTGAGTCGGAGAGGCAGTTGGTGAGTCGGAGAGGCAGTTGGTGTGTCGGAGAGGCAGTAGGTGTGTCGGAGAGGCAGTAGGTGTGTCGGAGAGGCAGCCGATGAGTCGGAGAGGCAGTCGGTGTGTCGGAGAGGCAGTTGGTGTGTCGGAGAGGCAGTCGGTGAGTCGGAGAGGCAGTAGGTGTGTCGGAGAGGCAGTTGGTGTGTCGGAGAGGCAGTTGATGTGTCGGAGAGGCAGTTGGTGAGTCGGAGAGGTAGTTGGTGAGTCGGAGAGGCAGTTGGTGAGGCGGAGAGGCAGTTGGTGTGTCAGAGAGTCAGTTGGTGTGTCGGAGAGGCAGTTGGTGAGTCGGAGAGGCAGTTGGTGTGTCAGAGAGGCAGTTGGTGTGTCGGAGAGGCAGTTGGTGAGTCGGAGAGGCGGTTGGTGTGTCGGAGAGGCAGTTGGTGTGTAGGAGAGGCAGTTGGTGAGTCGGAGAGGCAGTTGGTGTGTCGGAGAGGCAGTTGGTGTGTCGGAGAGGCAGTTGGTGTGTCGGAGAGGCAGTCGGCGTGTCGGAGAGGCAGTTGGTGAGTCGGAGAGGCAGTTGGCATGTCGGAGAGGCAGTTGGTGTGTCGGAGAGGCAGTTAGTGTGTCGGAGAGGCAGTTGGTGAGTCGGAGAGGCAGTTGGCATGTCAGAGAGGCAGTTGGTGTGTCAGAGAAGCAGTTGGTGTGTCGGAGAGGCAGTTGGTGAGTCGGAGAGGCAGTTGGTGAGTAGGAGAGGCAGTTGGTGTGTCGGAGAGGCAGTTGGCGTGTAGGAGAGGCAGTTGGTGAGTCGGAGAGGCAGTTCGTGTGTCGGAGAGGCAGTTGGTGTGTCGGAGAGGCAGTTGGCATGTCAGAGAGGCAGTTGGTGTGTCAGAGAAGCAGTTGGTGTGTCGGAGAGGCAGTTGGTGAGTCGGAGAGGCAGTTGGTGAGTAGGAGAGGCAGTTGGTGTGTCGGAGAGGCAGTTGGTGTGTAGGAGAGGCAGTTGGTGAGTCGGAGAGGCAGTTGGTGTGTCGGAGAGGCAGTTGGTGTGTCGGAGAGGCAGTTGGTGTGTCGGAGAGGCAGTTAGTGTGTCGGAGAGGCAGTTGGTGAGTCGGAGTGGCAGTTGGTGTGTCGGAGAGGCAGTTGGTGTGTCGGAGAGGCAGTTGGTGAGTCGGAGTGGCAGCTGGTGTGTCGCAGAGGCAGTTGGTGTGTCGGAGAGGCAGTTGGTGAGTCGGAGAGGCAGTTAGTATGTCGGAAAGGCAGTTGGTGTGTCGGAAAGGCAGTTGGTGAGTCGGAGAGGCAGTTGGTGTGTCAGAGAGGCAGTTGGTGTGTCGGAGAGGCAGTTGGTGAGTCGGAGAGGCAGTTGGTGTGTCGGAGAGGCAGTTGATGTGACGGAGCGGCAGTTGGTGATTTGGAGAGGCAGTTGGTGAGTCGGAGAGGCAGTTGGTGAGTCGGAGAGGCGGTTGGTGAGTCGGAGAGGCGGTTGGTGAGTTGGAGAGGTGGTTGCTGAGTCGGAGAGGCAGTTGGTGAGTCAGAGAGGCAGTTGCTGAGTCGGAGAGGCGGTTGGTGTGTCGGAGAGGCAGTTGATGAGTCGGAGAGGCAGTTGGTGTGTCGGAGAGGCAGCTGGTGAGTCGGAGAGGCAGTTGGTGTGTCGGAAAGGCATTTGGTGTGTCGGAGAGGCAGTTGGTGAGTCGGAGAGGCAGTTCGTGTGTCGGAGAGGCAGTTGGTGCGTCGGAGAGACAGTTGATGAGTCGGAGAAGTAGTTGGTGTGTCGGAGAAGCAGTTGGTGAGCCTGAGAGGCAGTTGGTGAGTCGGAGAGGCTGTTGGTGTGTCGGAGAGGCAGTTAATGAATCGGAGAGGCAGTTGGTGTGTCGGAGAGGCAGTTGATGAGTCGGAGAGGCAGTTGGTGTGTCGGAGAGGCAGTTGATGAGTCGGAGAGGCAGTTGCTGAGTCGGAGAGGCAGTTCGTGTGTCAGAGAGGCAGTTGGTGTGTCGGAGAGGCAGTTGGTGTGTCGGAGAGGCAGTTGGTGAGTCGGAGTGGCAGTTGTTGTGTCGCAGAGGCAGTTGGTGTGTCGGAGAGGCAGTTGGTGAGTCGGAGAGGCAGTTAGTGTGTCGGAAACGCAGTTGGTGTGTCGGAAAGGCAGTTGGTGAGTCGGAGAGGCAGTTGGTGAGTCGGAGAGTCAGTTGGTGAGTCGGAGAGGCGGTTGGTGAGTCGGAGAGGCGGTTGGTGAGTCGGAGAGGCGGTTGGTGTGTCGGAAAGGCAGTTGGTGAGTCGGAGAGGCAGTTGGTGTGTCGGAGAGGCAGTTGGTGAGTCGGAGAGGCAGTTGGTGAGTCGGAGAGGCAGTTGGTGTGTCGGTGAGGCTGTTGGTGAGTCGGAGAGGCAGTCGGTGCGTCGGAGAGGCAGTAGGTGTGTCGGAGAGGCAGTTGGTGTGTCGGAGAGGCAGTCGATGAGTCGGAGAGGCAGTTGGTGTGTCGGAGAGGCAGTTGGTGTGTCGGAGAAGCAGTTGATATGTCGGAGAGGCAGTTGGTGAGTCGGAGAGGCAGTTGTTGATTCGGAGAGGCATTTGGTGAGTCGGAGAGGCAGTTGGTGTGTTGGAGAGGCAGTTGATGTGACGGAGCGGCAGTTGGTGAGTTGGAGAGGCAGTTGGTGTGTTGGAGAGGCAGTTGATGTGACGGAGCGGCAGTTGGTGAGTTGGAGAGGCAGTTGGTGAGTCGGAGAGTCAGTTGGTGAGTCGGAGAGGCGGTTGGTGAGTCGGAGAGGCGGTTGGTGAGTCGGAGAGGCGGTTGCTGAGTCGGAGAGGCAGTTGGTGAGTCAGAGATGCAGTTGGTGTGTCGAAGAGGCAGTTGATGAGTCGGAGAGGCAGTTGGTGAGTCGGAGAGGCAGTTGGTGAGTCGGAGAGGCATTTGGTGAGTCGGAGAGGCGGTTGGTGAGTCGGAGAGGCAGTTGCTGAGTCGGAGAGGCGGTTGGTGTGTCGGAGAGGCAGTTGATGAGTCGGAGAGGCAGTTGGTGTGTCGGAGAGGCAGTCGGTGAGTCGGAGAGGCAGTTGGTGTGTCGGAGAGGCAGTTCGTGTCTCGGAGAGGCGGTTGGTGTGTCGGAGAGGCAGTTGGTGAGTCGGAGAGGCAGTTGGTGTGTCGGAGAGGCGGTTGGTGTGTCGGAGAGGCAGTTGGTGAGTCGGAGAGGCAGTTGGTGTGTTGGAGAGGCAGTTGATGTGACGGAGCGGAAGTTGGTGAGTTGGAGAGACAGTTGGTGAGTCGGAGAGGCAGTTGGTGAGTCGGAGAGGCGGTTGGTGAGTCGGAGAGGCGGTTGGTGAGTCGGACAGGCGGTTGCTGAGTCGGAGAGGCAGTTGGTGAGTCGGAGAGGCAGTTGGTGTGTCGAAGAGGCAGTTGATGAGTCGGAGAGGCAGTTGGTGAGTCGGAGAGGCAGTTGGTGAGTCGGAGAGGCATTTGGTGAGTCGGAGAGGCAGTTGCTGAGTCGGAGAGGCGGTTGGTGTGTCGGAGAGGCAGTTGATGAGTCGGAGAGGCAGTTGGTGTGTCGGAGAGGCAGTTGGTGAGTCGGAGAGGCAGTTGGTGTGTCGGAAAGGCATTTGGTGTGTCGGAGAGGCAGTTGGTGAGCCTGAGAGGCAGTTGGTGAGTCGGTGAGGCAGTCGGTGTGTTGGAGAAGGAGTTGGTGAGCCTGAGAGGCAGTTGGTGAGTCGGAGAGGCAGTTGGTGTGTCGGAGAGGCAGTTAATGAGTCGGAGAGGCAGTTGGTGAGTCAGAGAGGCAGTTGATGAGACGGAGAGGCAGTTGGTGTGTTGGAGAGGCAGTTGGTGAGTCTGAGAGGCTGTTGGTGAGTCGGAGAGGCAGTTGCTGAGTCGGAGAGGCAGTTGATGAGTCGGAGAGGCAGTTGGTGTGTCGGAGAGGCAGTTGTTGAGTCTGAGAGGCAGTTGGTGAGTCGGAGAGGCAGTTGGTGTGTCGGAGAGGCAGTTAATGAGTCGGAGAGGCAGTTGGTGTGTCGGAGAGGCAGTTGATGAGTCGGAGAGGCAGTTGGTGCGTCGGAGAGGCAGTTGGTGCGTCGGAGAGGCAGTTGGTGCGTCGGAGAGGCAGTTGGTGAGTCCCAGTGGCAGTTGGTGTTTCGCAGAGCCAGTTGGTGTGTCGGAGAGGCAGTTGGTGGGTCGGAGAGGCAGTTAGTGTGTCGGAGAGGCAGTAGGTGTGTCGGTGAGGCAGTTGGTGATTCGGAGAGGCAGTTGGTGAGTCGGAAAGGCAGTAGGTGTGTCGGTGAGGCAGTTGGTGAGTCGGAGAGGCAGTCGGTGTGTCGGAGAGGCAGTAGGTGTGTCGGAGAGGCAGTTGGTGTGTCGGAGAGGCAGTCGATGAGTCGGAGAGGCAGTTGGTGTGTCGGAGAGGCAGTCGGTGTGTCGGAGAGGCAGTCGGTGAGTCGGAGAGGCAGTTGGTGTGTCGGAGAGGCAGTTGGTGTGTCGGAGAGGCAGTTGATGTGTCAGAGAGGCAGTTGGTGAGTCGGAGAGGCAGTTCATGTAACGGAGCGGCAGTTGGTGAGTCGGAGAGGCAGTTGGTGAGTCGGACAGGCAGTTGGTGAGTCGGAGAGGCGGTTGGTGACTCAGAGAGGCGGTTGGTGTGTCGGAGAGGCAGTTGGTGTGTAGGAGAGGCAGTTGGTGAGTCGGAGAGGCAGTTGGTGTGTCGGAGAGGCAGTTGGTGTGTCGGAGAGGCAGTTGGCGTGTAGGAGAGGCAGTTGGTGAGTCGGAGAGGCAGTTCGTGTGTCGGAGAGGCAGTTGGTGTGTCGGAGAGGCAGTTAGTGTGTCGGAGAGGCAGTTGGTGAGTCGGAGAGGCAGTTGGCATGTCAGAGAGGCAGTTGGTGTGTCAGAGAAGCAGTTGGTGTGTCGGAGAGGCAGTTGGTGAGTCGGAGAGGCAGTTGGTGAGTAGGAGAGGCAGTTGGTGTGTCGGAGAGGCAGTTGGTGTGTAGGAGAGGCAGTTGGTGAGTCGGAGAGGCAGTTGGTGTGTCGGAGAGGCAGTTGGTGTGTCGGAGAGGCAGTTGGTGTGTCGGAGAGGCAGTTGGTGAGTCGGAGTGGCAGCTGGTGTGTCGCAGAGGCAGTTGGTGTGTCGGAGAGGCAGTTGGTGAGTCGGAGAGGCAGTTAGTTTGTCGGAAAGGCAGTTGGTGTGTCGGAAAGGCAGTTGGTGAGTCGGAGAGGCAGTTGGTGTGTCAGAGAGGCAGTTGGTGTGTCGGAGAGGCAGTTGGTGAGTCGGAGAGGCAGTTGGTGTGTCGGAGAGGCAGTTGATGTGACGGAGCGGCAGTTGGTGAGTTGGAGAGGCAGTTGGTGAGTCGGAGAGGCAGTTGGTGAGTCGGAGAGGCGGTTGGTGAGTCGGAGAGGCGGTTGGTGAGTTGGAGAGGTGGTTGCTGAGTCGGAGAGGCAGTTGGTGAGTCAGAGAGGCAGTTGGTGTGTCGGAGAGGCAGTTGGTGAGTCGGAGAGGCGGTTGGTGAGTCGGAGAGGCATTTGGTGAGTCGGAGAGGCGTTTGGTGAGTCGGAGAGGCGGTTGGTGAGTCGGAAAGGCAGTTGCTGAGTTGGAGAGGCGGTTGGTGTGTCGGAGAGGCAGTTGATGAGTCGGAGACGCAGTTGGTGTGTCGGAGAGGCTGTTGGTGAGTCGGAGAGGCAGTTGGTGTGTCGGAAAGGCATTTGGTGTGTCGGAGAGGCAGTTGGTGAGTCGGAGAGGCAGTTGGTGTGTCGGAGAGGCAGTTGGTGCGTCGGAGAGACAGTTGATGAGTCGGAGAAGTAGTTGGTGTGTCGGAGAAGCAGTTGGTGAGCCTGAGAGTCAGTTGGTGTGTCAGAGAAGCAGTTGGTGTGTCGGAGAGGCAGTTGGTGAGTCGGAGAGGCAGTTGGTGAGTAGGAGAGGCATTTGGTGTGTCGGAGAGGCAGTTGGTGTGTAGGAGAGGCAGTTGGTGAGTCGGAGAGGCAGTTCGTGTGTCGGTGAGGCAGTTGGTGAGTCGGTGAGGCGGTTGGTGTGTCGGAGAGGCAGTTGGTGTGTCGCAGAGGCAGTTGGTGTGTCGGAAATGCAGTTGGTGAGTTGGAGAGGCAGTTGGTGTGTCGGAGAGGCAGTTGGTGAGTCGGAGAGGCAGTTGGTGAGTCGGAGAGGCAGTTGGTGTGTCGGAGAGGCAGTAGGTGTGTCGGAGAGGCAGTAGGTGTGTCGGAGAGGCAGCCGATGAGTCGGAGAGGCAGTCGGTGTGTCGGAGAGGCAGTTGGTGTGTCGGAGAGGCAGTCGGTGAGTCGGAGAGGCAGTAGGTGTGTCGGAGAGGCAGTTGGTGTGTCGGAGAGGCAGTTGATGTGTCGGAGAGGCAGTTGGTGAGTCGGAGAGGTAGTTGGTGAGTCGGAGAGGCAGTTGGTGAGGCGGAGAGGCAGTTGGTGTGTCAGAGAGTCAGTTGGTGTGTCGGAGAGGCAGTTGGTGAGTCGGAGAGGCAGTTGGTGTGTCAGAGAGGCAGTTGGTGTGTCGGAGAGGCAGTTGGTGAGTCGGAGAGGCGGTTGGTGTGTCGGAGAGGCAGTTGGTGTGTAGGAGAGGCAGTTGGTGAGTCGGAGAGGCAGTTGGTGTGTCGGAGAGGCAGTTGGTGTGTCGGAGAGGCAGTTGGTGTGTCGGAGAGGCAGTCGGCGTGTCGGAGAGGCAGTTGGTGAGTCGGAGAGGCAGTTGGCATGTTGGAGAGGCAGTTGGTGTGTCGGAGAGGCAGTTAGTGTGTCGGAGAGGCAGTTGGTGAGTCGGAGAGGCAGTTGGCATGTCAGAGAGGCAGTTGGTGTGTCAGAGAAGCAGTTGGTGTGTCGGAGAGGCAGTTGGTGAGTCGGAGAGGCAGTTGGTGAGTAGGAGAGGCAGTTGGTGTGTCGGAGAGGCAGTTGGCGTGTAGGAGAGGCAGTTGGTGAGTCGGAGAGGCAGTTCGTGTGTCGGAGAGGCAGTTGGTGTGTCGGAGAGGCAGTTGGCATGTCAGAGAGGCAGTTGGTGTGTCAGAGAAGCAGTTGGTGTGTCGGAGAGGCAGTTGGTGAGTCGGAGAGGCAGTTGGTGAGTAGGAGAGGCAGTTGGTGTGTCGGAGAGGCAGTTGGTGTGTAGGAGAGGCAGTTGGTGAGTCGGAGAGGCAGTTGGTGTGTCGGAGAGGCAGTTGGTGTGTCGGAGAGGCAGTTGGTGTGTCGGAGAGGCAGTTAGTGTGTCGGAGAGGCAGTTGGTGAGTCGGAGTGGCAGTTGGTGTGTCGGAGAGGCAGTTGGTGTGTCGGAGAGGCAGTTGGTGAGTCGGAGTGGCAGCTGGTGTGTCGCAGAGGCAGTTGGTGTGTCGGAGAGGCAGTTGGTGAGTCGGAGAGGCAGTTAGTATGTCGGAAAGGCAGTTGGTGTGTCGGAAAGGCAGTTGGTGAGTCGGAGAGGCAGTTGGTGTGTCAGAGAGGCAGTTGGTGTGTCGGAGAGGCAGTTGGTGAGTCGGAGAGGCAGTTGGTGTGTCGGAGAGGCAGTTGATGTGACGGAGCGGCAATTGGTGATTTGGAGAGGCAGTTGGTGAGTCGGAGAGGCAGTTGGTGAGTCGGAGAGGCGGTTGGTGAGTCGGAGAGGCGGTTGGTGAGTTGGAGAGGTGGTTGCTGAGTCGGAGAGGCAGTTGGTGAGTCAGAGAGGCAGTTGCTGAGTCGGAGAGGCGGTTGGTGTGTCGGAGAGGCAGTTGATGAGTCGGAGAGGCAGTTGGTGTGTCGGAGAGGCAGCTGGTGAGTCGGAGAGGCAGTTGGTGTGTCGGAAAGGCATTTGGTGTGTCGGAGAGGCAGTTGGTGAGTCGGAGAGGCAGTTCGTGTGTCGGAGAGGCAGTTGGTGCGTCGGAGAGACATTTGATGAGTCGGAGAAGTAGTTGGTGTGTCGGAGAAGCAGTTGGTGAGCCTGAGAGGCAGTTGGTGAGTCGGAGAGGCTGTTGGTGTGTCGGAGAGGCAGTTAATGAATCGGAGAGGCAGTTGGTGTGTCGGAGAGGCAGTTGATGAGTCGGAGAGGCAGTTGGTGTGTCGGAGAGGCAGTTGATGAGTCGGAGAGGCAGTTGTGTGTCGGAGCGGCAGTTGGTGAGTCTGAGAGGCTGTTGGTGAGTCGGAGAGGCAGTTGCTGAGTCGGAGAGGCAATTGGTGTGTCGGAGAGGCAGTTGATGAGTCGGAGAGGCAGTTGGTGTGTCGGAGAGGCAGTTGGTGAGTCTGAGAGGCAGTTGGTGAGTCGGAGAGGCAGTTGGTGTGTCGGAGAGGCAGTTAATGAGTCGGAGAGGCAGTTGGTGTTTCGGAGAGGCAGTTGATGAGTCGGAGAGGCAGTTGGTGCGTCGGAGAGGCAGTTGGTGTGTCGGAGAGGCAGTAGGTGTTGCGGAGAGGCAGTTGGTGTGTCGGAGAGGCAGTCGATGAGTCGGAGAGGCATTTGGTGTGTCGGAGAGGCAGTCGGTGAGTCGGAGAGGCAGTTGGTGTGTCGGAGAGGCATTTGGTGAGTCGGAGAGGCGGTTGGTGAGTCGGAGAGGCAGTTGATGTGTCGGAGAGGCAGTTGGTGAGTCAGTGAGGCAGTTGGTGTTTCGGAGAGGCAGTTGATGTGACGGAGCGGCAGTTGGTGAGTCGGAGAGGCAGTTGTTGAGTCGGAGAGGCAGTTGGTGAGTCGGAGAGGCGGTTGGTGAGTCAGAGAGGCGGTTGGTGTCTTGGAGAGGCAATTGGTGTGTAGGAGAGGCAGTTGGTGAGTCGGAGAGGCAGTTGGCGTGTCGGAGAGGCAGTTGGTGAGTCGGAGAGGCAGTTGGCATGTCGGAGAGGCAGTTGGTGTGTCGGAGAGGCAGTTAGTGTGTCGGAGAGGCAGTTGATGAGTCGGAGAGGCAGTTGGCATGTCAGAGAGTCAGTTGGTGTGTCAGAGAAGAAGTTGGTGTGTCGGAGAGGCAGTTGGTGAGTCGGAGAGGCAGTTGGTGAGTAGGAGAGGCATTTGGTGTGTCGGAGAGGCAGTTGGTGTGTAGGAGAGGCAGTTGGTGAGTCGGAGAGGCAGTTCGTGTGTCGGTGAGGCAGTTGGTGAGTCGGTGAGGCGGTTGGTGTGTCGGAGAGGCAGTTGGTGAGTCGGAGTCTCAGTTGGTGTGTCGCAGAGGCAGTTGGTGTGTCGGAAATGCAGTTGGTGAGTCGGAGAGGCAGTTGGTGTGTCGGAGAGGCAGTTGGTGAGTCGGAGAGGCAGTTGGTGAGTCGGAGAGGCAGTTGGTGTGTCGGAGAGGCAGTAGGTGTGTCGGAGAGGCAGCAGGTGTGTCGGAGAGGCAGCCGATGAGTCGGAGAGGCAGTCGGTGTGTCGGAGAGGCAGTTGGTGTGTTGGAGAGGCAGTCGGTGAGTCGGAGAGGCAGTAGGTGTGTCGGAGAGGCAGTTGGTGTGTCGGAGAGGCAGTTGATGTGTCGGAGAGGCAGTTGGTGAGTCGGAGAGGTAGTTGGTGAGTCGGAGAGGCAGTTGGTGAGGCGGAGAGGCAGTTGGTGTGTCAGAGAGTCAGTTGGTGTGTCGGAGAGGCAGTTGGTGAGTCGGAGAGGCAGTTGGTGTGTCAGAGAGGCAGTTGGTGTGTCGGAGAGGAAGTTGGTGAGTCGGAGAGGCAGTTGGTGTGTCGGAGAGGCAGTTGATGTGACGGAGCGGCAGTTGGTGAGTCGGAGAGGCAGCTGGTGAGTCGGAGAGGCAGTTGATGAGTCGGAGAGGCAGTTGGTGAGTCGGAGAGGCGGTTGGTGTGTCGGAGAGGCAGTTGGTGAGTCGGAGAGGCAGTTGGTGTGTCGGAGAGGCAGTTGGTGAGTCGGAGAGGCAGTTGGTGTGTCGGAGAGGCAGTTGGTGCGTCGGAGAGGCAGTTGATGAGTCGGAGAGGCAGTTGCTGTGTCGGAGAAGCAGTTGGTGAGCCTGAGAGGCAGTTGGTGAGTCGGAGAGGCAGTTGGTGTGTCGGAGAGGCAGTTAATGAGTCGGAGAGGCAGTTGGTGTGTCGGAGAGGCAGTTGATGAGTTGGAGAGGCAGTTGGTGTGTCGGAGAGGCAGTTGATGAGTCGGAGAGGCAGTTGGTGTGTCGGAGAGGCAGTTGGTGAGTCTGAGAGGCTGTTGGTGAGTCGGAGAGTCAGTTGCTGAGTCGGAGAGGCAGTTGGTGTGTCGGAGAGGCAGTTGATGAGTCGGAAAGGCAGTTGGTGTGTCGGAGAGGCAGTTGGTGAGTCTGAGAGGCAGTTGGTGAGTCGGAGAGGCAGTTGGTGTGTCGGAGAGGCAGTCGATGAGTCGGAGAGGCAGTTGGTGTGTCGGAGAGGCAGTCGGTGTGTCGGAGAGGCAGTCGGTGAGTCAGAGAGGCAGTTGGTGTGTCGGAGAGGCATTTGGTGAGTCAGAGAGGCGGTTGGTGAGTCGGAGAGGCAGTTGGTGAGTCGGAGAGGCAGTTGGTGTGTCAGAGAGGCAGTTGGTGTGTCGGAGAGGCAGTTGGTGAGTCGGAGAGGCAGTTGGTGTGTCGGAGAGGCAGTTGATGTGACGGAGAGGCGGTTGGTGAGTCAGAGAGGCGGTTGGTGTGTCGGAGAGGCAGTTGGTGTGTAGGAGAGGCAGTTGGTGAGTCGGAGAGGCAGTTGGTCTGTCGGAGAGGCAGTTGGTGTGTCGGAGAGGCAGTTGGTGTGTCGGAGAGGCAGTTGGCGTGTCGGAGAGGCAGTTGGTGAGTCGGAGAGGCAGTTGGCATGTCGGAGAGGCAGTTGGTGTGTCGGAGAGGCAGTTAGTGTGTCGGAGAGTCAGTTGGTGAGTTGGAGAGGCAGTTGGCATGTCAGAGAGGCAGTTGGTGTGTCAGAGAAGTAGTTGGTGTGTCGGAGAGGCAGTTGGTGAGTCGGAGAGGCAGTTGGTGAGTAGGAGAGGCAGTTGGTGTGTCGGAGAGGCAGTTGGTGTGTAGGAGAGGCAGTTGATGAGTCGGAGAGGCAGTTGGTGCGTCGGAGAGGCAGTTGGTGCGTCGGAGAGGCAGTTGGTGAGTCGGAGAGGAAGTTGGTGAGTCGGAGAGGCAGTTGGTGAGTCGGAGATGCGGTTCGTGAGTCGGAAAGGCAGTAGGTGTGTCGGTGAGGCAGTTGGTGAGTCGGAGAGGCAGTTGGTGTGTCGGAGAGGCAGTCGGTGAGTCGGAGAGGCAGTTGGTGTGTCGGAGAAGCAGTCGGTGAGTCGGAGAGGCAGTCGGTGTGTCGGAGAAGCAGTCGGTGAGTCGGAGAGGCAGTTGGTGTGTCGGAGAGGCATTTGGTGAGTCGGAGAGGCGGTTGGTGAGTCGGAGAGGCAGTTGGTGAGTCGGAGAGGCAGTTGGTGTGTCGGAGAAGCAGTTGGTGAGTCGGAGAGGCAGTTGGTGTGTCGGAGAGGCAGTCGGTGTGTCGGAGAAGCAGTCGGTGAGTCGGAGAGGCAGTTGGTGTGTCGGAGAAGCAGTCGGTGAGTCGGAGAGGCAGTCGGTGTGTCGGAGAAGCAGTCGGTGAGTCGGAGAGGCAGTTGGTGTGTCGGAGAGGCATTTGGTGAGTCGGAGAGGCGGTTGGTGAGTCGGAGAGGCAGTTGGTGAGTCGGAGAGGCAGTTGGTGTGTCAGAGAGGCTGTTGGTGTGTCGGAGAGGCAGTTGGTGAGTCGGAGAGGCAGTTGGTGTATCGGAGAGGCAGTTGATGTGACGGAGCGCCTGTTGGTGAGTCGGAGAGGCAGTTGTTGAGTCGGAGAGGCAGTTGGTGAGTCGGAGAGGCGGTTGGTGAGTCAGAGAGGCGGTTGGTGTGTCGGAGAGGCAGTTGGTGTGTAGGAGAGGCAGTTGGTGAGTCGGAGAGGCAGTTGGTGTGTCGGAGAGGCAGTTGGTGTGTCGGAGAGGCAGTTGGTGTGTCGGAAAGGCAGTTGGTGTGTCGGAGAGGCAGTTGGTGAGTCGGAGAGGCAGTTGGCATGTCGGAGAGGCAGTTGGTGTGTCGGAGAGGCAGTTAAAGTGTCGGAGAGGCAGTTGGTGAGTTGGAGAGGCAGTTGGCATGTCAGCGAGGCAGTTGGTGTGTCAGAGAAGCAGTTGGTGTGTCGGAGAGGCAGTTGGTGAGTCGGAGAGGCAGTTGGTGAGTAGGAGAGTCAGTTGGTGTGTCGGAGAGGCAGTTGGTGTGTAGGAGAGGCAGTTGGTGAGTCGGAGAGGCAGTTCGTGTGTCGGTGAGGCAGTTGGTGAGTGGGAGAGGCGGTTGGTTTGTCGGAGAGGCAGTTGGTGAGTCGGAGTCTCAGTTGGTGTGTCGCAGAGGCAGTTGGTGTGTCGGAGAGGCAGTTGGTGAGTCGGAGAGGGAGTTGGTGAGTCGGAGAGGCAGTTGGTGTGTCGGAGAGGCAGTTGGTGTGTCGGAAAGGCAGTTGGTGAGTCGGAGAGGCAGTTGGTGTGTCGGAGAGGCAGTTGGTGAGTCGGAGAGGGAGTTGGTGAGTCGGAGAGGCAGTTGGTGTGTCGGTGAGGCAGTCGGTGAGTCGGAGAGGCAGTCGGTGTGTCGGAGAGGCTGTAGGTGTGTCGGAGAGGCAGTAGGTGTGTCGGAGAGGCAGCCGATGAGTCGGAGAGGCAGTCGGTGTGTCGGAGAGGCAGTTGGTGTGTTGGAGAGGCAGTCGGTGAGTCGGAGAGGCAGTTGGTGTGTCGGAAAGGCAGTTGGTGTGTCGGAGAGGCAGTTGATGTGTCGGAGAGGCAGTTGGTGTGTCGGAGAGGCAGTTGGTGAGTCGGAGAGGCAGTTGGTGTGTCAGAGAGGCAGTTGGTGTGTCGGAGAGGCAGTTGGTGAGTCGGAGAGGCAGTTGGTGTGTCGGAGAGGCAGTTGATGTGACGGAGCGGCAATTGGTGAGTCGGAGAGGCAGTTGGTGAGTCGGAGAGGCAGTTGGTGAGTCGGAGAGGCAGTTGGTGTGTCGGAGAGGCAGTTGGTGTGTCGGAGAGGCAGTTGGCGTGTCGGAGAGGCAGTTGGTGAGTCGGTGAGGCAGTTGGCATGTCGGAGAGGCAGTTGGTGTGTCGGAGAGGCAGTTAGTGTGTCGGAGAGGCAGTTGGTGAATCGGAGAGGCAGTTGGCATGTCAGAGAGGCAGTTGGTGTGTCAGAGAAGCAGTTGGTGTGTCAGAGAGTCAGTTGGTGAGTCGGAGAGGCAGTTGGTGAGTAGGAGAGGCAGTTGGTGTGTCGGAGAGGCAGTTGGTGTGTAGGAGAGGCAGTTGGTGAGTCGGAGAGGCAGTTCGTGTGTCGGAGAGGCAGTTGGTGTGTCGGAGAGGCAGTTGGTGTGTCGGAGAGGCAGTTGGTGAGTCGGAGTGGCAGTTGGTGTGTCGGAGAGGCAGTTGGTGTGTCGGAGAGGCAGTTCGTGTGTCGGAGAGGCAGTTGGTGTGTCGGAGAATCAGTTGGTGTGTCGGAGAGGCAGTTGGTGTGTCGGAGGGGCAGTTGGTGAGTCGGAGAGTTTGTTGGTGTGTCGGAGAGGCAGTTGGTGTTTCGGAGAGGCAGTTGGTGAGTCGGAGAGACAGTTGGTGTGTCGAAGGGGCAGTTGGTGTGTCGGAGAGGCAGTTGGTGAGACGAAGAGAGGCAGTTGGAGTGTCGGAGAGGCAGTTGGTGAGTCGGAGAGGCAGTTGGTGTGGCGGAGAGGCAGTTGATGTGACGGAGCGGCAGTTGGTAAGTCGGAGAGGCAGTTGGTGAGTCGGAGAGGCAGTTGGTGAGTCGGAGAGGCGGTTGGTGAGTCAGAGAGGCGGTTGGTGTGTCGGAGAGGCAGTTGGTGTGTAGGAGAGGCAGTTGGTGAGTCGGAGAGGCAGTTGGTGTGTCGGCGAGGCAGTTGGTGTGTCGGAGAGGCAGTTGGTGTGTCGGAGAGGCAGTTGGCGTGTCGGAGAGGCAGTTGGTGAGTCGGAGAGGCAGTTGGCATGTCGGAGAGACAGTTGGTGTGTCGGAGAGGCAGTTAGTGTGTCGGAGAGGCAATTGGTGAGTCGGAGAGGCAGTTGGCATGTCAGAGAGGCAGTTGGTGTGTCAGAGAAGCAGTTGGTGTGTCGGAGAGGCAGTTGGTGATTCGGAGAGGCAGTTGGTGAGTAGGAGAGGCAGTTGGTGTGTCGGAGAGGCAGTTGGTGAGTCGGAGAGGCAGTTGGTGAGTCGGAGAGGCAGTTGGTGTGTCAGAGAGGCAGTTGGTGTGTCGGAGAGGCAGTTGGTGAGTCGGAGAGGCAGTTGGTGTGTCGGAGAGGCAGTTGATGTGACGGAGAGGCGGTTGGTGAGTCAGAGAGGCGGTTGGTGTGTCGGAGAGGCAGTTGGTGTGTAGGAGAGGCAGTTGGTGAGTCGGAGAGGCAGTTGGTCTGTCGGAGAGGCAGTTGGTGTGTCGGAGAGGCAGTTGGTGTGTCGGAGAGGCAGTTGGCGTGTCGGAGAGGCAGTTGGTGAGTCGGAGAGGCAGTTGGCATGTCGGAGAGGCAGTTGGTGTGTCGGAGAGGCAGTTAGTGTGTCGGAGAGTCAGTTGGTGAGTTGGAGAGGCAGTTGGCATGTCAGAGAGGCAGTTGGTGTGTCAGAGAAGTAGTTGGTGTGTCGGAGAGGCAGTTGGTGAGTCGCAGAGGCAGTTGGTGAGTAGGAGAGGCAGTTGGTGTGTCGGAGAGGCAGTTGGTGTGTAGGAGAGGCAGTTGATGAGTCGGAGAGGCAGTTGGTGCGTCGGAGAGGCAGTTGGTGCGTCGGAGAGGCAGTTGGTGAGTCGGAGAGGAAGTTGGTGAGTCGGAGAGGCAGTTGGTGAGTCGGAGATGCGGTTCGTGAGTCGGAAAGGCAGTAGGTGTGTCGGTGAGGCAGTTGGTGAGTCGGAGAGGCAGTTGGTGTGTCGGAGAGGCAGTAGGTGTGTCGGAGAGGCAGTTGGTGTGTCGGAGAAGCAGTCGGTGAGTCGGAGAGGCAGTTGGTGTGTCGGAGAGGCAGTCGGTGTGTCGGAGAAGCAGTCGGTGAGTCGGAGAGGCAGTTGGTGTGTCGGAGAGGCATTTGGTGAGTCGGAGAGGCGGTTGGTGAGTCGGAGAGGCAGTTGGTGAGTCGGAGAGGCAGTTGGTGTGTCAGAGAGGCTGTTGGTGTGTCGGAGAGGCAGTTGGTGAGTCGGAGAGGCAGTTGGTGTATCGGAGAGGCAGTTGATGTGACGGAGCGCCTGTTGGTGAGTCGGAGAGGCAGTTGTTGAGTCGGAGAGGCAGTTGGTGAGTCGGAGAGGCGGTTGGTGAGTCAGAGAGGCGGTTGGTGTGTCGGAGAGGCAGTTGGTGTGTAGGAGAGGCAGTTGGTGAGTCGGAGAGGCAGTTGGTGTGTCGGAGAGGCAGTTGGTGTGTCGGAGAGGCAGTTGGTGTGTCGGAAAGGCAGTTGGTGTGTCGGAGAGGCAGTTGGTGAGTCGGAGAGGCAGTTGGCATGTCGGAGAGGCAGTTGGTGTGTCGGAGAGGCAGTTAAAGTGTCGGAGAGGCAGTTGGTGAGTTGGAGAGGCAGTTGGCATGTCAGCGAGGCAGTTGGTGTGTCAGAGAAGCAGTTGGTGTGTCGGAGAGGCAGTTGGTGAGTCGGAGAGGCAGTTGGTGAGTAGGAGAGTCAGTTGGTGTGTCGGAGAGGCAGTTGGTGTGTAGGAGAGGCAGTTGGTGAGTCGGAGAGGCAGTTCGTGTGTCGGTGAGGCAGTTGGTGAGTGGGAGAGGCGGTTGGTTTGTCGGAGAGGCAGTTGGTGAGTCGGAGTCTCAGTTGGTGTGTCGCAGAGGCAGTTGGTGTGTCGGAGAGGCAGTTGGTGAGTCGGAGAGGGAGTTGGTGAGTCGGAGAGGCAGTTGGTGTGTCGGAGAGGCAGTTGGTGTGTCGGAAAGGCAGTTGGTGAGTCGGAGAGGCAGTTGGTGTGTCGGAGAGGCAGTTGGTGAGTCGGAGAGGGAGTTGGTGAGTCGGAGAGGCAGTTGGTGTGTCGGTGAGGCAGTCGGTGAGTCGGAGAGGCAGTCGGTGTGTCGGAGAGGCTGTAGGTGTGTCGGAGAGGCAGTAGGTGTGTCGGAGAGGCAGCCGATGAGTCGGAGAGGCAGTCGGTGTGTCGGAGAGGCAGTTGGTGTGTTGGAGAGGCAGTCGGTGAGTCGGAGAGGCAGTTGGTGTGTCGGAAAGGCAGTTGGTGTGTCGGAGAGGCAGTTGATGTGTCGGAGAGGCAGTTGGTGTGTCGGAGAGGCAGTTGGTGAGTCGGAGAGGCAGTTGGTGTGTCAGAGAGGCAGTTGGTGTGTCGGAGAGGCAGTTGGTGAGTCGGAGAGGCAGTTGGTGTGTCGGAGAGGCAGTTGATGTGACGGAGCGGCAATTGGTGAGTCGGAGAGGCAGTTGGTGAGTCGGAGAGGCAGTTGGTGAGTCGGAGAGGCAGTTGGTGTGTCGGAGAGGCAGTTGGTGTGTCGGAGAGGCAGTTGGCGTGTCGGAGAGGCAGTTGGTGAGTCGGTGAGGCAGTTGGCATGTCGGAGAGGCAGTTGGTGTGTCGGAGAGGCAGTTAGTGTGTCGGAGAGGCAGTTGGTGAATCGGAGAGGCAGTTGGCATGTCAGAGAGGCAGTTGGTGTGTCAGAGAAGCAGTTGGTGTGTCAGAGAGTCAGTTGGTGAGTCGGAGAGGCAGTTGGTGAGTAGGAGAGGCAGTTGGTGTGTCGGAGAGGCAGTTGGTGTGTAGGAGAGGCAGTTGGTGAGTCGGAGAGGCAGTTCGTGTGTCGGAGAGGCAGTTGGTGTGTCGGAGAGGCAGTTGGTGTGTCGGAGAGGCAGTTGGTGAGTCGGAGTGGCAGTTGGTGTGTCGGAGAGGCAGTTGGTGTGTCGGAGAGGCAGTTCGTGTGTCGGAGAGGCAGTTGGTGTGTCGGAGAATCAGTTGGTGTGTCGGAGAGGCAGTTGGTGTGTCGGAGGGGCAGTTGGTGAGTCGGAGAGTTTGTTGGTGTGTCGGAGAGGCAGTTGGTGTTTCGGAGAGGCAGTTGGTGAGTCGGAGAGACAGTTGGTGTGTCGAAGGGGCAGTTGGTGTGTCGGAGAGGCAGTTGGTGAGACGAAGAGAGGCAGTTGGAGTGTCGGAGAGGCAGTTGGTGAGTCGGAGAGGCAGTTGGTGTGGCGGAGAGGCAGTTGATGTGACGGAGCGGCAGTTGGTAAGTCGGAGAGGCAGTTGGTGAGTCGGAGAGGCAGTTGGTGAGTCGGAGAGGCGGTTGGTGAGTCAGAGAGGCGGTTGGTGTGTCGGAGAGGCAGTTGGTGTGTAGGAGAGGCAGTTGGTGAGTCGGAGAGGCAGTTGGTGTGTCGGCGAGGCAGTTGGTGTGTCGGAGAGGCAGTTGGTGTGTCGGAGAGGCAGTTGGCGTGTCGGAGAGGCAGTTGGTGAGTCGGAGAGGCAGTTGGCATGTCGGAGAGACAGTTGGTGTGTCGGAGAGGCAGTTAGTGTGTCGGAGAGGCAATTGGTGAGTCGGAGAGGCAGTTGGCATGTCAGAGAGGCAGTTGGTGTGTCAGAGAAGCAGTTGGTGTGTCGGAGAGGCAGTTGGTGATTCGGAGAGGCAGTTGGTGAGTAGGAGAGGCAGTTGGTGTGTCGGAGAGGCAGTTGGTGTGTAGGAGAGGCAGTTGGTGAGTCGGAGAGGCAGTTCGTGTGTCGGAGAGGCAGTTGGTGTGTCAGAGAGGCAGTTGGTGTGTCGGAGAGGCAGTTGGTGAGTCGGAGTGGCAGTTGGTGTGTCGGAGAGGCAGTTGGTGTGTCGGAGAGGCAGTTGGTGTGTCGGAGAGGCAGTTGATGTGACGGAGCGGCAGTTGGTGAGTCGGAGAGGCAGTTGGTGAGTCGCAGAGGCAGTTGATGAGTCGGAGAGGCAGTTGGTGAGTCGGAGAGGCAGTTGGTGAGTCGGAGAGGCATTTGGTGAGTCGGAGAGGCGGTTGGTGAGTCGGAGAGGCAGTTGCTGAGTCGGAGAGGCGGTTGGTGTGTCGGAGAGGCAGTTGATGAGTCGGAGAGGCAGTTGGTGTGTCGGAGAGGCAGTTGGTGAGTCGGAGAGGCAGTTGGTGTGTCGGAAACGCATTTGGTGCGTCGGAGAGGCAGTTGGTGAGTCGGAGAGGCAGTTGGTGTGTCGGAGAGGCAGTTGGTGCGTCGGAGAGGCAGTTGATGAGTCGGAGAGGCAGTTGGTGTTTCGGAGAAGCAGTTGGTGAGCCTGAGAGGCAGTTGGTGAGTCGGAGAGGCAGTTGGTGTGTCTGTGAGGCAGTTAATGAGTCGGAGAGGCAGTTGGTGTGTCAGAGAGACAGTTGATGAGTCGGAGAGGCAGTTCGTGTGTCGGAGAGTCAGTTGATGAGTCGGAGAGGCAGTTGGTGTGTCGGAGAGGCAGTTGGTGAGTCTGAGAGGCTGTTGGTGAGTCGGAGAGGCAGTTGCTGAGTCGGAGAGGCAGTTGGTGTGTCGGAGAGGCAGTTGATGAGTCGGAGAGGCAGTTGGTGTGTCGGAGAGGCAGTTGGTGTGTCGGAGAGGCAGTTGGTGTGTCGGAGAGGCAGTTAATGAGTCGGAGAGGCAGTTGGAGTGTCGGAGAGGCAGTTGATGAGTCGGAGAGGCAGTTGGTGCGTCGGAGAGGCAGTTAGTGTGTCGGAGAGGCAATTGGTGAGTCGGAGAGGCAGTTGGCATGTCAGAGAGGCAGTTGGTGTGTCAGAGAAGCAGTTGGTGTGTCGGAGAGGCAGTTGGTGATTCGGAGAGGCAGTTGGTGAGTAGGAGAGGCAGTTGGTGTGTCGGAGAGGCAGTTGGTGTGTAGGAGAGGCAGTTGGTGAGTCGGAGAGGCAGTTCGTGTGTCGGAGAGGCAGTTGGTGTGTCGGAGAGGCAGTTGGTGTGTCGGAGAGGCAGTTGGTGAGTCGGAGTGGTAGTTGGTGTGTCGGAGAGGCAGTTGGTGTGTCGGAGAGGCAGTTGGTGAGTCGGAGAGGCAGTTGGTGTGTCAGAGAGGCAGTTGGTGTGTCGGAGAGGCAGTTGGTGAGTCGGAGAGGCAGTTGGTGTGTCGGAGAGGCAGTTGATGTGATGGAGCGGCAGTTGATGAGTCGGAGAGGCAGTTGGTGATTCGCAGAGGCAGTTGATGAGTCGGAGAGGCAGTTGGTGAGTCGGAGAGGCAGTTGGTGAGTCGGAGAGGCATTTGGTGAGTCGGAGAGGCGGTTGGTGAGTCGGAGAGGCAGTTGCTGAGACGGAGAGGCGGTTGGTGTGTCGGAGAGGCAGTTGATGAGTCGGAGAGGCAGTTGGTGTGTCGGAGAGGCAGTTGGTGAGTCGGAGAGGCAGTTGGTGTGTCGAAAACGCATTTGGTGCGTCGGAGAGGCAGTTGGTGAGTCGGAGAGGCAGTTGGTGTGTCGGAGAGTCAGTTGATGAGTCGGAGAGGCAGTTGGTGTTTCGGAGAAGCAGTTGGTGTGTCTGTGAGGCAGTTAATGAGTCGGAGAGGCAGTTGGTGTGTCAGAGAGGCAGTTGATGAGTCGGAGAGGCAGTTTGTGTGTCGGAGAGTCAGTTGATGAGTCGGAGAGGCAGTTGGTGTGTCGGAGAGGCAGTTGGTGTGTCGGAGAGGCAGTTGGTGAGTCTGAGAGGCGGTTGGTGAGTCGGAGAGGCAGTTGCTGAGTCGGAGAGGCAGTTGGTGTGTCGGAGGGGCAGTTGGTGAGTCTGAGAGGCAGTTGGTGAGTCGGAGAGGCAGTTGATGTGTCGGAGAGGCAGTTAATGAGTCGGAGAGGCAGTTGGAGTGTCGGAGAGGCAGTTGATGAGTCGGAGAGGCAGTTGGTGCGTCGGAGAGGCAGTTGGTGCGTCGGAGAGGCAGTTGGTGCGTCGGAGAGGCAGTTGGTGAGTCGGAGAGGCAGTTGGTGAGTCGGAGATGCGGTTCGTGAGTCGGAAAGGCAGTAGGTGTGTCGGTGAGACAGTTGGTGAGTCGGAGAGGCAGTTGGTGTGTCGGAGAGGCAGTAGGTGTGTCGGAGAGGCAGTCGGTGTGTCGGAGAGGCAGTCGATGAGTCGGAGAGGCAGTTGGTGTGTCGGAGAGGCAGTCGGTGTGTCGGAGAGGCAGTCGGTGAGTCGGAGAGGCAGTTGGTGTGTCGGAGAGGCATTTGGTGAGTCGGAGAGGCGGTTGGTGAGTCGGAGAGGCAGTTGGTGAGTCGGAGAGGCAGTTGGTGTGTCGGAGAGGCAGTAGGTGTGTCGGAGAGGCAGCAGGTGTGTCGGAGAGGCAGCCGATGAGTCGGAGAGGCAGTCGGTGTGTCGGAGAGGCAGTTGGTGTGTTGGAGAGGCAGTCGGTGAGTCGGAGAGGCAGTAGGTGTGTCGGAGAGGCAGTTGGTGTGTCGGAGAGGCAGTTGATGTGTCGGAGAGGCAGTTGGTGAGTCGGAGAGGTAGTTGGTGAGTCGGAGAGGCAGTTGGTGAGGCGGAGAGGCAGTTGGTGTGTCAGAGAGGCAGTTGGTGTGTCGGAGAGGAAGTTGGTGAGTCGGAGAGGCAGTTGGTGTGTCGGAGAGGCAGTTGATGTGACGGAGCGGCAGTTGGTGAGTCGGAGAGGCAGCTGGTGAGTCGGAGAGGCAGTTGATGAGTCGGAGAGGCAGTTGGTGAGTCGGAGAGGCGGTTGGTGTGTCGGAGAGGCAGTTGGTGAGTCGGAGAGGCAGTTGGTGTGTCGGAGAGGCAGTTGGTGAGTCGGAGAGGCAGTTGGTGTGTCGGAGAGGCAGTTGGTGCGTCGGAGAGGCAGTTGATGAGTCGGAGAGGCAGTTGCTGTGTCGGAGAAGCAGTTGGTGAGCCTGAGAGGCAGTTGGTGAGTCGGAGAGGCAGTTGGTGTGTCGGAGAGGCAGTTAATGAGTCGGAGAGGCAGTTGGTGTGTCGGAGAGGCAGTTGATGAGTTGGAGAGGCAGTTGGTGTGTCGGAGAGGCAGTTGATGAGTCGGAGAGGCAGTTGGTGTGTCGGAGAGGCAGTTGGTGAGTCTGAGAGGCTGTTGGTGAGTCGGAGAGTAAGTTGCTGAGTCGGAGAGGCAGTTGGTGTGTCGGAGAGGCAGTTGATGAGTCGGAAAGGCAGTTGGTGTGTCGGAGAGGCAGTTGGTGAGTCTGAGAGGCAGTTGGTGAGTCGGAGAGGCAGTTGGTGTGTCGGAGAGGCAGTTAATGAGTCGGAGAGGCAGTTGGTGCGTCGGAGAGGCAGTTGGTGCGTCGGAGAGGCAGTTGGTGTGTCGGAGAGGCAGTTAATGAGTCGGAGAGGCAGTTGATGAGTCGGAGAGGCAGTTGGTGCGTCGGAGAGGCAGTTGGTGCGTCGGAGAGGCAGTTGGTGCGTCGGAGAGGCAGTTGGTGAGTCGGAGAGGCAGTTGGTGAGTCGGAGATGCGGTTCGTGAGTCGGAAAGGCAGTAGGTGTGTCGGTGAGGCAGTTGGTGAGTCGGAGAGGCAGTTGGTGTGTCGGAGAGGCAGTAGGTGTGTCGGAGAGGCAGTTGATGAGTCGGAAAGGCAGTTGGTGTGTCGGAGAGGCAGTTGGTGAGTCTGAGAGGCAGTTGGTGAGTCGGAGAGGCAGTTGGTGTGTCGGAGAGGCAGTCGATGAGTCGGAGAGGCAGTTGGTGTGTCGGAGAGGCAGTCGGTGTGTCGGAGAGGCAGTCGGTGAGTCAGAGAGGCAGTTGGTGTGTCGGAGAGGCATTTGGTGAGTCAGAGAGGCGGTTGGTGAGTCGGAGAGGCAGTTGGTGAGTCGGAGAGGCAGTTGGTGTGTCAGAGAGGCAGTTGGTGTGTCGGAGAGGCAGTTGGTGAGTCGGAGAGGCAGTTGGTGTGTCGGAGAGGCAGTTGATGTGACGGAGAGGCGGTTGGTGAGTCAGAGAGGCGGTTGGTGTGTCGGAGAGGCAGTTGGTGTGTAGGAGAGGCAGTTGGTGAGTCGGAGAGGCAGTTGGTGTGTCGGAGAGGCAGTTGGTGTGTCGGAGAGGCAGTTGGTGTGTCGGAGAGGCAGTTGGCGTGTCGGAGAGGCAGTTGGTGAGTCGGAGAGGCAGTTGGCATGTCGGAGAGGCAGTTGGTGTGTCGGAGAGGCAGTTAGTGTGTCGGAGAGTCAGTTGGTGAGTTGGAGAGGCAGTTGGCATGTCAGAGAGGCAGTTGGTGTGTCAGAGAAGTAGTTGGTGTGTCGGAGAGGCAGTTGGTGAGTCGGAGAGGCAGTTGGTGAGTAGGAGAGGCAGTTGGTGTGTCGGAGAGGCAGTTGGTGTGTAGGAGAGGCAGTTGATGAGTCGGAGAGGCAGTTGGTGCGTCGGAGAGGCAGTTGGTGCGTCGGAGAGGCAGTTGGTGCGTCGGAGAGGAAGTTGGTGAGTCGGAGAGGCAGTTGGTGAGTCGGAGATGCGGTTCGTGAGTCGGAAAGGCAGTTGGTGAGTCGGAGAGGCAGTTGGTGTGTCAGAGAGGCTGTTGGTGTGTCGGAGAGGCAGTTGGTGAGTCGGAGAGGCAGTTGGTGTGTCGGAGAGGCAGTTGATGTGACGGAGCGCCTGTTGGTGAGTCGGAGAGGCAGTTGTTGAGTCGGAGAGGCAGTTGGTGAGTCGGAGAGGCGGTTGGTGAGTCAGAGAGGCGGTTGGTGTGTCGGAGAGGCAGTTGGTGTGTAGGAGAGGCAGTTGGTGAGTCGGAGAGGCAGTTGGTGTGTCGGAGAGGCAGTTGGTGTGTCGGAGAGGCAGTTGGTGTGTCGGAGAGGCAGTTGGTGTGTCGGAGAGGCAGTTGGTGAGTCGGAGAGGCAGTTGGCATGTCGGAGAGGCAGTTGGTGTGTCGGAGAGGTAGTTAAAGTGTCGGAGAGGCAGTTGGTGAGTTGGAGAGGCAGTTGGCATGTCAGCGAGGCAGTTGGTGTGTAGGAGAGGCAGTTGGTGAGTCGGAGAGGCAGTTGGCATGTCGGAGAGGCAGTTGGTGTGTCGGAGAGGTAGTTAAAGTGTCGGAGAGGCAGTCGGTGAGTCGGAGAGGCAGTTGGTGTGTCGGAGAGGCAGTTGGTGTGTAGGAGAGGCAGTTGGTGAGTCGGAGAGGCAGTTGGTGAGTCGGAGTCTCAGTTGGTGTGTCGCAGAGGCAGTTGGTGTGTCGGAGAGGCAGTTGGTGAGTAGGAGAGTCAGTTGGTGTGTCGGAGAGGCAGTTGGTGTGTAGGAGAGGCAGTTGGTGAGTCGGAGAGGCAGTTGGTGAGTCGGAGTCTCAGTTGGTGTGTCGCAGAGGCAGTTGGTGAGTCGGAGAGGCAGTTGGTGAGTCGGAGTCTCAGTTCGTGTGTCGGTGAGGCAGTTGGTGAGTGGGAGAGGCGGTTGGTTTGTCGGAGAGGCAGTTGGTGAGTCGGAGTCTCAGTTGGTGTGTCGCAGAGGCAGTTGGTGTGTCGGAGAGGCAGTTGGTGAGTCGGAGAGGGAGTTGGTGAGTCGGAGAGGCAGTTGGTGTGTCGGAGAGGCAGTTGGTGTGTCGGAAAGGCAGTTGGTGAGTCGGAGAGGCAGTTGGTGTGTCGGAGAGGCAGTTGGTGAGTCGGAGAGGGAGTTGGTGAGTCGGAGAGGCAGTTGGTGTGTCGGTGAGGCAGTCGGTGAGTCGGAGAGGCAGTCGGTGTGTCGGAGAGGCTGTAGGTGTGTCGGAGAGGCAGTAGGTGTGTCGGAGAGGCAGCCGATGAGTCGGAGAGGCAGTCGGTGTGTCGGAGAGGCAGTTGGTGTGTTGGAGAGGCAGTCGGTGAGTCGGAGAGGCAGTTGGTGTGTCGGAAAGGCAGTTGGTGTGTCGGAGAGGCAGTTGATGTGTCGGAGAGGCAGTTGGTGTGTCGGAGAGGCAGTTGGTGAGTCGGAGAGGCAGTTGGTGTGTCAGAGAGGCAGTTGGTGTGTCGGAGAGGCAGTTGGTGAGTCGGAGAGGCAGTTGGTGTGTCGGAGAGGCAGTTGATGTGACGGAGCGGCAATTGGTGAGTCGGAGAGGCAGTTGGTGAGTCGGAGAGGCAGTTGGTGAGTCGGAGAGGCAGTTGGTGTGTCGGAGAGGCAGTTGGTGTGTCGGAGAGGCAGTTGGCGTGTCGGAGAGGCAGTTGGTGAGTCGGTGAGGCAGTTGGCATGTCGGAGAGGCAGTTGGTGTGTCGGAGAGGCAGTTAGTGTGTCGGAGAGGCAGTTGGTGAATCGGAGAGGCAGTTGGCATGTCAGAGAGGCAGTTGGTGTGTCAGAGAAGCAGTTGGTGTGTCAGAGAGTCAGTTGGTGAGTCGGAGAGGCAGTTGGTGAGTAGGAGAGGCAGTTGGTGTGTCGGAGAGGCAGTTGGTGTGTAGGAGAGGCAGTTGGTGAGTCGGAGAGGCAGTTCGTGTGTCGGAGAGGCAGTTGGTGTGTCGGAGAGGCAGTTGGTGTGTCGGAGAGGCAGTTGGTGAGTCGGAGTGGCAGTTGGTGTGTCGGAGAGGCAGTTGGTGTGTCGGAGAGGCAGTTCGTGTGTCGGAGAGGCAGTTGGTGTGTCGGAGAATCAGTTGGTGTGTCGGAGAGGCAGTTGGTGTGTTGGAGGGGCAGTTGGTGAGTCGGAGAGTTTGTTGGTGTGTCGGAGAGGCAGTTGGTGTTTCGGAGAGGCAGTTGGTGAGTCGGAGAGACAGTTGGTGTGTCGAAGGGGCAGTTGGTGTGTCGGAGAGGCAGTTGGTGAGACGAAGAGAGGCAGTTGGAGTGTCGGAGAGGCAGTTGGTGAGTCGGAGAGGCAGTTGGTGTGGCGGAGAGGCAGTTGATGTGACGGAGCGGCAGTTGGTAAGTCGGAGAGGCAGTTGGTGAGTCGGAGAGGCAGTTGGTGAGTCGGAGAGGCGGTTGGTGAGTCAGAGAGGCGGTTGGTGTGTCGGAGAGGCAGTTGGTGTGTAGGAGAGGCAGTTGGTGAGTTGGAGAGGCAGTTGGTGTGTCGGCGAGGCAGTTGGTGTGTCGGAGAGGCAGTTGGTGTGTCGGAGAGGCAGTTGGCGTGTCGGAGAGGCAGTTGGTGAGTCGGAGAGGCAGTTGGCATGTCGGAGAGACAGTTGGTGTGTCGGAGAGGCAGTTAGTGTGTCGGAGAGGCAATTGGTGAGTCGGAGAGGCAGTTGGCATGTCAGAGAGGCAGTTGGTGTGTCAGAGAAGCAGTTGGTGTGTCGGAGAGGCAGTTGGTGATTCGGAGAGGCAGTTGGTGAGTAGGAGAGGCAGTTGGTGTGTCGGAGAGGCAGTTGGTGTGTAGGAGAGGCAGTTGGTGAGTCGGAGAGGCAGTTCGTGTGTCGGAGAACCAGTTGGTGTGTCAGAGAGGCAGTTGGTGTGTCGGAGAGGCAGTTGGTGAGTCGGAGTGGCAGTTGGTGTGTCGGAGAGGCAGTTGGTGTGTCGGAGAGGCAGTTGGTGTGTCGGAGAGGCAGTTGATGTGACGGAGCGGCAGTTGGTGAGTCGGAGAGGCAGTTGGTGAGTCGCAGAGGCAGTTGATGAGTCGGAGAGGCAGTTGGTGAGTCGGAGAGGCAGTTGGTGAGTCGGAGAGGCATTTGGTGAGTCGGAGAGGCGGTTGGTGAGTCGGAGAGGCAGTTGCTGAGTCGGAGAGGCGGTTGGTGTGTCGGAGAGGCAGTTGATGAGTCGGAGAGGCAGTTGGTGTGTCGGAGAGGCAGTTGGTGAGTCGGAGAGGCAGTTGGTGTGTCGGAAACGCATTTGGTGCGTCGGAGAGGCAGTTGGTGAGTCGGAGAGGCAGTTGGTGTGTCGGAGAGGCAGTTGGTGCGTCGGAGAGGCAGTTGATGAGTCGGAGAGGCAGTAGGTGTTTCGGAGAAGCAGTTGGTGAGCCTGAGAGGCAGTTGGTGAGTCGGAGAGGCAGTTGGTGTGTCTGTGAGGCAGTTAATGAGTCGGAGAGGCAGTTGGTGTGTCAGAGAGACAGTTGATGAGTCGGAGAGGCAGTTCGTGTGTCGGAGAGTCAGTTGATGAGTCGGAGAGGCAGTTGGTGTGTCGGAGAGGCAGTTGGTGAGTCTGAGAGGCTGTTGGTGAGTCGGAGAGGCAGTTGCTGAGTCGGAGAGGCAGTTGGTGTGTCGGAGAGGCAGTTGATGAGTCGGAGAGGCAATTGGTGTGTCGGAGAGGCAGTTGGTGTGTCGGAGAGGCAGTTGGTGTGTCGGAGAGGCAGTTAATGAGTCGGAGAGGCAGTTGGAGTGTCGGAGAGGCAGTTGATGAGTCGGAGAGGCAGTTGGTGCGTCGGAGAGGCAGTTAGTGTGTCGGAGAGGCAATTGGTGAGTCGGAGAGGCAGTTGGCATGTCAGAGAGGCAGTTGGTGTGTCAGAGAAGCAGTTGGTGTGTCGGAGAGGCAGTTGGTGATTCGGAGAGGCAGTTGGTGAGTAGGAGAGGCAGTTGGTGTGTCGGAGAGGCAGTTGGTGTGTAGGAGAGGCAGTTGGTGAGTCGGAGAGGCAGTTCGTGTGTCGGAGAGGCAGTTGGTGTGTCGGAGAGGCAGTTGGTGTGTCGGAGAGGCAGTTGGCGAGTCGGAGTGGTAGTTGGTGTGTCGGAGAGGCAGTTGGTGTGTCGGAGAGGCAGTTGGTGAGTCGGAGAGGCAGTTGGTGTGTCAGAGAAGCAGTTGGTGTGTCGGAGAGGCAGTTGGTGAGTCGGAGAGGCAGTTGGTGTGTCGGAGAGGCAGTTGATGTGATGGAGCGGCAGTTGGTGAGTCGGAGAGGCAGTTGGTGATTCGCAGAGGCAGTTGATGAGTCGGAGAGGCAGTTGGTGAGTCGGAGAGGCAGTTGGTGAGTCGGAGAGGCATTTGGTGAGTCGGAGAGGCGGTTGGTGAGTCGGAGAGGCAGTTGCTGAGACGGAGAGGCGGTTGGTGTGTCGGAGAGGCAGTTGATGAGTCGGAGAGGCAGTTGGTGTGTCGGAGAGGCAGTTGGTGAGTCGGAGAGGCAGTTGGTGTGTCGGAAACGCATTTGGTGCGTCGGAGAGGCAGTTGGTGAGTCGGAGAGGCAGTTGGTGTGTCGGAGAGGCAGTTGATGAGTCGGAGAGGCAGTTGGTGTTTCGGAGAAGCAGTTGGTGTGTCTGTGAGGCAGTTAATGAGTCGGAGAGGCAGTTGGTGTGTCAGAGAGGCAGTTGATGAGTCGGAGAGGCAGTTTGTGTGTCGGAGAGTCAGTTGATGAGTCGGAGAGGCAGTTGGTGTGTCGGAGAGGCAGTTGGTGTGTCGGAGAGGCAGTTGGTGAGTCTGAGAGGCGGTTGGTGAGTCGGAGAGGCAGTTGCTGAGTCGGAGAGGCAGTTGGTGTGTCGGAGGGGCAGTTGGTGAGTCTGAGAGGCAGTTGGTGAGTCGGAGAGGCAGTTGGTGTGTCGGAGAGGCAGTTAATGAGTCGGAGAGGCAGTTGGAGTGTCGGAGAGGCAGTTGATGAGTCGGAGAGGCAGTTGGTGCGTCGGAGAGGCAGTTGGTGCGTCGGAGAGGCAGTTGGTGCGTCGGAGAGGCAGTTGGTGAGTCGGAGAGGCAGTTGGTGAGTCGGAGATGCGGTTCGTGAGTCGGAAAGGCAGTAGGTGTGTCGGTGAGACAGTTGGTGAGTCGGAGAGGCAGTTGGTGTGTCGGAGAGGCAGTAGGTGTGTCGGAGAGGCAGTCGGTGTGTCGGAGAGGCAGTCGATGAGTCGGAGAGGCAGTAGGTGTGTCGGAGAGGCAGTCGGTGTGTCGGAGAGGCAGTCGGTGAGTCGGAGAGGCAGTTGGTGTGTCGGAGAGGCATTTGGTGAGTCGGAGAGGCGGTTGGTGAGTCGGAGAGGCAGTTGGTGAGTCGGAGAGGCAGTTGGTGTGTCAGAGAGGCAGTTGGTGTGTCGGATAGGCAGTTGGTGAGTCGGAGAGGCAGTTGGTGTGTCGGAGAGGCAGTTGATGTGATGGAGCGGCAGTTGGTGAGTCGGAGAGGCAGTTGTTGAGTCGGAGAGGCAGTTGGTGAGTCGGAGAGGCGGTTGGTGAGTCAGAGAGGCGGTTGGTGTGTCGGAGAGGCAGTTGGTGAGTCGGAGAGGCAGTTGGTGTGTCGGAGAGGCAGTTGGTGTGTCGGAGAGGCAGTTGGTGTGTAGGAGAGGCAGTTGGTGAGTCGGAGAGGCAGTTGGTGTGTCGGAGAGGCAGTTGGTGTGTCGGAGAGGCAGTTGGTGTGTCGGAGAGGCAGTTGGCGTGTCGGAGAGGCAGTTGGTGAGTCGGAAAGGCAGTTGGTGAGTCGGAGAGGCAGTTGGTGTGTCGGAGAGGCAGTTGGTGAGTCGGAGAGGCAGTTAGTGTGTCAGAGAGGCAGTTGGTGTGTCGGAAAGGCAGTTGGTGAGTCGGAGAGGCAGTTGCTGTGTCGGAGAGGCAGTTGGTGAGTCGGAGAGGGAGTTGGTGAGTCGGAGAGGCAGTTGGTGTGTCGGTGAGGCAGTCGGTGAGTCGGAGAGGCAGTCGGTGTGTCAGAGAGGCAGTAGGTGTGTCGGAGAGGCAGTAGGTGTGTCGGAGAGGCAGCCGATGAGTCGGAGAGGCAGTCGGTGTGTCGGAGAGACAGTCGGTGAGTCGGAGAGGCAGTTGGTGCGTCGGAGAGGCAGTTGGTGTGTCGGAGAGGCAGTTGGTGTGTCGGTGAGGCAGTCGGTGAGTCGGAGAGGCAGTCGGTGTGTCAGAGAGGCAGTTGGTGTGTTGGAGAGACAGTCGGTGAGTCGGAGAGGCAGTTGGTGCGTCGGAGAGGCAGTTGGTGTGTCGGAGAGGCAGTTGATGTGTCGGAGAGGCAGTTGGTGAGTCGGAGAGGCAGTTGGTGTGTCGGAGAGGCAGTTGGTGTGTCGGAGAGGCAGTTGGTGAGTCGGAGAGGTAGTTGGTGAGTTGGTGAGGCAGTTGGTGAGGCGGAGAGGCAGTTGGTGTGTCAGAGAGGCAGTTGGTGTGTAGGAGAGGCAGTTGGTGAGTCGGAGAGGCAGTTGGTGTGTCAGAGAGGCAGTTGGTGTGTCGGAGAGGCAGTTGGTGAGTCGGAGAGGCAGTTGGTGTGTCGGAGAGGCAGTTGATGTGACGGAGCGGCAGTTGGTGAGTCGGAGAGGCAGTTGGTGAGTCGGAGAGGCAGTTGGTGAGTCAGAGAGGCGGTTGGTGAGTCAGAGAGGCGGTTGGTGTGTCGGAGAGGCAGTTGGTGTGTAGGAGAGGCAGTTGGTGGGTCGGAGAGGCAGTTGGTGTGTCGGAGATGCAGTTGGTGTGTCGGAGAGGCAGTTGGTGTGTCGGAGAGGCAGTTGGCGTGTCGGAGAGGCAGTTGGTGAGTCGGAGAGGCAGTTGGCATGTCGGAGGGGCAGTTGGTGTGTCGGAGAGGCAGTTAGTGTGTCGGAGAGGCAGTTGGTGAGTCGGAGAGGCAGTTGGCATGTCAGAGAGGCAGTTGGTGTGTCAGAGAAGCAGTTGGTGTGTCGGAGAGGCAGTTGGTGAGTCGGAGAGTTTGTTGGTGTGTCGGAGAGGCAGTTGGTATTTTGGAGAGGCAGTTGGTGAGTCGGAGAGGCAGTTGGTGAGTAGGAGAGGCAGTTGGTGTGTCGGAGAGGCAGTTGGTGTGTCGGAGAGGCAGTTTGTGTGTCGGAGAGGCAGTTGGTGTGTCGGAGAGGCAGTTGGTGTGTCGGAGAGGCAGTTGGTGTGTCGGAGGTGCATTTGGTGTGTCGGAGAGGCAGTTGGTGAGTCGGAGAGTTTGTTGGTGTGTCGGAGAGGCAGTTGGTATTTCGGAGAGGCAGTTGGTGAGTCGGAGAGACAGTTGGTGTGTCGAAGGGGCAGTTGGTGTGTCGGAGAGGCAGTTGGTGAGACGAAGAGAGGCAGTTGGTGTGTCGGAGAGGCAGTTGGTGAGTCGGAGAGGCAGTTGGTGAGTCGGAGAGGCAGTTGGTGTGTCGGAGAGGCAGTTGCTGTGTCGGAGAGGCAATTGGTGAGTCGGAGAGGCAGTTGGAGATTCGGAGAGGCAGTTGGTGTGTCGGAGAGGCAGTTGCTGTGTCGGAGAGGCAGTTGGTGAGTCGGAGAGGCAGTTGGTGAGTCGGAGAGGCAGTTGGTGAGTTGGAGAGGCAGTTGGTGTGTCGGAGAGGCAGTTGGTGTGTCGGAGAGGCAGTTGGTGTGTCGGAGAGGCAGTTGGTGAGTCGGAGAGGCAGTTGGTGTGTCGGAGAGGCAGTTGGTGTGTCGGAGAGGCAGTTGCTGAGTCGGAGAGACAGTTGGCGTGTCGGAGAGGCAGTTGGTGAGTCGGAGAGGCAGTTGGTGAGTCGGAGAGGCAGTTGGTGAGTCGGAGAGGCAGTTGGTGAGTCGGAGAGGCAGTTGGTGAGTCGGAGAGGCAGTTGGCGTGTCGGAGAGGCAGTTGGTGAGTCGGAGAGGCAGTTGGTGTGTCGGAGAGGCAGTTGATGTGACGGAGCGGCAGTTGGTGAGTCGGAGAGGCAGTTGGTGAGTCGGAGAGGCAGTTGGTGAGTCGGAGAGGCGGTTGGTGAGTCAGAGAGGCGGTTGGTGTGTCGGAGAGGCGATAGGTGTGTAGGAGAGGCAGTTGGTGAGTCGGAGAGGCAGTTGGTGTGTCGGAGAGGCAGTTGGCGTGTCGGAGAGGCAGTTGGCGTGTCGGAGAGGCAGTTGGTGAGACGGAGAGGCAGTTGGCATGTCGGAGAGGCAGTTGGTGTGTCGGAGAGGCAGTTAGTGTGTCGGAGAGGCAGTTGGTGTGTCGGAGAGGCAGTTGGTGAGTCAGAGAGTCAGTTGGTGTGTCGGAGAGGCAGTTGGTGTTTCGGAGAGGCAGTTGGTGAGTCGGAGAGACTGTTGGTGTGTCGGAGAGGCAGTTGGTGAGACGAAGATAGGCAGTTGGAGTGTCGGAGAGGCAGTTGGTGAGTCGGAGAGGCAGTTGGTGTGTCGGAGAGGCAGTTGATGTGACGGAGCGGCAGTTGGTAAGTCGGAGAGGCAGTTGGTGAGTCGGAGAGGCAGTTGGTGAGTCGGAGAGGCGGTTGGTGAGTCAGAGAGGCGGTTGGTGTGTCGGAGAGGCAGTTGGTGTGTAGGAGAGGCAGTTGGTGAGTCGGAGAGGCAGTTGGTGTGTTGGCGAGGCAGTTGGTGTGTCGGAGAGGCAGTTGGTGTGTCGGAGAGGCAGTTGGCATGTCGGAGAGGCAGTTGGTGAGTCGGAGAGGCAGTTGGCATGTCGGAGAGACAATTGGTGTGTCGGAGAGGCAGTTAGTGTTTCGGAGAGGCAATTGGTGAGACGGAGAGGCAGTTGGCATGTCAGAGAGGCAGTTGGTGTGTCAGAGAAGCAGTTGGTGTGTCGGAGAGGCAGTTGGTGATTCGGAGAGGCAGTTGGTGAGTAGGAGAGGCAGTTGGTGTGTCGGAGAGGCAGTTGGTGAGTCGGAGTGGCAGTTGGTGTGTCGGAGAGGCAGTTGGTGTGTCGGAGAGGCAGTTGGTGAGTCGGAGAGGCAGTTGGTGTGTCAGAGAGGCAGTTGGTGTGTCGGAGAGGCAGTTGGTGAGTCGGAGAGGCAGTTGGTGTGTCGGAGAGGCAGTTGATGTGACGGAGCGGCAGTTGGTGAGTCGGAGAGGCAGTTGGTGAGTCGGAGAGGCAGTTGATGAGTCGGAGAGGCAGTTGGTGAGTCGGAGAGGCAGTTGGTGAGTCGGAGAGGCATTTGGTGTCGGAGAGGCGGTTGGTGAGTCGGAGAGGCAGTTGCTGAGTCGGAGAGGCGGTTGGTGTGTCGGAGAGGCAGTTGATGAGTCGGAGAGGCAGTTGGTGTGTCGGAGAGGCAGTTGGTGAGTCGGAGAGGCAGTTGGTGTGTCGGAAACGCATTTGGTGTGTCGGAGAGGCAGTTGGTGTGTCGGAGAAGCAGATGGTGAGCCTGAGAGGCAGTTGGTGAGTCGGAGAGGCAGTTGGTGTGTCAGAGAGGCAGTTGATGAGTCGGAGAGGCAGTTCGTGTGTCGGAGAGTCAGTTGATGAGTCGGAGAGGCAGTTGGTGTGTCGGAGAGGCAGTTGGTGAGTCTGAGAGGCTGTTGGTGAGTCGGAGAGGCAGTTGCTGAGTCGGAGAGGCAGTTGGTGTGTCGGAGAGGCAGTTGATGAGTCGGAGAGGCAGTTGTTGTGTCGGAGGGGCAGTTGGTGAGTCTGAGAGGCAGTTGGTGAGTCGGAGAGGCAGTTGGTGTGTCGGAGAGGCAGTTAATGAGTCGGAGAGGCAGTTGGAGTGTCGGAGAGGCAGTTGATGAGTCGGAGAGGCAGTTGGTGCGTCGGAGAGGCAGTTGGTGCGTCGGAGAGGCAGTTGTTGCGTCGGAGAGGCAGTTGGTGAGTCGGAGAGGCAGTTGGTGAGTCGGAGATGCGGTTCGTGAGTCGGAAAGGCAGTAGGTGTGTCGGTGAGGCAGTTGGTGAGTCGGAGAGGCAGTTGGTGTGTCGGAGAGGCAGTCGGTGTGTCGGAGAGGCAGTCGATGAGTCGGAGAGGCAGTTGGTGTGTCGGAGAGGCAGTTGGTGTGTCGGAGAGGCAGTTAGTGTGTCGGAGAGGCAGTTGGTGAGTAGGAGAGACAGTTGGCATGTCAGAGAGGCAGTTGGTGTGTCAGAGAAGCAGTTGGTGTGTCGGAGAGGCAGTTGGTGAGTCGGAGAGGCAGTTGGTGAGTAGGAGAGGCAGTTGGTGTGTCGGAGAGGCAGTTGGTGAGTCGGAGAGGCTGTTAGTGTGTCAGAGAGGCAGTTGGTGTGTCGGAAAGGCAGTTGGTGAGTCGGAGAGGCAGTTGCTGTGTCGGAGAGGCAGTTGGTGAGTCGGAGAGGGAGTTGGTGAGTCGGAGAGGCAGTTGGTGTGTCGGTGAGGCAGTCGGTGAGTCGGAGAGGCAGTCGGTGTGTCAGAGAGGCAGTAGGTGTGTCGGAGAGGCAGTAGGTGTGTCGGAGAGGCAGCCGATGAGTCGGAGAGGCAGTCGGTGTGTCGGAGAGACAGTCGGTGAGTCGGAGAGGCAGTTGGTGCGTCGGAGAGGCAGTTGGTGTGTCGGAGAGGCAGTTGGTGTGTCGGTGAGGCAGTCGGTGAGTCGGAGAGGCAGTCGGTGTGTCAGAGAGGCAGTTGGTGTGTTGGAGAGACAGTCGGTGAGTCGGAGAGGCAGTTGGTGCGTCGGAGAGGCAGTTGGTGTGTCGGAGAGGCAGTTGATGTGTCGGAGAGGCAGTTGGTGAGTCGGAGAGGCAGTTGGTGTGTCGGAGAGGCAGTTGGTGTGTCGGAGAGGCAGTTGGTGAGTCGGAGAGGTAGTTGGTGAGTTGGTGAGGCAGTTGGTGAGGCGGAGAGGCAGTTGGTGTGTCAGAGAGGCAGTTGGTGTGTAGGAGAGGCAGTTGGTGAGTCGGAGAGGCAGTTGGTGTGTCAGAGAGGCAGTTGGTGTGTCGGAGAGGCAGTTGGTGAGTCGGAGAGGCAGTTGGTGTGTCGGAGAGGCAGTTGATGTGACGGAGCGGCAGTTGGTGAGTCGGAGAGGCAGTTGGTGAGTCGGAGAGGCAGTTGGTGAGTCAGAGAGGCGGTTGGTGAGTCAGAGAGGCGGTTGGTGTGTCGGAGAGGCAGTTGGTGTGTAGGAGAGGCAGTTGGTGGGTCGGAGAGGCAGTTGGTGTGTCGGAGATGCAGTTGGTGTGTCGGAGAGGCAGTTGGTGTGTCGGAGAGGCAGTTGGCGTGTCGGAGAGGCAGTTGGTGAGTCGGAGAGGCAGTTGGCATGTCGGAGGGGCAGTTGGTGTGTCGGAGAGGCAGTTAGTGTGTCGGAGAGGCAGTTGGTGAGTCGGAGAGGCAGTTGGCATGTCAGAGAGGCAGTTGGTGTGTCAGAGAAGCAGTTGGTGTGTCGGAGAGGCAGTTGGTGAGTCGGAGAGTTTGTTGGTGTGTCGGAGAGGCAGTTGGTATTTTGGAGAGGCAGTTGGTGAGTCGGAGAGGCAGTTGGTGAGTAGGAGAGGCAGTTGGTGTGTCGGAGAGGCAGTTGGTGTGTCGGAGAGGCAGTTTGTGTGTCGGAGAGGCAGTTGGTGTGTCGGAGAGGCAGTTGGTGTGTCGGAGAGGCAGTTGGTGTGTCGGAGGTGCATTTGGTGTGTCGGAGAGGCAGTTGGTGAGTCGGAGAGTTTGTTGGTGTGTCGGAGAGGCAGTTGGTATTTCGGAGAGGCAGTTGGTGAGTCGGAGAGACAGTTGGTGTGTCGAAGGGGCAGTTGGTGTGTCGGAGAGGCAGTTGGTGAGACGAAGAGAGGCAGTTGGTGTGTCGGAGAGGCAGTTGGTGAGTCGGAGAGGCAGTTGGTGAGTCGGAGAGGCAGTTGGTGTGTCGGAGAGGCAGTTGCTGTGTCGGAGAGGCAATTGGTGAGTCGGAGAGGCAGTTGGAGATTCGGAGAGGCAGTTGGTGTGTCGGAGAGGCAGTTGCTGTGTCGGAGAGGCAGTTGGTGAGTCGGAGAGGCAGTTGGTGAGTCGGAGAGGCAGTTGGTGAGTTGGAGAGGCAGTTGGTGTGTCGGAGAGGCAGTTGGTGTGTCGGAGAGGCAGTTGGTGTGTCGGAGAGGCAGTTGGTGAGTCGGAGAGGCAGTTGGTGTGTCGGAGAGGCAGTTGGTGTGTCGGAGAGGCAGTTGCTGAGTCGGAGAGACAGTTGGCGTGTCGGAGAGGCAGTTGGTGAGTCGGAGAGGCAGTTGGTGAGTCGGAGAGGCAGTTGGTGAGTCGGAGAGGCAGTTGGTGAGTCGGAGAGGCAGTTGGTGAGTCGGAGAGGCAGTTGGCGTGTCGGAGAGGCAGTTGGTGAGTCGGAGAGGCAGTTGGTGTGTCGGAGAGGCAGTTGATGTGACGGAGCGGCAGTTGGTGAGTCGGAGAGGCAGTTGGTGAGTCGGAGAGGCAGTTGGTGAGTCGGAGAGGCGGTTGGTGAGTCAGAGAGGCGGTTGGTGTGTCGGAGAGGCGATAGGTGTGTAGGAGAGGCAGTTGGTGAGTCGGAGAGGCAGTTGGTGTGTCGGAGAGGCAGTTGGCGTGTCGGAGAGGCAGTTGGCGTGTCGGAGAGGCAGTTGGTGAGACGGAGAGGCAGTTGGCATGTCGGAGAGGCAGTTGGTGTGTCGGAGAGGCAGTTAGTGTGTCGGAGAGGCAGTTGGTGTGTCGGAGAGGCAGTTGGTGAGTCAGAGAGTCAGTTGGTGTGTCGGAGAGGCAGTTGGTGTTTCGGAGAGGCAGTTGGTGAGTCGGAGAGACTGTTGGTGTGTCGGAGAGGCAGTTGGTGAGACGAAGATAGGCAGTTGGAGTGTCGGAGAGGCAGTTGGTGAGTCGGAGAGGCAGTTGGTGTGTCGGAGAGGCAGTTGATGTGACGGAGCGGCAGTTGGTAAGTCGGAGAGGCAGTTGGTGAGTCGGAGAGGCAGTTGGTGAGTCGGAGAGGCGGTTGGTGAGTCAGAGAGGCGGTTGGTGTGTCGGAGAGGCAGTTGGTGTGTAGGAGAGGCAGTTGGTGAGTCGGAGAGGCAGTTGGTGTGTTGGCGAGGCAGTTGGTGTGTCGGAGAGGCAGTTGGTGTGTCGGAGAGGCAGTTGGCATGTCGGAGAGGCAGTTGGTGAGTCGGAGAGGCAGTTGGCATGTCGGAGAGACAATTGGTGTGTCGGAGAGGCAGTTAGTGTTTCGGAGAGGCAATTGGTGAGACGGAGAGGCAGTTGGCATGTCAGAGAGGCAGTTGGTGTGTCAGAGAAGCAGTTGGTGTGTCGGAGAGGCAGTTGGTGATTCGGAGAGGCAGTTGGTGAGTAGGAGAGGCAGTTGGTGTGTCGGAGAGGCAGTTGGTGAGTCGGAGTGGCAGTTGGTGTGTCGGAGAGGCAGTTGGTGTGTCGGAGAGGCAGTTGGTGAGTCGGAGAGGCAGTTGGTGTGTCAGAGAGGCAGTTGGTGTGTCGGAGAGGCAGTTGGTGAGTCGGAGAGGCAGTTGGTGTGTCGGAGAGGCAGTTGATGTGACGGAGCGGCAGTTGGTGAGTCGGAGAGGCAGTTGGTGAGTCGGAGAGGCAGTTGATGAGTCGGAGAGGCAGTTGGTGAGTCGGAGAGGCAGTTGGTGAGTCGGAGAGGCATTTGGTGTCGGAGAGGCGGTTGGTGAGTCGGAGAGGCAGTTGCTGAGTCGGAGAGGCGGTTGGTGTGTCGGAGAGGCAGTTGATGAGTCGGAGAGGCAGTTGGTGTGTCGGAGAGGCAGTTGGTGAGTCGGAGAGGCAGTTGGTGTGTCGGAAACGCATTTGGTGTGTCGGAGAGGCAGTTGGTGTGTCGGAGAAGCAGATGGTGAGCCTGAGAGGCAGTTGGTGAGTCGGAGAGGCAGTTGGTGTGTCAGAGAGGCAGTTGATGAGTCGGAGAGGCAGTTCGTGTGTCGGAGAGTCAGTTGATGAGTCGGAGAGGCAGTTGGTGTGTCGGAGAGGCAGTTGGTGAGTCTGAGAGGCTGTTGGTGAGTCGGAGAGGCAGTTGCTGAGTCGGAGAGGCAGTTGGTGTGTCGGAGAGGCAGTTGATGAGTCGGAGAGGCAGTTGTTGTGTCGGAGGGGCAGTTGGTGAGTCTGAGAGGCAGTTGGTGAGTCGGAGAGGCAGTTGGTGTGTCGGAGAGGCAGTTAATGAGTCGGAGAGGCAGTTGGAGTGTCGGAGAGGCAGTTGATGAGTCGGAGAGGCAGTTGGTGCGTCGGAGAGGCAGTTGGTGCGTCGGAGAGGCAGTTGTTGCGTCGGAGAGGCAGTTGGTGAGTCGGAGAGGCAGTTGGTGAGTCGGAGATGCGGTTCGTGAGTCGGAAAGGCAGTAGGTGTGTCGGTGAGGCAGTTGGTGAGTCGGAGAGGCAGTTGGTGTGTCGGAGAGGCAGTCGGTGTGTCGGAGAGGCAGTCGATGAGTCGGAGAGGCAGTTGGTGTGTCGGAGAGGCAGTTGGTGTGTCGGAGAGGCAGTTAGTGTGTCGGAGAGGCAGTTGGTGAGTAGGAGAGACAGTTGGCATGTCAGAGAGGCAGTTGGTGTGTCAGAGAAGCAGTTGGTGTGTCGGAGAGGCAGTTGGTGAGTCGGAGAGGCAGTTGGTGAGTAGGAGAGGCAGTTGGTGTGTCGGAGAGGCAGTTGGTGTGTAGGAGAGGCATTTGGTGAGTCGGAGAGGCAGTCCGTGTGTCGGTGAGGCAGTTGGTGAGTCGGAGAGGCGGTTGGTGTGTCGGAGAGGCAGTTGGTGAGTCGGAGTCTCAGTTGGTGTGTCGCAGAGGCAGTTGGTGTGTCGGAGAGGCAGTTGGTGAGTCGGAGAGGCAGTTAGTGTGTCAGAGAGGCAGTTGGTGTGTCGGAAAGGCAGTTGGTGAGTCGGAGAGGCAGTTGGTGTGTCGGAGAGGCAGTTGGTGAGTCGGAGAGGGAGTTGGTGAGTCGGAGAGGCAGTTGGTGTGTCGGTGAGGCAGTCGGTGAGTCGGAGAGGCAGTTGGTGTGTCAGAGAGGCAGTAGGTGTGTCGGAGAGGCAGTAGGTGTGTCGGAGAGGCAGTCGATGAGTCGGAGAGGCAGTTGGTGTGTTGGAGAGGCAGTCGGTGAGTCGGAGAGGCAGTTGGTGTGTCGGAGAGGCAGTTGGTGTGTCGGAGAGGCAGTTGATGTGTCGGAGAGGCAGTTGATGTGACGGAGCGGCAGTTGGTGGGTCGGAGAGGCAGTTGGTGAGTCGGAGAGGCAGTTGGTGAGTCGGAGAGGCGGTTGGTGAGTCAGAGAGGCGGTTGGTGTGTCGGAGAGGCAGTTGGTGTGTAGGAGAGGCAGTTGGTGAGTCGGAGAGGCAGTTGGTGTGTCGGAGATGCTGTTGGTGTGTCGGAGAGGCAGTTGGTGTGTCGGAGAGGCAGTTGCCGTGTCGGAGAGGCAGTTCGTGAGTCGGAGAGGCAGTTGGCATGTCGGAGAGGCAGTTGGTGTGTCGGAGAGGCAGTTAGTGTGTCGGAGAGGCAGTTGGTGAGACGAAGATAGGCAGTTGGAGTGTCGGAGAGGCAGTTGGTGAGTCGGAGAGGCAGTTGGTGTGTCGGAGAGGCAGTTGATGTGACGGAGCGGCAGTTGGTAAGTCGGAGAGGCAGTTGGTGAGTCGGAGAGGCAGTTGGTGAGTCGGAGAGGCGGTTGGTGAGTCAGGGAGGCGGTTGGTGTGTCGGAGAGGCAGTTGGTGTGTAGGAGAGGCAGTTGGTGAGTCGGAGAGGCAGTTGGTGTGTTGGCGAGGCAGTTGGTGTGTCGGAGAGGCAGTTGGTGTGTCGGAGAGGCAGTTGGCGTGTCGGAGAGGCAGTTGGTGAGTCGGAGAGGCAGTTGGCATGTCGGAGAGACAGTTGGTGTGTCGGAGAGGCAGTTAGTGTGTCGGAGATGCAATTGGTGAGTCGGAGAGGCAGTTGGCATGTCAGAGAGGCAGTTGGTGTGTCAGAGAAGCAGTTGGTGTGTCGGAGAGGCAGTTGGTGATTCGGAGAGGCAGTTGGTGAGTAGGAGAGGCAGTTGGTGTGTCGGAGAGGCAGTTGGTGTGTAGGAGAGGCAGTTGGTGAGTCGGAGAGGCAGTTCGTGTGTCGGAGAGGCAGTTGGTGTGTCGGAGAGGCAGTTGGTGTGTCGGAGAGGCAGTTGGTGAGTCGGAGTGGCAGTTGGTGTGTCGGAGAGGCAGTTGGTGTGTCAGAGAGGCAGTTGGTGAGTCGGAGAGGCAGTTGGTGTGTCAGAGAGGCAGTTGGTGTGTCGGAGAGGCAGTTGGTGAGTCGGAGAGGCAGTTGGTGTGTCGGAGAGGCAGTTGATGTGACGGAGCGGCAGTTGGTGAGTCGGAGAGGCAGTTGGTGAGTCGGAGAGGCAGTTGATGAGTCGGAGAGGCAGTTGGTGAGTCGGAGAGGCAGTTGGTGAGTCGGAGAGGCATTTGGTGAGTCGGAGAGGCGGTTGGTGAGTCGGAGAGGCAGTTGCTGAGTCGGAGAGGCGGTTGGTGTGTCGGAGAGGCAGTTGATGAGTCGGAGAGGCAGTTGGTGTGTCGGAGAGGCAGTTGGTGAGTCGGAGAGGCAGTTGGTGTGTCGGAAACGCATTTGGTGTGTCGGAGAGGCAGTTGGTGAGTCGGAGAGGCAGTTGGTGTGTCGGAGAGGCAGTTGGTGCGTCGGAGAGGCAGTTGATGAGTCGGAGAGGCAGTTGATGTGTCGGAGAAGCAGTTGGTGAGCCTGAGAGGCAGTTGGTGTGTCGGAGAGGCAGTTGGTGTGTCGGTGAGGCAGTTAATGAGTCGGAGAGGCAGTTGGTGTGTCAGAGAGGCAGTTGATGAGCCGGAGAGGCAGTTGGTGTGTCGGAGAGGCAGTTGGTGTGTCGGAGAGGCAGTTGGTGAGTCTGAGAGGCTGTTGGTGAGTCGGAGAGGCAGTTGCTGATTCGGAGAGGCAGTTGGTGTGTCGGAGAGGCAGTTGATGAGTCGGAGAGGCAGTTGTTGTGTCGGAGGGGCAGTTGGTGAGTCTGAGAGGCAGTTGGTGAGTCGGAGAGGCAGTTAATGAGTCGGAGAGGCAGTTGGAGTGTCGGAGAGGCAGTTGATGAGTCGGAGAGGCAGTTGGTGCGTCGGAGAGGCAGTTGGTGCGTCGGAGAGGCAGTTGGTGAGTCGGAGAGGCAGTTGGTGAGTTGGAGATGCGGTTCGTGAGTCGGAAAGGCAGTAGGTGTGTCGGTGAGGCAGTTGGTGAGTCGGAGAGGCAGTTGGTGTGTCGGAGAGGCAGTAGGTGTGTCGGACAGGCAGTCGGTGTGTCGGAGAGGCAGTCGATGAGTCGGAGAGGCAGTTGGTGTGTCGGAGAGGCAGTCGGTGTGTCGGAGAGGCAGTCGGTGAGTCGGAGAGGCAGTTGGTGTGTCGGAGAGGCATTTGGTGAGTCGGAGAGGCGGTTGGTGAGTCGGAGAGGCAGTTGGTGAGTCGGAGAGGCAGTTGGTGTGTCAGAGAGGCAGTTGGTGTGTCGGAGAGGCATTTGGTGTGTCGGAGAGGCAGTTGGTGAGTCGGAGAGGCAGTTGTTGAGTCGGAGAGGCAGTTGGTGAGTCGGAGAGGTGGTTGGTGAGTCAGAGAGGCGGTTGGTGTGTCGGAGAGGCAGTTGGTGAGTCGGAGAGGCAGTTGGTGTGTCGGAGAGGCAGTTGGTGTGTCGGAGAGGCAGTTGGTGTGTAGGAGAGGCAGTTGGTGAGTCGGAGAGGCAGTTGGTGTGTCGGAGAGGCAGTTGGTGTGTCGGAGAGGCAGTTGGTGAGTCGGAGAGGCAGTTGGTGTGTCGGAGAGGCAGTTAATGAGTCGGAGAGGCAGTTGGTGCGTCGGAGAGGCAGTTGGTGCGTCGGAGAGGCAGTTGGTGCGTCGGAGAGGCAGTTGGTGCGTCGGAGAGGCAGTTGGTGCGTCGGAGAGGCAGTTGGTGAGTCGGAGAGGCAGTTGGTGAGTCGGAGATGCGGTTCGTGAGTCAGAAAGGCAGTAGGTGTGTCGGTGAGGCAGTTGGTGAGTCGGAGAGGCAGTTGGTGTGTCGGAGAGGCAGTAGGTGTGTCGGAGAGGCAGTTGATGAGTCGGAAAGGCAGTTGGTGTGTCGGAGAGGCAGTTGGTGAGTCTGAGAGGCAGTTGGTGAGTCGGAGAGGCAGTTGGTGTGTCGGAGAGGCAGTCGATGAGTCGGAGAGGCAGTTGGTGTGTCGGAGAGGCAGTCGGTGTGTCAGAGAGGCAGTCGGTGAGTCAGAGAGGCAGTTGGTGTGTCGGAGAGGCATTTGGTGAGTCAGAGAGGCGGTTGGTGAGTCGGAGAGGCAGTTGGTGAGTCGGAGAGGCAGTTGGTGTGTCAGAGAGGCAGTTGGTGTGTCGGAGAGGCAGTTGGTGAGTCGGAGAGGCAGTTGGTGTGTCGGAGAGGCAGTTGATGTGACGGAGAGGCGGTTGGTGAGTCAGAGAGGCGGTTGGTGTGTCGGAGAGGCAGTTGGTGTGTAGGAGAGGCAGTTGGTGAGTCGGAGAGGCAGTTGGTGTGTCGGAGAGGCAGTTGGTGTGTCGGAGAGGCAGTTGGTGTGTCGGAGAGGCAGTTGGCGTGTCGGAGAGGCAGTTGGTGTGTCGGAGAGGCAGTTGGCATTTCGGAGAGGCTGTTGGTGTGTCGGAGAGGCAGTTAGTGTGTCGGAGAGTCAGTTGGTGAGTTGGAGAGGCAGTTGGCATGTCAGAGAGGCAGTTGGTGTGTCAGAGAAGTAGTTGGTGTGTCGGAGAGGCAGTTGGTGAGTCGGAGAGGCAGTTGGTGAGTAGGAGAGGCAGTTGGTGTGTCGGAGAGGCAGTTGGTGTGTAGGAGAGGCAGTTGATGAGTCGGAGAGGCAGTTGGTGCGTCGGAGAGGCAGTTGGTGCGTTGGAGAGGCAGTTGGTGAGTCGGAGATGCGGTTCGTGAGTCGGAAAGGCAGTAGGTGTGTCGGTGAGGCAGTTGGTGAGTCGGAGAGGCAGTTGGTGTGTCAGAGAAGCAGTCGGTGAGTCGGAGAGGCAGTTGGTGTGTCGGAGAGGCAGTCGGTGTGTCGGAGAAGCAGTCGGTGAGTCGGAGAGGCAGTTGGTGTGTCGGAGAGGCAGTCGGTGTGTCGGAGAAGCAGTCGGTGAGTCGGAGAGGCAGTTGGTGTGTCGGAGAGGCATTTGGTGAGTCGGAGAGGCGGTTGGTGAGTCGGAGAGGCAGTTGGTGAGTCGGAGAGGCAGTTGGTGTGTCAGAGAGGCTGTTGGTGTGTCGGAGAGGCAGTTGGTGAGTCGGAGAGGCAGTTGGTGTGTCGGAGAGGCAGTTGATGTGACGGAGCGCCTGTTGGTGAGTCGGAGAGGCAGTTGTTGAGTCGGAGAGGCAGTTGGTGAGTCGGAGAGGCGGTTGGTGAGTCAGAGAGGCGGTTGGTGTGTCGGAGAGGCAGTTGGTGTGTAGGAGAGGCAGTTGGTGAGTCGGAGAGGCAGTTGGTGTGTCGGAGAGGCAGTTGGTGTGTCGGAGAGGCAGTTGGTGTGTCGGAGAGGCAGTTGGTGTGTCGGAGAGGCAGTTGGTGAGTCGGAGAGGCAGTTGGCATGTCGGAGAGGCAGTTGGTGTGTCGGAGAGGCAGTTAAAGTGTCGGAGAGGCAGTTGGTGAGTTGGAGAGGCAGTTGGCATGTCAGCGAGGCAGTTGGTGTGTCAGAGAAGCAGTTGGTGTGTCGGAGAGGCAGTTGGTGAGTAGGAGAGTCAGTTGGTGTGTCGGAGAGGCAGTTGGTGAGTCGGAGAGTCAGTTGGTGTGTCGGAGAGGCAGTTGGTGAGTCGGAGAGGCAGTTGGTGAGTAGGAGAGTCAGTTGGTGTGTCGGAGAGGCAGTTGGTGAGTCGGAGAGGCAGTTCGTGTGTCGGTGAGGCAGTTGGTGAGTGGGAGAGGCGGTTGGTTTGTCGGAGAGGCAGTTGGTGAGTCGGAGTCTCAGTTGGTGTGTCGCAGAGGCAGTTGGTGTGTCAGAGAGGCAGTTGGTGAGTCGGAGAGGGAGTTGGTGAGTCGGAGAGGCAGTTGGTGTGTCGGAGAGGCAGTTGGTGTGTCGGAAAGGCAGTCGGTGAGTCGGAGAGGCAGTTGGTGTGTCGGAGAGGCAGTTGGTGAGTCGGAGAGGGAGTTGGTGAGTCGGAGAGGCAGTTGGTGTGTCGGTGAGGCAGTCGGTGAGTCGGAGAGGCAGTCGGTGTGTCGGAGAGGCTGTAGGTGTGTCGGAGAGGCAGTAGGTGTGTCGGAGAGGCAGCCGATGAGTCGGAGAGGCAGTCGGTGTGTCGGAGAGGCAGTTGGTGTGTTGGAGAGGCAGTCGGTGAGTCGGAGAGGCAGTTGGTGTGTCGGAAAGGCAGTTGGTGTGTCGGAGAGGCAGTTGATGTGTCGGAGAGGCAGTTGGTGTGTCGGAGAGGCAGTTGGTGAGTCGGAGAGGCAGTTGGTGTGTCAGAGAGGCAGTTGGTGTGTCGGAGAGGCAGTTGGTGAGTCGGAGAGGCAGTTGGTGTGTCGGAGAGGCAGTTGATGTGACGGAGCGGCAATTGGTGAGTCGGAGAGGCAGTTGGTGAGTCGGAGAGGCAGTTGGTGAGTCGGAGAGGCGGTTGGTGAGTCAGAGAGGCGGTTGGTGTGTCGGAGAGGCAGTTGGTGTGTAGGAGAGGCAGTTGGTGAGTCGGAGAGGCAGTTGGTGTGTCGGAGAGGCAGTTGGTGTGTCGGAGAGGCAGTTGGTGTTTCGGAGAGACAGTTGGCGTGTCGGAGAGGCAGTTGGTGAGTCGGTGAGGCAGTTGGCATGTCGGAGAGGCAGTTGGTGTGTCGGAGAGGCAGTTGGTGAATCGGAGAGGCAGTTGGCATGTCAGAGAGGCAGTTGGTGTGTCAGAGAAGCAGTTGGTGTGTCAGAGAGTCAGTTGGTGAGTCGGAGAGGCAGTTGGTGAGTAGGAGAGGCAGTTGGTGTGTCGGAGAGGCAGTTGGTGTGTAGGAGAGGCAGTTGGTGAGTCGGAGAGGCAGTTCGTGTGTCGGAGAGGCAGTTGGTGTGTCGGAGAGGCAGTTGGTGTGTCGGAGAGGCAGTTGGTGAGTCGGAGTGGCAGTTGGTGTGTCGGAGAGGCAGTTGGTGTGTCGGAGAGGCAGTTCGTGTGTCGGAGAGGCAGTTGGTGTGTCGGAGAGTCAGTTGGTGTGTCGGAGAGGCAGTTGGTGTGTCGGAGGGGCAGTTGGTGAGTCGGAGAGTTTGTTGGTGTGTCGGAGAGGCAGTTGGTGTTTCGGAGAGGCAGTTGGTGAGTCGGAGAGACAGTTGGTGTGTCGAAGGGGCAGTTGGTGTGTCGGAGAGGCAGTTGGTGAGACGAAGAGAGGCAGTTGGAGTGTCGGAGAGGCAGTTGGTGAGTCGGAGAGGCAGTTGGTGTGGCGGAGAGGCAGTTGATGTGACGGAGCGGCAGTTGGTAAGTCGGAGAGGCAGTTGGTGAGTCGGAGAGGCAGTTGGTGAGTCGGAGAGGCGGTTGGTGAGTCAGAGAGGCGGTTGGTGTGTCGGAGAGGCAGTTGGTGTGTAGGAGAGGCAGTTGGTGAGTCGGAGAGGCAGTTGGTGTGTCGGCGAGGCAGTTGGTGTGTCGGAGAGGCAGTTGGTGTGTCGGAGAGGCAGTTGGCGTGTCGGAGAGGCAGTTGGTGAGTCGGAGAGGCAGTTGGCATGTCGGAGAGACAGTTGGTGTGTCGGAGAGGCAGTTAGTGTGTCGGAGAGGCAATTGGTGAGTCGGAGAGGCAGTTGGCATGTCAGAGAGGCAGTTGGTGTGTCAGAGAAGCAGTTGGTGTGTCGGAGAGGCAGTTGGTGATTCGGAGAGGCAGTTGGTGAGTAGGAGAGGCAGTTGGTGTGTCGGAGAGGCAGTTGGTGTGTAGGAGAGGCAGTTGGTGAGTCGGAGAGGCAGTTCGTGTGTCGGAGAGGCAGTTGGTGTGTCAGAGAGGCAGTTGGTGTGTCGGAGAGGCAGTTGGTGAGTCGGAGTGGCAGTTGGTGTGTCGGAGAGGCAGTTGGTGTGTCGGAGAGGCAGTTGGTGTGTCGGAGAGGCAGTTGATGTGACGGAGCGGCAGTTGGTGAGTCGGAGAGGCAGTTGGTGAGTCGCAGAGGCAGTTGATGAGTCGGAGAGGCAGTTGGTGAGTCGGAGAGGCAGTTGGTGAGTCGGAGAGGCATTTGGTGAGTCGGAGAGGCGGTTGGTGAGTCGGAGAGGCAGTTGATGAGTCGGAGAGGCAGTTGGTGTGTCGGAGAGGCAGTTGGTGAGTCGGAGAGGCAGTTGCTGAGTCGGAGAGGCGGTTGGTGTGTCGGAGAGGCAGTTGATGAGTCGGAGAGGCAGTTGGTGTGTCGGAGAGGCAGTTGGTGAGTCGGAGAGGCAGTTGGTGTGTCGGAAACGCATTTGGTGCGTCGGAGAGGCAGTTGGTGAGTCGGAGAGGCAGTTGGTGTGTCGGAGAGGCAGTTGGTGCGTCGGAGAGGCAGTTGATGAGTCGGAGAGGCAGTTGGTGTTTCGGAGAAGCAGTTGGTGAGCCTGAGAGGCAGTTGGTGAGTCGGAGAGGCAGTTGGTGTGTCTGTGAGGCAGTTAATGAGTCGGAGAGGCAGTTGGTGTGTCAGAGAGGCAGTTGATGAGTCGGAGAGGCAGTTCGTGTGTCGGAGAGTCAGTTGATGAGTCGGAGAGGCAGTTGGTGTGTCGGAGAGGCAGTTGGTGAGTCTGAGAGGCTGTTGGTGAGTCGGAGAGGCAGTTGCTGAGTCGGAGAGGCAGTTGGTGTGTCGGAGAGGCAGTTGATGAGTCGGAGAGGCAGTTGGTGTGTCGGAGAGGCAGTTGGTGTGTCGGAGAGGCAGTTGGTGTGTCGGAGAGGCAGTTAATGAGTCGGAGAGGCAGTTGGAGTGTCGGAGAGGCAGTTGATGAGTCGGAGAGGCAGTTGGTGCGTCGGAGAGGCAGTTAGTGTGTCGGAGAGGCAATTGGTGAGTCGGAGAGGCAGTTGGCATGTCAGAGAGGCAGTTGGTGTGTCAGAGAAGCAGTTGGTGTGTCGGAGAGGCAGTTGGTGATTCGGAGAGGCAGTTGGTGAGTAGGAGAGGCAGTTGGTGTGTCGGAGAGGCAGTTGGTGTGTAGGAGAGGCAGTTGGTGAGTCGGAGAGGCAGTTCGTGTGTCGGAGAGGCAGTTGGTGTGTCGGAGAGGCAGTTGGTGTGTCGGAGAGGCAGTTGGTGAGTCGGAGTGGTAGTTGGTGTGTCGGAGAGGCAGTTGGTGTGTCGGAGAGGCAGTTGGTGAGTCGGAGAGGCAGTTGGTGTGTCAGAGAGGCAGTTGGTGTGTCGGAGAGGCAGTTGGTGAGTCAGAGAGGCAGTTGGTGTGTCGGAGAGGCAGTTGATGTGATGGAGCGGCAGTTGGTGAGTCGGAGAGGCAGTTGGTGATTCGCAGAGGCAGTTGATGAGTCGGAGAGGCAGTTGGTGAGTCGGAGAGGCAGTTGGTGAGTCGGAGAGGCATTTGGTGAGTCGGAGAGGCGGTTGGTGAGTCGGAGAGGCAGTTGCTGAGACGGAGAGGCGGTTGGTGTGTCGGAGAGGCAGTTGATGAGTCGGAGAGGCAGTTGGTGTGTCGGAGAGGCAGTTGGTGAGTCGGAGAGGCAGTTGGTGTGTCGGAAACGCATTTGGTGCGTCGGAGAGGCAGTTGGTGAGTCGGAGAGGCAGTTGGTGTGTCGGAGAGGCAGTTGATGAGTCGGAGAGGCAGTTGGTGTTTCGGAGAAGCAGTTGGTGTGTCTGTGAGGCAGTTAATGAGTCGGAGAGGCAGTTGGTGTGTCAGAGAGGCAGTTGATGAGTCGGAGAGGCAGTTTGTGTGTCGGAGAGTCAGTTGATGAGTCGGAGAGGCAGTTGGTGTGTCGGAGAGGCAGTTGGTGTGTCGGAGAGGCAGTTGGTGAGTCTGAGAGGCGGTTGGTGAGTCGGAGAGGCAGTTGCTGAGTCGGAGAGGCAGTTGGTGTGTCGGAGAGGCAGTTAATGAGTCGGAGAGGCAGTTGGAGTGTCGGAGAGGCAGTTGATGAGTCGGAGAGGCAGTTGGTGCGTCGGAGAGGCAGTTGGTGCGTCGGAGAGGCAGTTGGTGCGTCGGAGAGGCAGTTGGTGAGTCGGAGAGGCAGTTGGTGAGTCGGAGAGGCAGTTGGTGAGTCGGAGAGGCAGTTGGTGAGTCGGAGATGCGGTTCGTGAGTCGGAAAGGCAGTAGGTGTGTCGGTGAGACAGTTGGTGAGTCGGAGAGGCAGTTGGTGTGTCGGAGAGGCAGTAGGTGTGTCGGAGAGGCAGTCGGTGTGTCGGAGAGGCAGTCGATGAGTCGGAGAGGCAGTTGGTGTGTCGGAGAGGCAGTCGGTGTGTCGGAGAGGCAGTCGGTGAGTCGGAGAGGCAGTTGGTGTGTCGGAGAGGCATTTGGTGAGTCGGAGAGGCGGTTGGTGAGTCGGAGAGGCAGTTGGTGAGTCGGAGAGGCAGTTGGTGTGTCAGAGAGGCAGTTGGTGTGTCGGATAGGCAGTTGGTGAGTCGGAGAGGCAGTTGGTGTGTCGGAGAGGCAGTTGATGTGACGGAGCGGCAGTTGGTGAGTCGGAGAGGCAGTTGTTGAGTCGGAGAGGCAGTTGGTGAGTCGGAGAGGCGGTTGGTGAGTCAGAGAGGCGGTTGGTGTGTCGGAGAGGCAGTTGGTGAGTCGGAGAGGCAGTTGGTGTGTCGGAGAGGCAGTTGGTGTGTCGGAGAGGCAGTTGGTGTGTAGGAGAGGCAGTTGGTGAGTCGGAGAGGCAGTTGGTGTGTCGGAGAGGCAGTTGGTGTGTCGGAGAGGCAGTTGGTGTGTCGGAGAGGCAGTTGGCGTGTCGGAGAGGCAGTTGGTGAGTCGGAAAGGCAGTTGGTGAGTCGGAGAGGCAGTTGGTGTGTCGGAGAGGCAGTTGGTGAGTCGGAGAGGCATTTAGTGTGTCAGAGAGGCAGTTGGTGTGTCGGAAAGGCAGTTGGTGAGTCGGAGAGGCAGTTGCTGTGTCGGAGAGGCAGTTGGTGAGTCGGAGAGGGAGTTGGTGAGTCGGAGAGGCAGTTGGTGTGTCGGTGAGGCAGTCGGTGAGTCGGAGAGGCAGTCGGTGTGTCAGAGAGGCAGTAGGTGTGTCGGAGAGGCAGTAGGTGTGTCGGAGAGGCAGCCGATGAGTCGGAGAGGCAGTCGGTGTGTCGGAGAGACAGTCGGTGAGTCGGAGAGGCAGTTGGTGCGTCGGAGATGCAGTTGGTGTGTCGGAGAGGCAGTTGGTGTGTCGGTGAGGCAGTCGGTGAGTCGGAGAGGCAGTCGGTGTGTCAGAGAGGCAGTTGGTGTGTTGGAGAGACAGTCGGTGAGTCGGAGAGGCAGTTGGTGCGTCGGAGAGGCAGTTGGTGTGTCGGAGAGGCAGTTGATGTGTCGGAGAGGCAGTTGGTGAGTCTGAGAGGTAGTTGGTGAGTTGGTGAGGCAGTTGGTGAGGCGGAGAGGCAGTTGGTGTGTCGGAGAGGCAGTTGGTGTGTCGGAGAGGCAGTTGGTGAGTCGGAGAGGTAGTTGGTGAGTTGGTGAGGCAGTTGGTGAGGCGGAGAGGCAGTTGGTGTGTCAGAGAGGCAGTTGGTGTGTAGGAGAGGCAGTTGGTGAGTCGGAGAGGCAGTTGGTGTGTCAGAGAGGCAGTTGGTGTGTCAGAGAGGCAGTTGGTGAGTCGGAGAGGCAGTTGGTGTGTCGGAGAGGCAGTTGATGTGACGGAGCGGCAGTTGGTGAGTCGGAGAGGCAGTTGGTGAGTCGGAGAGGCAGTTGGTGAGTCAGAGAGGCGGTTGGTGAGTCAGAGAGGCGGTTGGTGTGTCGGAGAGGCAGTTGGTGTGTAGGAGAGGCAGTTGGTGGGTCGGAGAGGCAGTTGGTGTGTCGGAGATGCAGTTGGTGTGTCGGAGAGGCAGTTGGTGTGTCGGAGAGGCAGTTGGCGTGTCGGAGAGGCAGTTGGTGAGTCGGAGAGGCAGTTGGCATGTCGGAGGGGCAGTTGGTGTGTCGGAGAGGCAGTTAGTGTGTCGGAGAGGCAGTTGGTGAGTCGGAGAGGCAGTTGGCATGTCAGAGAGGCAGTTGGTGTGTCAGAGAAGCAGTTGGTGTGTCGGAGAGGCAGTTGGTGAGTCGGAGAGGCAGTTGGTGAGTAGGAGAGGCAGTTGGTGTGTCGGAGAGGCAGTTGGTGAGTAGGAGAGGCAGTTCGTGTGTCGGAGAGGCAGTTGGTGTGTCGGAGAGGCAGTTGGTGTGTCGGAGAGGCAGTTGGTGAGTCGGAGTGGCAGTTGGTCTGTCGGAGAGGCAGTTGGTGTGTCGGAGAGGCAGTTTGTGTGTCGGAGAGGCAGTTGGTGTGTCGGAGAGGCAGTTGGTGTGTCGGAGAGGCAGTTGGTGTGTCGGAGGTGCATTTGGTGTGTCGGAGAGGCAGTTGGTGAGTCGGAGAGTTTGTTGGTGTGTCGGAGAGGCAGTTGGTATTTCGGAGAGGCAGTTGGTGAGTCGGAGAGACAGTTGGTGTGTCGAAGGGGCAGTTGGTGTGTCGGAGAGGCAGTTGGTGAGACGAAGAGAGGCAGTTGGTGTGTCGGAGAGGCAGTTGGTGAGTCGGAGAGGCAGTTGGTGAGTCGGAGAGGCAGTTGGTGTGTCGGAGAGGCAGTTGCTGTGTCGGAGAGGCAATTGGTGAGTCGGAGAGGCAGTTGGAGATTCGGAGAGGCAGTTGGTGTGTCGGAGAGGCAGTTGCTGTGTCGGAGAGGCAGTTGGTGAGTCGGAGAGGCAGTTGGTGAGTCGGAGAGGCAGTTGGTGAGTCGGAGAGGCAGTTGGTGTGTCGGAGAGGCAGTTGGTGTGTCGGAGAGGCAGTTGGTGTGTCGGAGAGGCAGTTGGTGAGTCGGAGAGGCAGTTGGTGTGTCGGAGAGGCAGTTGGTGTGTCGGAGAGGCAGTTGCTGAGTCGGAGAGACAGTTGGCGTGTCGGAGAGGCAGTTGGTGAGTCGGAGAGGCAGTTGGTGAGTCGGAGAGGCAGTTGGTGAGTCGGAGAGGCAGTTGTTGAGTCGGAGAGGCAGTTGGTGAGTCGGAGAGGCAGTTGGCGTGTCGGAGAGGCAGTTGGTGAGTCGGAGAGGCAGTTGGTGTGTCGGAGAGGCAGTTGATGTGACGGAGCGGCAGTTGGTGAGTCGGAGAGGCAGTTGGTGAGTCGGAGAGGCAGTTGGTGAGTCGGAGAGGCGGTTGGTGAGTCAGAGAGGCGGTTGGTGTGTCGGAGAGGCGATAGGTGTGTAGGAGAGGCAGTTGGTGAGTCGGAGAGGCAGTTGGTGTGTCGGAGAGGCAGTTGGCGTGTCGGAGAGGCAGTTGGCGTGTCGGAGAGGCAGTTGGTGAGTCGGAGAGGCAGTTGGTGTGTCGGAGAGGCAGTTAGTGTGTCGGAGAGGCAGTTGGTGTGTCGGAGAGGCAGTTGGTGAGTCAGAGAGTCAGTTGGTGTGTCGGAGAGGCAGTTGGTGTTTCGGAGAGGCAGTTGGTGAGTCGGAGAGACTGTTGGTGTGTCGAAGGGGCAGTTGGTGTGTCGGAGAGGCAGTTGGTGAGACGAAGATAGGCAGTTGGAGTGTCGGAGAGGCAGTTGGTGAGTCGGAGAGGCAGTTGGTGTGTCGGAGAGGCAGTTGATGTGACGGAGCGGCAGTTGGTAAGTCGGAGAGGCAGTTGGTGAGTCGGAGAGGCAGTTGGTGAGTCGGAGAGGCGGTTGGTGAGTCAGAGAGGCGGTTGGTGTGTCGGAGAGGCAGTTGGTGTGTAGGAGAGGCAGTTGGTGAGTCGGAGAGGCAGTTAGTGTGTCAGAGAGGCAGTTGGTGTGTCGGAGAGGCAGTTGCTGTGTCGGAGAGGCAGTTGGTGAGTCGGAGAGGGAGTTGGTGAGTCGGAGAGGCAGTTGGTGTGTCGGTGAGGCAGTCGGTGAGTCGGAGAGGCAGTCGGTGTGTCAGAGAGGCAGTAGGTGTGTCGGAGAGGTAGTAGGTGTGTCGGAGAGGCAGCCGATGAGTCGGAGAGGCAGTCGGTGTGTCGGAGAGACAGTCGGTGAGTCGGAGAGGCAGTTGGTGCGTCGGAGAGGCAGTTGGTGTGTCGGAGAGGCAGTTGGTGTGTCGGTGAGGCAGTCGGTGAGTCGGAGAGGCAGTCGGTGTGTCAGAGAGGCAGTAGGTGTGTTGGAGAGACAGTCGGTGTGTCGGAGAGGCAGCCGATGAGTCGGAGAGGCAGTCGGTGTGTCGGAGAGACAGTCGGTGAGTCGGAGAGGCAGTTGGTGCGTCGGAGAGGCAGTTGGTGCGTCGGAGAGGCAGTTGGTGTGTCGGAGAGGCAGTTGGTGAGTCGGAGAGGCAGTTGGTGAGGCGGAGAGGCAGTTGGTGTGTCGGAGAGGCAGTTGGTGTGTCGGAGAGGCAGTTGATGTGTCGGAGAGGCAGTTGGTGAGTCGGAGAGGCAGTTGCTGTGTCGGAGAGGCAGTTGGTGTGTCGGAGAGGCAGTTGGTGAGTCGGAGAGGTAGTTGGTGAGTTGGTGAGGCAGTTGGTGAGGCGGAGAGGCAGTTGGTGTGTCAGAGAGGCAGTTGGTGTGTAGGAGAGGCAGTTGGTGAGTCGGAGAGGCAGTTGGTGTGTCAGAGAGGCAGTTGGTGTGTCGGAGAGGCAGTTGGTGAGTCGGAGAGGCAGTTGGTGTGTCGGAGAGGCAGTTGATGTGACGGAGCGGCAGTTGGTGAGTCGGAGAGGCAGTTGGTGAGTCGGAGAGGCAGTTGGTGAGTCAGAGAGGCGGTTGGTGAGTCAGAGAGGCGGTTGGTGTGTCGGAGAGGCAGTTGGTGTGTAGGAGAGGCAGTTGGTGGGTCGGAGAGGCAGTTGGTGTGTTGGAGATGCAGTTGGTGTGTCGGAGAGGCAGTTGGTGTGTCGGAGAGGCAGTTGGCGTGTCGGAGAGGCAGTTGGTGAGTCGGAGAGGCAGTTGGCATGTCGGAGGGGCAGTTGTTGTGTCGGAGAGGCAGTTAGTGTGTCGGAGAGGCAGTTGGTGAGTCGGATAGGCAGTTGGCATGTCAGAGAGGCAGTTGGTGTGTCAGAGAAGCAGTTGGTGTGTCGGAGAGGCAGTTGGTGAGTCGGAGAGGCAGTTGGTGAGTAGGAGAGGCAGTTGGTGTGTCGGAGAGGCAGTTGGTGAGTAGGAGAGGCAGTTCGTGTGTCGGAGAGGCAGTTGGTGTGTCGGAGAGGCAGTTGGTGTGTCGGAGAGGCAGTTGGTGAGTCGGAGTGGCAGTTGGTCTGTCGGAGAGGCAGTTGGTGTGTCGGAGAGGCAGTTTGTGTGTCGGAGAGGCAGTTGGTGTGTCGGAGAGGCAGTTGGTGTGTCGGAGAGGCAGTTGGTGTGTCGGAGGTGCATTTGGTGTGTCGGAGAGGCAGTTGGTGAGTCGGAGAGTTTGTTGGTGTGTCGGAGAGGCAGTTGGTATTTCGGAGAGGCAGTTGGTGAGTCGGAGAGACAGTTGGTGTGTCGAAGGGGCAGTTGGTGTGTCGGAGAGGCAGTTGGTGAGACGAAGAGAGGCAGTTGGTGTGTCGGAGAGGCAATTGGTGAGTCGGAGAGGCAGTTGGTGAGTCGGAGAGGCAGTTGGTGTGTCGGAGAGGCAGTTGCTGTGTCGGAGAGGCAATTGGTGAGTCGGAGAGGCAGTTGGAGATTCGGAGAGGCAGTTGGTGTGTCGGAGAGGCAGTTGCTGTGTCGGAGAGGCAGTTGGTGAGTCGGAGAGGCAGTTGGTGAGTCGGAGAGGCAGTTGGTGAGTCGGAGAGGCAGTTGGTGTGTCGGAGATGCAGTTGGTGTGTCGGAGAGGCAGTTGGTGTGTCGGAGAGGCAGTTGGTGAGTCGGAGAGGCAGTTGGTGTGTCGGAGAGGCAGTTGGTGTGTCGGAGAGGCAGTTGCTGAGTCGGAGAGACAGTTGGCGTGTCGGAGAGGCAGTTGGTGAGTCGGAGAGGCAGTTGGTGAGTCGGAGAGGCAGTTGGTGAGTCGGAGAGGCAGTTGGTGAGTCGGAGAGGCAGTTGGTGAGTCGGAGAGGCAGTTGGCGTGTCGGAGAGGCAGTTGGTGAGTCGGAGAGGCAGTTGGTGTGTCGGAGAGGCAGTTGATGTGACGGAGCGGCAGTTGGTGAGTTGGAGAGGCAGTTGGTGAGTCGGAGAGGCAGTTGGTGAGTCGGAGAGGCGGTTGGTGAGTCAGAGAGGCGGTTGGTGTGTCGGAGAGGCGATAGGTGTGTAGGAGAGGCAGTTGGTGAGTCGGAGAGGCAGTTGGTGTGTCGGAGAGGCAGTTGGCGTGTCGGAGAGGCAGTTGGCGTGTCGGAGAGGCAGTTGGTGAGACGGAGAGGCAGTTGGCATGTCGGAGAGGCAGTTGGTGTGTCGGAGAGGCAGTTAGTGTGTCGGAGAGGCAGTTGGTGTGTCGGAGAGGCAGTTGGTGAGTCAGAGAGTCAGTTGGTGTGTCGGAGAGGCAGTTGGTGTTTCGGAGAGGCAGTTGGTGAGTCGGAGAGACTGTTGGTGTGTCGAAGGGGCAGTTGGTGTGTCGGAGAGGCAGTTGGTGAGACGAAGATAGGCAGTTGGAGTGTCGGAGAGGCAGTTGGTGAGTCGGAGAGGCAGTTGGTGTGTCGGAGAGGCAGTTGATGTGACGGAGCGGCAGTTGGTAAGTCGGAGAGGCAGTTGGTGAGTCGGAGAGGCAGTTGGTGAGTCGGAGAGGCGGTTGGTGAGTCAGAGAGGCGGTTGGTGTGTCGGAGAGGCAGTTGGTGTGTAGGAGAGGCAGTTGGTGAGTCGGAGAGGCAGTTGGTGTGTTGGCGAGGCAGTTGGTGTGTCGGAGAGGCAGTTGGTGTGTCGGAGAGGCAGTTGGCGTGTCGGAGAGGCAGTTGGTGAGTCGGAGAGGCAGTTGGCATGTCGGAGAGACAGTTGGTGTGTCGGAGAGGCAGTTAGTGTGTCGGAGAGGCAATTGGTGAGTCGGAGAGGCAGTTGGCATGTCAGAGAGGCAGTTGGTGTGTCAGAGAAGCAGTTGGTGTGTCGGAGAGGCAGTTGGTGATTCGGAGAGGCAGTTGTTGAGTAGGAGAGGCAGTTGGTGCGTCGGAGAGGCAGTTGGTGAGTCGGAGAGGCAGTTGGTGAGTCGGAGATGCGGTTCGTGAGTCGGAAAGGCAGTAGGTGTGTCGGTGAGGCAGTTGGTGAGTCGGAGAGGCAGTTGGTGTGTCGGAGAGGCAGTAGGTGTGTCGGAGAGGCAGTCGGTGTGTCGGAGAGGCAGTCGATGAGTCGGAGAGGCAGTTGGTGTGTCGGAGAGGCAGTCGGTGTGTCGGAGAGGCAGTCGGTGAGTCGGAGAGGCAGTTGGTGTGTCGGAGAGGCATTTGGTGAGTCGGAGAGGCGGTTGGTGAGTCGGAGAGGCAGTTGGTGAGTCGGAGAGGCAGTTGGTGTGTCAGAGAGGCAGTTGGTGTGTCGGAGAGGCATTTGGTGTGTCGGAGAGGCAGTTGGTGAGTCGGAGAGGCAGTTGGTGTGTCGGAGAGGCAGTTAATGAGTCGGAGAGGCAGTTGGTGCGTCGGAGAGGCAGTTGGTGCGTCGGAGAGGCAGTTGGTGCGTCGGAGAGGCAGTTGGTGCGTCGGAGAGGCAGTTGGTGCGTCGGAGAGGCAGTTGGTGAGTCGGAGAGGCAGTTGGTGAGTCGGAGATGCGGTTCGTGAGTCAGAAAGGCAGTAGGTGTGTCGGTGAGGCAGTTGGTGAGTCGGAGAGGCAGTTGGTGTGTCGGAGAGGCAGTAGGTGTGTCGGAGAGGCAGTTAATGAGTCGGAAAGGCAGTTGGTGTGTCGGAGAGGCAGTTGGTGAGTCTGAGAGGCAGTTGGTGAGTCGGAGAGGCAGTTGGTGTGTCGGAGAGGCAGTCGATGAGTCGGAGAGGCAGTTGGTGTGTCGGAGAGGCAGTCGGTGTGTCGGAGAGGCAGTCGGTGAGTCAGAGAGGCAGTTGGTGTGTCGGAGAGGCATTTGGTGAGTCAGAGAGGCGGTTGGTGAGTCGGAGAGGCAGTTGGTGAGTCGGAGAGGCAGTTGGTGTGTCAGAGAGGCAGTTGGTGTGTCGGAGAGGCAGTTGGTGAGTCGGAGAGGCAGTTGGTGTGTCGGAGAGGCAGTTGATGTGACGGAGAGGCGGTTGGTGAGTCAGAGAGGCGGTTGGTGTGTCGGAGAGGCAGTTGGTGTGTAGGAGAGGCAGTTGGTGAGTCGGAGAGGCAGTTGGTGTGTCGGAGAGGCAGTTGGTGTGTCGGAGAGGCAGTTGGTGTGTCGGAGAGGCAGTTGGCGTGTCGGAGAGGCAGTTGGTGTGTCGGAGAGGCAGTTGGCATGTCGGAGAGGCAGTTGGTGTGTCGGAGAGGCAGTTAGTGTGTCGGAGAGTCAGTTGGTGAGTTGGAGAGGCAGTTGGCATGTCAGAGAGGCAGTTGGTGTGTCAGAGAAGTAGTTGGTGTGTCGGAGAGGCAGTTGGTGAGTCGGAGAGGCAGTTGGTGAGTAGGAGAGGCAGTTGTTGTGTCGGAGAGGCAGTTGGTGTGTAGGAGAGGCAGTTGATGAGTCGGAGAGGCAGTTGGTGCGTCGGAGAGGCAGTTGGTGCGTCGGAGAGGCAGTTGGTGAGTCGGAGATGCGGTTCGTGAGTCGGAAAGGCAGTAGGTGTGTCGGTGAGGCAGTTGGTGAGTCGGAGAGGCAGTTGGTGTGTCAGAGAAGCAGTCGGTGAGTCGGAGAGGCAGTTGGTGTGTCGGAGAGGCAGTCGGTGTGTCGGAGAAGCAGTCGGTGAGTCGGAGAGGCAGTTGGTGTGTCGGAGAGGCAGTCGGTGTGTCGGAGAAGCAGTCGGTGAGTCGGAGAGGCAGTTGGTGTGTCGGAGAGGCATTTGGTGAGTCGGAGAGGCGGTTGGTGAGTCGGAGAGGCAGTTGGTGAGTCGGAGAGGCAGTTGGTGTGTCAGAGAGGCTGTTGGTGTGTCGGAGAGGCAGTTGGTGATTCGGAGAGGCAGTTGGTGTGTCGGAGAGGCAGTTGATGTGACGGAGCGCCTGTTGGTGAGTCGGAGAGGCAGTTGTTGAGTCGGAGAGGCAGTTGGTGAGTCGGAGAGGCGGTTGGTGAGTCAGAGAGGCGGTTGGTGTGTCGGAGAGGCAGTTGGTGTGTAGGAGAGGCAGTTGGTGAGTCGGAGAGGCAGTTGGTGTGTCGGAGAGGCAGTTGGTGTGTCGGAGAGGCAGTTGGTGTGTCGGAGAGGCAGTTGGTGTGTCGGAGAGGCAGTTGGTGAGTCGGAGAGGCAGTTGGCATGTCGGAGAGGCAGTTGGTGTGTCGGAGAGGCAGTTAAAGTGTCGGAGAGGCAGTTGGTGAGTTGGAGAGGCAGTTGGCATGTCAGCGAGGCAGTTGGTGTGTCAGAGAAGCAGTTGGTGTGTCGGAGAGGCAGTTGGTGAGTAGGAGAGTCAGTTGGTGTGTCGGAGAGGCAGTTGGTGAGTCGGAGAGTCAGTTGGTGTGTCGGAGAGGCAGTTGGTGAGTCGGAGAGGCAGTTGGTGAGTAGGAGAGTCAGTTGGTGTGTCGGAGAGGCAGTTGGTGAGTCGGAGAGGCAGTTCGTGTGTCGGTGAGGCAGTTGGTGAGTGGGAGAGGCGGTTGGTTTGTCGGAGAGGCAGTTGGTGAGTCGGAGTCTCAGTTGGTGTGTCGCAGAGGCAGTTGGTGTGTCGGAGAGGCAGTTGGTGAGTCGGAGAGGGAGTTGGTGAGTCGGAGAGGCAGTTGGTGTGTCGGAGAGGCAGTTGGTGTGTCGGAAAGGCAGTTGGTGAGTCGGAGAGGCAGTTGGTGTGTCGGAGAGGCAGTTGGTGAGTCGGAGAGGGAGTTGGTGAGTCGGAGAGGCAGTTGGTGTGTCGGTGAGGCAGTCGGTGAGTCGGAGATGCAGTCGGTGTGTCGGAGAGGCTGTAGGTGTGTCGGAGAGGCAGTAGGTGTGTCGGAGAGGCAGCCGATGAGTCGGAGAGGCAGTCGGTGTGTCGGAGAGGCAGTTGGTGTGTTGGAGAGGCAGTCGGTGAGTCGGAGAGGCAGTTGGTGTGTCGGAAAGGCAGTTGGTGTGTCGGAGAGGCAGTTGATGTGTCGGAGAGGCAGTTGGTGTGTCGGAGAGGCAGTTGGTGAGTCGGAGAGGCAGTTGGTGTGTCAGAGAGGCAGTTGGTGTGTCGGAGAGGCAGTTGGTGAGTCGGAGAGGCAGTTGGTGTGTCGGAGAGGCAGTTGATGTGATGGAGCGGCAATTGGTGAGTCGGAGAGGCAGTTGGTGAGTCGGAGAGGCAGTTGGTGAGTCGGAGAGGCGGTTGGTGAGTCAGAGAGGCGGTTGGTGTGTCGGAGAGGCAGTTGGTGTGTAGGAGAGGCAGTTGGTGAGTCGGAGAGGCAGTTGGTGTGTCGGAGAGGCAGTTGGTGTGTCGGAGAGGCAGTTGGTGTTTCGGAGAGGCAGTTGGCGTGTCGGAGAGGCAGTTGGTGAGTCGGTGAGGCAGTTGGCATGTCGGAGAGGCAGTTGGTGTGTCGGAGAGGCAGTTGGTGAATCGGAGAGGCAGTTGGCATGTCAGAGAGGCAGTTGGTGTGTCAGAGAAGCAGTTGGTGTGTCAGAGAGTCAGTTGGTGAGTCGGAGAGGCAGTTGGTGAGTAGGAGAGGCAGTTGGTGTGTCGGAGAGGCAGTTGGTGAGTCGGAGAGGGAGTTGGTGAGTCGGAGAGGCAGTTGGTGTGTCGGAGAGGCAGTTGGTGTGTCGGAAAGGCAGTTGGTGAGTCGGAGAGGCAGTTGGTGTGTCGGAGAGGCAGTTGGTGAGTCGGAGAGGGAGTTGGTGAGTCGGAGAGGCAGTTGGTGTGTCGGTGAGGCAGTCGGTGAGTCGGAGATGCAGTCGGTGTGTCGGAGAGGCTGTAGGTGTGTCGGAGAGGCAGTAGGTGTGTCGGAGAGGCAGCCGATGAGTCGGAGAGGCAGTCGGTGTGTCGGAGAGGCAGTTGGTGTGTTGGAGAGGCAGTCGGTGAGTCGGAGAGGCAGTTGGTGTGTCGGAAAGGCAGTTGGTGTGTCGGAGAGGCAGTTGATGTGTCGGAGAGGCAGTTGGTGTGTCGGAGAGGCAGTTGGTGAGTCGGAGAGGCAGTTGGTGTGTCAGAGAGGCAGTTGGTGTGTCGGAGAGGCAGTTGGTGAGTCGGAGAGGCAGTTGGTGTGTCGGAGAGGCAGTTGATGTGACGGAGCGGCAATTGGTGAGTCGGAGAGGCAGTTGGTGAGTCGGAGAGGCAGTTGGTGAGTCGGAGAGGCGGTTGGTGAGTCAGAGAGGCGGTTGGTGTGTCGGAGAGGCAGTTGGTGTGTAGGAGAGGCAGTTGGTGAGTCGGAGAGGCAGTTGGTGTGTCGGAGAGGCAGTTGGTGTGTCGGAGAGGCAGTTGGTGTTTCGGAGAGGCAGTTGGCGTGTCGGAGAGGCAGTTGGTGAGTCGGTGAGGCAGTTGGCATGTCGGAGAGGCAGTTGGTGTGTCGGAGAGGCAGTTGGTGAATCGGAGAGGCAGTTGGCATGTCAGAGAGGCAGTTGGTGTGTCAGAGAAGCAGTTGGTGTGTCAGAGAGTCAGTTGGTGAGTCGGAGAGGCAGTTGGTGAGTAGGAGAGGCAGTTGGTGTGTCGGAGAGGCAGTTGGTGTGTAGGAGAGGCAGTTGGTGAGTCGGAGAGGCAGTTCGTGTGTCGGAGAGGCAGTTGGTGTGTCGGAGAGGCAGTTGGTGTGTCGGAGAGGCAGTTGGTGAGTCGGAGTGGCAGTTGGTGTGTCGGAGAGGCAGTTGGTGTGTCGGAGAGGCAGTTCGTGTGTCGGAGAGGCAGTTGGTGTGTCGGAGAGTCAGTTGGTGTGTCGGAGAGGCAGTTGGTGTGTCGGAGGGGCAGTTGGTGAGTCGGAGAGTTTGTTGGTGTGTCGGAGAGGCAGTTGGTGTTTCGGAGAGGCAGTTGGTGAGTCGGAGAGACAGTTGGTGTGTCGAAGGGGCAGTTGGTGTGTCGGAGAGGCAGTTGGTGAGACGAAGAGAGGCAGTTGGAGTGTCGGAGAGGCAGTTGGTGAGTCGGAGAGGCAGTTGGTGTGGCGGAGAGGCAGTTGATGTGACGGAGCGGCAGTTGGTAAGTCGGAGAGGCAGTTGGTGAGTCGGAGAGGCAGTTGGTGAGTCGGAGAGGCGGTTGGTGAGTCAGAGAGGCGGTTGGTGTGTCGGAGAGGCAGTTGGTGTGTAGGAGAGGCAGTTGGTGAGTCGGAGAGGCAGTTGGTGTGTCGGCGAGGCAGTTGGTGTGTCGGAGAGGCAGTTGGTGTGTCGGAGAGGCAGTTGGCGTGTCGGAGAGGCAGTTGGTGAGTCGGAGAGGCAGTTGGCATGTCGGAGAGACAGTTGGTGTGTCGGAGAGGCAGTTAGTGTGTCGGAGAGGCAATTGGTGAGTCGGAGAGGCAGTTGGCATGTCAGAGAGGCAGTTGGTGTGTCAGAGAAGCAGTTGGTGTGTCGGAGAGGCAGTTGGTGATTCGGAGAGGCAGTTGGTGAGTAGGAGAGGCAGTTGGTGTGTCGGAGAGGCAGTTGGTGTGTAGGAGAGGCAGTTGGTGAGTCGGAGAGGCAGTTCGTGTGTCGGAGAGGCAGTTGGTGTGTCAGAGAGGCAGTTGGTGTGTCGGAGAGGCAGTTGGTGAGTCGGAGTGGCAGTTGGTGTGTCGGAGAGGCAGTTGGTGTGTCGGAGAGGCAGTTGGTGTGTCGGAGAGGCAGTTGATGTGACGGAGCGGCAGTTGGTGAGTCGGAGAGGCAGTTGGTGAGTCGCAGAGGCAGTTGATGAGTCGGAGAGGCAGTTGGTGAGTCGGAGAGGCAGTTGGTGAGTCGGAGAGGCATTTGGTGAGTCGGAGAGGCGGTTGGTGAGTCGGAGAGGCGGTTGCTGAGTCGGAGAGGTGGTTGGTGTGTCGGAGAGGCAGTTGATGAGTCGGAGAGGCAGTTGGTGTGTCGGAGAGGCAGTTGGTGAGTCGGAGAGGCAGTTGGTGTGTCGGAAACGCATTTGGTGCGTCGGAGAGGCAGTTGGTGAGTCGGAGAGGCAGTTGGTGTGTCGGAGAGGCAGTTGGTGCGTCGGAGAGGCAGTTGATGAGTCGGAGAGGCAGTTGGTGTTTCGGAGAAGCAGTTGGTGAGCCTGAGAGGCAGTTGGTGAGTCGGAGAGGCAGTTGGTGTGTCTGTGAGGCAGTTAATGAGTCGGAGAGGCAGTTGGTGTGTCAGAGAGGCAGTTGATGAGTCGGAGAGGCAGTTCGTGTGTCGGAGAGTCAGTTGATGAGTCGGAGAGGCAGTTGGTGTGTCGGAGAGGCAGTTGGTGAGTCTGAGAGGCTGTTGGTGAGTCGGAGAGGCAGTTGCTGAGTCGGAGAGGCAGTTGGTGTGTCGGAGAGGCAGTTGATGAGTCGGAGAGGCAGTTGGTGTGTCGGAGAGGCAGTTGGTGTGTCGGAGAGGCAGTTGGTGTGTCGGAGAGGCAGTTAATGAGTCGGAGAGGCAGTTGGAGTGTCGGAGAGGCAGTTGATGAGTCGGAGAGGCAGTTGGTGCGTCGGAGAGGCAGTTAGTGTGTCGGAGAGGCAATTGGTGAGTCGGAGAGGCAGTTGGCATGTCAGAGAGGCAGTTGGTGTGTCAGAGAAGCAGTTGGTGTGTCGGAGAGGCAGTTGGTGATTCGGAGAGGCAGTTGGTGAGTAGGAGAGGCAGTTGGTGGGTCGGAGAGGCAGTTGGTGTGTAGGAGAGGCAGTTGGTGAGTCGGAGAGGCAGTTCGTGTGTCGGAGAGGCAGTTGGTGTGTCGGAGAGGCAGTTGGTGTGTCGGAGAGGCAGTTGGTGAGTCGGAGTGGTAGTTGGTGTGTCGGAGAGGCAGTTGGTGTGTCGGAGAGGCAGTTGGTGAGTCGGAGAGGCAGTTGGTGTGTCAGAGAGGCAGTTGGTGTGTCGGAGAGGCAGTTGGTGAGTCAGAGAGGCAGTTGGTGTGTCGGAGAGGCAGTTGATGTGATGGAGCGGCAGTTGGTGAGTCGGAGAGGCAGTTGGTGATTCGCAGAGGCAGTTGATGAGTCGGAGAGGCAGTTGGTGAGTCGGAGAGGCAGTTGGTGAGTCGGAGAGGCATTTGGTGAGTCGGAGAGGCGGTTGGTGAGTCGGAGAGGCAGTTGCTGAGACGGAGAGGCGGTTGGTGTGTCGGAGAGGCAGTTGATGAGTCGGAGAGGCAGTTGGTGTGTCGGAGAGGCAGTTGGTGAGTCGGAGAGGCAGTTGGTGTGTCGGAAACGCATTTGGTGCGTCGGAGAGGCAGTTGGTGAGTCGGAGAGGCAGTTGGTGTGTTGGAGAGGCAGTTGATGAGTCGGAGAGGCAGTTGGTGTTTCGGAGAAGCAGTTGGTGTGTCTGTGAGGCAGTTAATGAGTCGGAGAGGCATTTGGTGTGTCAGAGAGGCAGTTGATGAGTCGGAGAGGCAGTTTGTGTGTCGGAGAGTCAGTTGATGAGTCGGAGAGGCAGTTGGTGTGTCGGAGAGGCAGTTGGTGTGTCGGAGAGGCAGTTGGTGAGTCTGAGAGGCGGTTGGTGAGTCGGAGAGGCAGTTGCTGAGTCGGAGAGGCAGTTGGTGTGTCGGAGAGGCAGTTAATGAGTCGGAGAGGCAGTTGGAGTGTCGGAGAGGCAGTTGATGAGTCGGAGAGGCAGTTGGTGCGTCGGAGAGGCAGTTGGTGCGTCGGAGAGGCAGTTGGTGCGTCGGAGAGGCAGTTGGTGAGTCGGAGAGGCAGTTGGTGAGTCGGAGAGGCAGTTGGTGAGTCGGAGAGGCAGTTGGTGAGTCGGAGATGCGGTTCGTGAGTCGGAAAGGCAGTAGGTGTGTCCGTGAGACAGTTGGATGAGTCGGAGAGGCAGTTGGTGTGTCGGAGAGGCAGTAGGTGTGTCGGAGAGGCAGTCGGTGTGTCGGAGAGGCAGTCGATGAGTCGGAGAGGCAGTTGGTGTGTCGGAGAGGCAGTCGGTGTGTCGGAGAGGCAGTCGGTGAGTCGGAGAGGCAGTTGGTGTGTCGGAGAGGCATTTGGTGAGTCGGAGAGGCGGTTGGTGAGTCGGAGAGGCAGTTGGTGAGTCGGAGAGGCAGTTGGTGTGTCAGAGAGGCAGTTGGTGTGTCGGATAGGCAGTTGGTGAGTCGGAGAGGCAGTTGGTGTGTCGGAGAGGCAGTTGATGTGACGGAGCGGCAGTTGGTGAGTCGGAGAGGCAGTTGTTGAGTCGGAGAGGCAGTTGGTGAGTCGGAGAGGCGGTTGGTGAGTCAGAGAGGCGGTTGGTGTGTCGGAGAGGCAGTTGGTGAGTCGGAGAGGCAGTTGGTGTGTCGGAGAGGCAGTTGGTGTGTCGGAGAGGCAGTTGGTGTGTAGGAGAGGCAGTTGGTGAGTCGGAGAGGCAGTTGGTGTGTCGGAGAGGCAGTTGGTGTGTCGGAGAGGCAGTTGGTGTGTCGGAGAGGCAGTTGGCGTGTCGGAGAGGCAGTTGGTGAGTCGGAAAGGCAGTTGGTGAGTCGGAGAGGCAGTTGGTGTGTCGGAGAGGCAGTTGGTGAGTCGGAGAGGCAGTTAGTGTGTCAGAGAGGCAGTTGGTGTGTCGGAAAGGCAGTTGGTGAGTCGGAGAGGCAGTTGCTGTGTCGGAGAGGCAGTTGGTGAGTCGGAGAGGGAGTTGGTGAGTCGGAGAGGCAGTTGGTGTGTCGGTGAGGCAGTCGGTGAGTCGGAGAGGCAGTCGGTGTGTCAGAGAGGCAGAAGGTGTGTCGGAGAGGCAGTAGGTGTGTCGGAGAGGCAGCCGATGAGTCGGAGAGGCAGTCGGTGTGTCGGAGAGACAGTCGGTGAGTCGGAGAGGCAGTTGGTGCGTCGGAGAGGCAGTTGGTGTGTCGGAGAGGCAGTTGGTGTGTCGGTGAGGCAGTCGGTGAGTCGGAGAGGCAGTCGGTGTGTCAGAGAGGCAGTTGGTGTGTTGGAGAGACAGTCGGTGAGTCGGAGAGGCAGTTGGTGCGTCGGAGAGGCAGTTGGTGTGTCGGAGAGGCAGTTGATGTGTCGGAGAGGCAGTTGGTGAGTCTGAGAGGTAGTTGGTGAGTTGGTGAGGCAGTTGGTGAGGCGGAGAGGCAGTTGGTGTGACGGAGAGGCAGTTGGTGTGTCGGAGAGGCAGTTGGTGAGTCGGAGAGGTAGTTGGTGAGTTGGTGAGGCAGTTGGTGAGGCGGAGAGGCAGTTGGTGTGTCAGAGAGGCAGTTGGTGTGTAGGAGAGGCAGTTGGTGAGTCGGAGAGGCAGTTGGTGTGTCAGAGAGGCAGTTGGTGTGTCAGAGAGGCAGTTGGTGAGTCGGAGAGGCAGTTGGTGTGTCGGAGAGGCAGTTGATGTGACGGAGCGGCAGTTGGTGAGTCGGAGAGGCAGTTGATGAGTCGGAGAGGCAGTTGGTGAGTCAGAGAGGCGGTTGGTGAGTCAGAGAGGCGGTTGGTGTGTCGGAGAGGCAGTTGGTGTGTAGGAGAGGCAGTTGGTGGGTCGGAGAGGCAGTTGGTGTGTCGGAGATGCAGTTGGTGTGTCGGAGAGGCAGTTGGTGTGTCGGAGAGGCAGTTGGCGTGTCGGAGAGGCAGTTGGTGAGTCGGAGAGGCAGTTGGCATGTCGGAGGGGCAGTTGGTGTGTCGGAGAGGCAGTTAGTGTGTCGGAGAGGCAGTTGGTGAGTCGGAGAGGCAGTTGGCATGTCAGAGAGGCAGTTGGTGTGTCAGAGAAGCAGTTGGTGTGTCGGAGAGGCAGTTGGTGAGTCGGAGAGGCAGTTGGTGAGTCGGAGAGGCAGTTGGTGTGTCGGAGAGGCAGTTGATGTGACGGAGCGGCAGTTGGTGAGTCGGAGAGGCAGTTGTTGAGTCGGAGAGGCAGTTGGTGAGTCGGAGAGGCGGTTGGTGAGTCAGAGAGGCGGTTGGTGTGTCGGAGAGGCAGTTGGTGAGTCGGAGAGGCAGTTGGTGTGTCGGAGAGGCAGTTGGTGTGTCGGAGAGGCAGTTGGTGTGTAGGAGAGGCAGTTGGTGAGTCGGAGAGGCAGTTGGTGTGTCGGAGAGGCAGTTGGTGTGTCGGAGAGGCAGTTGGTGTGTCGGAGAGGCAGTTGGCGTGTCGGAGAGGCAGTTGGTGAGTCGGAAAGGCAGTTGGTGAGTCGGAGAGGCAGTTGGTGTGTCGGAGAGGCAGTTGGTGAGTCGGAGAGGCAGTTAGTGTGTCAGAGAGGCAGTTGGTGTGTCGGAAAGGCAGTTGGTGAGTCGGAGAGGCAGTTGCTGTGTCGGAGAGGCAGTTGGTGAGTCGGAGAGGGAGTTGGTGAGTCGGAGAGGCAGTTGGTGTGTCGGTGAGGCAGTCGGTGAGTCGGAGAGGCAGTCGGTGTGTCAGAGAGGCAGAAGGTGTGTCGGAGAGGCAGTAGGTGTGTCGGAGAGGCAGCCGATGAGTCGGAGAGGCAGTCGGTGTGTCAGAGAGACAGTCGGTGAGTCGGAGAGGCAGTTGGTGCGTCGGAGAGGCAGTTGGTGTGTCGGAGAGGCAGTTGGTGTGTCGGTGAGGCAGTCGGTGAGTCGGAGAGGCAGTCGGTGTGTCAGAGAGGCAGTTGGTGTGTTGGAGAGACAGTCGGTGAGTCGGAGAGGCAGTTGGTGCGTCGGAGAGGCAGTTGGTGTGTCGGAGAGGCAGTTGATGTGTCGGAGAGGCAGTTGGTGAGTCTGAGAGGTAGTTGGTGAGTTGGTGAGGCAGTTGGTGAGGCGGAGAGGCAGTTGGTGTGTCGGAGAGGCAGTTGGTGTGTCGGAGAGGCAGTTGGTGAGTCGGAGAGGTAGTTGGTGAGTTGGTGAGGCAGTTGGTGAGGCGGAGAGGCAGTTGGTGTGTCAGAGAGGCAGTTGGTGTGTAGGAGAGGCAGTTGGTGAGTCGGAGAGGCAGTTGGTGTGTCAGAGAGGCAGTTGGTGTGTCAGAGAGGCAGTTGGTGAGTCGGAGAGGCAGTTGGTGTGTCGGAGAGGCAGTTGATGTGACGGAGCGGCAGTTGGTGAGTCGGAGAGGCAGTTGGTGAGTCGGAGAGGCAGTTGGTGAGTCAGAGAGGCGGTTGGTGAGTCAGAGAGGCGGTTGGTGTGTCGTAGAGGCAGTTGGTGTGTAGGAGAGGCAGTTGGTGGGTCGGAGAGGCAGTTGGTGTGTCGGAGATGCAGTTGGTGTGTCGGAGAGGCAGTTGGTGTGTCGGAGAGGCAGTTGGCGTGTCGGAGAGGCAGTTGGTGAGTCGGAGAGGCAGTTGGCATGTCGGAGGGGCAGTTGGTGTGTCGGAGAGGCAGTTAGTGTGTCGGAGAGGCAGTTGGTGAGTCGGAGAGGCAGTTGGCATGTCAGAGAGGCAGTTGGTGTGTCAGAGAAGCAGTTGGTGTGTCGGAGAGGCAGTTGGTGAGTCGGAGAGGCAGTTGGTGAGTAGGAGAGGCAGTTGGTGTGTCGGAGAGGCAGTTGGTGAGTAGGAGAGGCAGTTCGTGTGTCGGAGAGGCAGTTGGTGTGTCGGAGAGGCAGTTGGTGTGTCGGAGAGGCAGTTGGTGAGTCGGAGTGGCAGTTGGTCTGTCGGAGAGGCAGTTGGTGTGTCGGAGAGGCAGTTTGTGTGTCGGAGAGGCAGTTGGTGTGTCGGAGAGGCAGTTGGTGTGTCGGAGAGGCAGTTGGTGTGTCGGAGGTGCATTTGGTGTGTCGGAGAGGCAGTTGGTGAGTCGGAGAGTTTGTTGGTGTGTCGGAGAGGCAGTTGGTATTTCGGAGAGGCAGTTGGTGAGTCGGAGAGACAGTTGGTGTGTCGAAGGGGCAGTTGGTGTGTCGGAGAGGCAGTTGGTGAGACGAAGAGAGGCAGTTGGTGTGTCGGAGAGGCAGTTGGTGAGTCGGAGAGGCAATTGGTGAGTCGGAGAGGCAGTTGGTGTGTCGGAGAGGCAGTTGCTGTGTCGGAGAGGCAATTGGTGAGTCGGAGAGGCAGTTGGAGATTCGGAGAGGCAGTTGGTGTGTCGGAGAGGCAGTTGCTGTGTCGGAGAGGCAGTTGGTGAGTCGGAGAGGCAGTTGGTGAGTCGGAGAGGCAGTTGGTGAGTCGGAGAGGCAGTTGGTGTGTCGGAGAGGCAGTTGGTGTGTCGGAGAGGCAGTTGGTGTGTCGGAGAGGCAGTTGGTGAGTCGGAGAGGCAGTTGGTGTGTCGGAGAGGCAGTTGGTGTGTCGGAGAGGCAGTTGCTGAGTCGGAGAGACAGTTGGCGTGTCGGAGAGGCAGTTGGTGAGTCGGAGAGGCAGTTGGTGAGTCGGAGAGGCAGTTGGTGAGTCGGAGAGGCAGTTGTTGAGTCGGAGAGGCAGTTGGTGAGTCGGAGAGGCAGTTGGCGTGTCGGAGAGGCAGTTGGTGAGTCGGAGAGGCAGTTGGTGTGTCGGAGAGGCAGTTGATGTGACGGAGCGGCAGTTGGTGAGTCGGAGAGGCAGTTGGTGAGTCGGAGAGGCAGTTGGTGAGTCGGAGAGGCGGTTGGTGAGTCAGAGAGGCGGTTGGTGTGTCGGAGAGGCGATAGGTGTGTAGGAGAGGCAGTTGGTGAGTCGGAGAGGCAGTTGGTGTGTCGGAGAGGCAGTTGGCGTGTCGGAGAGGCAGTTGGCGTGTCGGAGAGGCAGTTGGTGAGTCGGAGAGGCAGTTGGTGTGTCGGAGAGGCAGTTAGTGTGTCGGAGAGGCAGTTGGTGTGTCGGAGAGGCAGTTGGTGAGTCAGAGAGTCAGTTGGTGTGTCGGAGAGGCAGTTGGTGTTTCGGAGAGGCAGTTGGTGAGTCGGAGAGACTGTTGGTGTGTCGAAGGGGCAGTTGGTGTGTCGGAGAGGCAGTTGGTGAGACGAAGATAGGCAGTTGGAGTGTCGGAGAGGCAGTTGGTGAGTCGGAGAGGCAGTTGGTGTGTCGGAGAGGCAGTTGATGTGACGGAGCGGCAGTTGGTAAGTCGGAGAGGCAGTTGGTGAGTCGGAGAGGCGGTTGGTGAGTCAGAGAGGCGGTTGGTGTGTCGGAGAGGCAGTTGGTGTGTAGGAGAGGCAGTTGGTGAGTCGGAGAGGCAGTTAGTGTGTCAGAGAGGCAGTTGGTGTGTCGGAGAGGCAGTTGCTGTGTCGGAGAGGCAGTTGGTGAGTCGGAGAGGGAGTTGGTGAGTCGGAGAGGCAGTTGGTGTGTCGGTGAGGCAGTCGGTGAGTCGGAGAGGCAGTCGGTGTGTCAGAGAGGCAGTAGGTGTGTCGGAGAGGCAGTAGGTGTGTCGGAGAGACAGTCGGTGAGTCGGAGAGGCAGTTGGTGCGTCGGAGAGGCAGTTGGTGTGTCGGAGAGGCAGTTGGTGTGTCGGTGAGGCAGTCGGTGAGTCGGAGAGGCAGTCGGTGTGTCAGAGAGGCAGTAGGTGTGTTGGAGAGACAGTCGGTGTGTCGGAGAGGCAGCCGATGAGTCGGAGAGGCAGTCGGTGTGTCGGAGAGACAGTCGGTGAGTCGGAGAGGCAGTTGGTGCGTCGGAGAGGCAGTTGGTGCGTCGGAGAGGCAGTTGGTGTGTCGGAGAGGCAGTTGGTGAGTCGGAGAGGCAGTTGGTGAGGCGGAGAGGCAGTTGGTGTGTCGGAGAGGCAGTTGGTGTGTCGGAGAGGCAGTTGATGTGTCGGAGAGGCAGTTGGTGAGTCGGAGAGGCAGTTGGTGTGTCGGAGAGGCAGTTGGTGTGTCGGAGAGGCAGTTGGTGAGTCGGAGAGGTAGTTGGTGAGTTGGTGAGGCAGTTGGTGAGGCGGAGAGGCAGTTGGTGTGTCAGAGAGGCAGTTGGTGTGTAGGAGAGGCAGTTGGTGAGTCGGAGAGGCAGTTGGTGTGTCAGAGAGGCAGTTGGTGTGTCGGAGAGGCAGTTGGTGAGTCGGAGAGGCAGTTGGTGTGTCGGAGAGGCAGTTGATGTGACGGAGCGGCAGTTGGTGAGTCGGAGAGGCAGTTGGTGAGTCGGAGAGGCAGTTGGTGAGTCAGAGAGGCGGTTGGTGAGTCAGAGAGGCGGTTGGTGTGTCGGAGAGGCAGTTGGTGTGTAGGAGAGGCAGTTGGTGGGTCGGAGAGGCAGTTGGCGTGTCGGAGAGGCAGTTGGTGAGTCGGAGAGGCAGTTGGCATGTCGGAGGGGCAGTTGGTGTGTCGGAGAGGCAGTTAGTGTGTCGGAGAGGCAGTTGGTGAGTCGGAGAGGCAGTTGGCATGTCAGAGAGGCAGTTGGTGTGTCAGAGAAGCAGTTGGTGTGTCGGAGAGGCAGTTGGTGAGTCGGAGAGGCAGTTGGTGAGTAGGAGAGGCAGTTGGTGTGTCGGAGAGGCAGTTGGTGAGTAGGAGAGGCAGTTCGTGTGTCGGAGAGGCAGTTGGTGTGTCGGAGAGGCAGTTGGTGTGTCGGAGAGGCAGTTGGTGAGTCGGAGTGGCAGTTGGTCTGTCGGAGAGGCAGTTGGTGTGTCGGAGAGGCAGTTTGTGTGTCGGAGAGGCAGTTGGTGTGTCGGAGAGGCAGTTGGTGTGTCGGAGAGGCAGTTGGTGTGTCGGAGGTGCATTTGGTGTGTCGGAGAGGCAGTTGGTGAGTCGGAGAGTTTGTTGGTGTGTCGGAGAGGCAGTTGGTATTTCGGAGAGGCAGTTGGTGAGTCGGAGAGACAGTTGGTGTGTCGAAGGGGCAGTTGGTGTGTCGGAGAGGCAGTTGGTGAGACGAAGAGAGGCAGTTGGTGTGTCGGAGAGGCAATTGGTGAGTCGGAGAGGCAGTTGGTGAGTCGGAGAGGCAGTTGGTGTGTCGGAGAGGCAGTTGCTGTGTCGGAGAGGCAATTGGTGAGTCGGAGAGGCAGTTGGAGATTCGGAGAGGCAGTTGGTGTGTCGGAGAGGCAGTTGCTGTGTCGGAGAGGCAGTTGGTGAGTCGGAGAGGCAGTTGGTGAGTCGGAGAGGCAGTTGGTGTGTCGGAGAGGCAGTTGGTGTGTCGGAGAGGCAGTTGGTGTGTCGGAGAGGCAGTTGGTGAGTCGGAGAGGCAGTTGGTGTGTCGGAGAGGCAGTTGGTGTGTCGGAGAGGCAGTTGCTGAGTCGGAGAGACAGTTGGCGTGTCGGAGAGGCAGTTGGTGAGTCGGAGAGGCAGTTGGTGAGTCGGAGAGGCAGTTGGTGAGTCGGAGAGGCAGTTGGTGAGTCGGAGAGGCAGTTGGTGAGTCGGAGAGGCAGTTGGCGTGTCGGAGAGGCAGTTGGTGAGTCGGAGAGGCAGTTGGTGTGTCGGAGAGGCAGTTGATGTGACGGAGCGGCAGTTGGTGAGTTGGAGAGGCAGTTGGTGAGTCGGAGAGGCAGTTGGTGAGTCGGAGAGGCGGTTGGTGAGTCAGAGAGGCGGTTGGTGTGTCGGAGAGGCGATAGGTGTGTAGGAGAGGCAGTTGGTGAGTCGGAGAGGCAGTTGGTGTGTCGGAGAGGCAGTTGGCGTGTCGGAGAGGCAGTTGGCGTGTCGGAGAGGCAGTTGGTGAGACGGAGAGGCAGTTGGCATGTCGGAGAGGCAGTTGGTGTGTCGGAGAGGCAGTTAGTGTGTCGGAGAGGCAGTTGGTGTGTCGGAGAGGCAGTTGGTGAGTCAGAGAGTCAGTTGGTGTGTCGGAGAGGCAGTTGGTGTTTCGGAGAGGCAGTTGGTGAGTCGGAGAGACTGTTGGTGTGTCGAAGGGGCAGTTGGTGTGTCGGAGAGGCAGTTGGTGAGACGAAGATAGGCAGTTGGAGTGTCGGAGAGGCAGTTGGTGAGTCGGAGAGGCAGTTGGTGTGTCGGAGAGGCAGTTGATGTGACGGAGCGGCAGTTGGTAAGTCGGAGAGGCAGTTGGTGAGTCGGAGAGGCAGTTGGTGAGTCGGAGAGGCGGTTGGTGAGTCAGAGAGGCGGTTGGTGTGTCGGAGAGGCAGTTGGTGTGTAGGAGAGGCAGTTGGTGAGTCGGAGAGGCAGTTGGTGTGTTGGCGAGGCAGTTGGTGTGTCGGAGAGGCAGTTGGTGTGTCGGAGAGGCAGTTGGCGTGTCGGAGAGGCAGTTGGTGAGTCGGAGAGGCAGTTGGCATGTCGGAGAGACAGTTGGTGTGTCGGAGAGGCAGTTAGTGTGTCGGAGAGGCAATTGGTGAGTCGGAGAGGCAGTTGGCATGTCAGAGAGGCAGTTGGTGTGTCAGAGAAGCAGTTGGTGTGTCGGAGAGGCAGTTGGTGATTCGGAGAGGCAGTTGGTGAGCAGGAGAGGCAGTTGGTGTGTCGGAGAGGCAGTTGGTGAGTCGGAGTGGCAGTTGGTGTGTCGGAGAGGCAGTTGGTGTGTCGGAGAGGCAGTTGGTGAGTCGGAGAGGCAGTTGGTGTGTCAGAGAGGCAGTTGGTGTGTCGGAGAGGCAGTTGGTGAGTCGGAGAGGCAGTTGGTGTGTCGGAGAGGCAGTTGATGTGACGGAGCGGCAGTTGGTGAGTCGGAGAGGCAGTTGGTGAGTCGGAGAGGCAGTTGATGAGTCGGAGAGGCAGTTGGTGAGTCGGAGAGGCAGTTGGTGTGTCGGAGAGGCATTTGGTGTCTGAGAGGCGGTTGGTGAGTCGGAGAGGCAGTTGCTGAGTCGGAGAGGCGGTTGGTGTGTCGGAGAGGCAGTTGATGAGTCGGAGAGGCAGTTGGTGTGTCGGAGAGGCAGTTGGTGAGTCGGAGAGGCAGTTGGTGTGTCGGAAACGCATTTGGTGTGTTGGAGAGGCAGTTGGTGTGTCGGAGAAGCAGTTGGTGAGCCTGAGAGGCAGTTGGTGAGTCGGAGAGGCAGTTGGTGTGTCAGAGAGGCAGTTGATGAGCCGGAGAGGCAGTTGGTGTGTCGGAGAGTCAGTTGATGAGTCGGAGAGGCAGTTGGTGTGTCGGAGAGGCAGTTGGTGAGTCTGAGAGGCTGTTGGTGAGTCGGAGAGGCAGTTGCTGAGTCGGAGAGGCAGTTGGTGTGTCGGAGAGGCAGTTGATGAGTCGGAGAGGCAGTTGTTGTGTCGGAGGGGCAGTTGGTGAGTCTGAGAGGCAGTTGGTGAGTCGGAGAGGCAGTTGGTGTGTCGGAGAGGCAGTTAATGAGTCGGAGAGGCAGTTGGAGTGTCGGAGAGGCAGTTGATGAGTCGGAGAGGCAGTTGGTGCGTCGGAGAGGCAGTTGGTGCGTCGGAGAGGCAGTTGTTGCGTCGGAGAGGCAGTTGGTGAGTCGGAGAGGCAGTTGGTGAGTCGGAGATGCGGTTCGTGAGTCGGAAAGGCAGTAGGTGTGTCGGTGAGGCAGTTGGTGAGTCGGAGAGGCAGTTGGTGTGTCGGAGAGGCAGTCGGTGTGTCGGAGAGGCAGTCGATGAGTCGGAGAGGCAGTTGGTGTGTCGGAGAGGCAGTTGGTGTGTCGGAGAGGCAGTTAGTGTGTCGGAGAGGCAGTTGGTGAGTAGGAGAGACAGTTGGCATGTCAGAGAGGCAGTTGGTGTGTCAGAGAAGCAGTTGGTGTGTCGGAGAGGCAGTTGGTGAGTCGGAGAGGCAGTTGGTGAGTAGGAGAGGCAGTTGGTGTGTCGGAGAGGCAGTTGGTGTGTAGGAGAGGCATTTGGTGAGTCGGAGAGGCAGTCCGTGTGTCGGTGAGGCAGTTGGTGAGTCGGAGAGGCGGTTGGTGTGTCGGAGAGGCAGTTGGTGAGTCGGAGTCTCAGTTGGTGTGTCGCAGAGGCAGTTGGTGTGTCGGAGAGGCAGTTGGTGAGTCGGAGAGGCAGTTAGTGTGTCAGAGAGGCAGTTGGTGTGTCGGAAAGGCAGTTGGTGAGTCGGAGAGGCAGTTGGTGTGTCGGAGAGGCAGTTGGTGAGTCGGAGAGGGAGTTGGTGAGTCGGAGAGGCAGTTGGTGTGTCGGTGAGGCAGTCGGTGAGTCGGAGAGGCAGTTGGTGTGTCAGAGAGGCAGTAGGTGTGTCGGAGAGGCAGTAGGTGTGTCGGAGAGGCAGTAGGTGTGTCGGAGAGGCAGTCGATGAGTCGGAGAGGCAGTTGGTGTGTTGGAGAGGCAGTCGGTGAGTCGGAGAGGCAGTTGGTGTGTCGGAGAGGCAGTTGGTGTGTCGGAGAGGCAGTTGATGTGTCGGAGAGGCAGTTGATGTGACGGAGCGGCAGTTGGTGGGTCGGAGAGGCAGTTGGTGAGTCGGAGAGGCAGTTGGTGAGTCGGAGAGGCGGTTGGTGAGTCAGAGAGGCGGTTGGTGTGTCGGAGAGGCAGTTGGTGAGTCGGAGAGGCAGTTGGTGTGTCGGAGATGCTGTTGGTGTGTCGGAGAGGCAGTTGGTGTGTCGGAGAGGCAGTTGCCGTGTCGGAGAGGCAGATCGTGAGTCGGAGAGGCAGTTGGCATGTCGGAGAGGCAGTTGGTGTGTCGGAGAGGCAGTTAGTGTGTCGGAGAGGCAGTTGGTGAGACGAAGATAGGCAGTTGGAGTGTCGGAGAGGCAGTTGGTGATTCGGAGAGGCAGTTGGTGTGTCGGAGAGGCAGTTGATGTGACGGAGCGGCAGTTGGTAAGTCGGAGAGGCAGTTGGTGAGTCGGAGAGGCAGTTGGTGAGTCGGAGAGGCGGTTGGTGAGTCAGAGAGGCGGTTGGTGTGTCGGAGAGGCAGTTGGTGTGTAGGAGAGGCAGTTGGTGAGTCGGAGAGGCAGTTGGTGTGTTGGCGAGGCAGTTGGCGTGTCGGAGAGGCAGTTGGTGTGTCGGAGAGGCAGTTGGCGTGTCGGAGAGGCAGTTGGTGAGTCGGAGAGGCAGTTGGCATGTCGGAGAGACAGTTGGTGTGTCGGAGAGGCAGTTAGTGTGTCGGAGATGCAATTGGTGAGTCGGAGAGGCAGTTGGCATGTCAGAGAGGCAGTTGGTGTGTCAGAGAAGCAGTTGGTGTGTCGGAGAGGCAGTTGGTGATTCGGAGAGGCAGTTGGTGAGTAGGAGAGGCAGTTGGTGTGTCGGAGAGGCAGTTGGTGTGTAGGAGAGGCAGTTGGTGAGTCGGAGAGGCAGTTCGTGTGTCGGAGAGGCAGTTGGTGTGTCGGAGAGGCAGTTGGTGTGTCGGAGAGGCAGTTGGTGAGTCGGAGTGGCAGTTGGTGTGTCGGAGAGGCAGTTGGTGAGTCGGAGAGGCAGTTGGTGTGTCGGAGAGGCAGTTGGTGAGTCGGAGAGGCAGTTGGTGTGTCAGAGAGGCAGTTGGTGTGTCGGAGAGGCAGTTGGTGAGTCGGAGAGGCAGTTGGTGTGTCGGAGAGGCAGTTGATGTGACGGAGCGGCAGTTGGTGAGTCGGAGAGGCAGTTGGTGAGTCGGAGAGGCAGTTGATGAGTCGGAGAGGCAGTTGGTGAGTCGGAGAGGCAGTTGGTGAGTCGGAGAGGCATTTGGTGAGTCGGAGAGGCGGTTGGTGAGTCGGAGAGGCAGTTGCTGAGTCGGAGAGGCGGTTGGTGTGTCGGAGAGGCGGTTGATGAGTCGGAGAGGCAGTTGGTGTGTCGGAGAGGCAGTTGGTGAGTCGGAGAGGCAGTTGGTGTGTCGGAAACGCATTTGGTGTGTCGGAGAGGCAGTTGGTGAGTCGGAGAGGCAGTTGGTGTGTCGGAGAGGCAGTTGGTGCGTCGGAGAGGCAGTTGATGAGTCGGAGAGGCAGTTGATGTGTCGGAGAAGCAGTTGGTGAGCCTGAGAGGCAGTTGGTGTGTCGGAGAGGCAGTTGGTGTGTCGGTGAGGCAGTTAATGAGTCGGAGAGGCAGTTGGTGTGTCAGAGAGGCAGTTGATGAGCCGGAGAGGCAGTTGGTGTGTCGCAGAGGCAGTTGGTGTGTCGGAGAGGCAGTTGGTGAGTCTGAGAGGCTGTTGGTGAGTCGGAGAGGCAGTTGCTGATTCGGAGAGGCAGTTGGTGTGTCGGAGAGGCAGTTGATGAGTCGGAGAGGCAGTTGTTGTGTCGGAGGGGCAGTTGGTGAGTCTGAGAGGCAGTTGGTGAGTCGGAGAGGCAGTTGGTGTGTCGGAGAGGCAGTTAATGAGTCGGAGAGGCAGTTGGAGTGTCGGAGAGGCAGTTGATGAGTCGGAGAGGCAGTTGGTGAGTCGGAGAGGCAGTTGGTGTGTCGGAGAGGCAGTTGGTGTGTCAGAGAAGCAGTTGGTGTGTCGGAGAGGCAGTTGGTGATTCGGAGAGGCAGTTGGTGAGTAGGAGAGGCAGTTGGTGTGTCGGAGAGGCAGTTGGTGTGTAGGAGAGGCAGTTGGTGAGTCGGAGAGGCAGTTCGTGTGTCGGAGAGGCAGTTGGTGTGTCGGAGAGGCAGTTGGTGTGTCGGAGAGGCAGTTGGTGAGTCGGAGTGGCAGTTGGTGTGTCGGAGAGGCAGTTGGTGTGTCGGAGAGGCAGTTGGTGAGTCGGAGAGGCAGTTGGTGTGTCAGAGAGGCAGTTGGTGTGTCGGAGAGGCAGTTGGTGAGTCGGAGAGGCAGTTGGTGTGTCGGAGAGGCAGTTGATGTGACGGAGCGGCAGTTGGTGAGTCGGAGAGGCAGTTGATGAGTCGGAGAGGCAGTTGGTGAGTCGGAGAGGCAGTTGGTGAGTCGGAGAGGCATTTGGTGAGTCGGAGAGGCGGTTGGTGTGTCGGAGAGGCAGTTGATGAGTCGGAGAGGCAGTTGGTGTGTCGGAGAGGCAGTTGGTGAGTCGGAGAGGCAGTTGGTGTGTCGGAAACGCATTTGGTGTGTCGGAGAGGCAGTTGGTGAGTCGGAGAGGCAGTTGGTGTGTCGGAGAGGCAGTTGGTGCGTCGGAGAGGCAGTTGATGAGTCGGAGAGGCAGTTGATGTGTCGGAGAAGCAGTTGGTGAGCCTGAGAGGCAGTTGGTGTGTCGGAGAGGCAGTTGGTGTGTCGGTGAGGCAGTTAATGAGTCGGAGAGGCAGTTGGTGTGTCAGAGAGGCAGTTGATGAGCCGGAGAGGCAGTTGGTGTGTCGGAGAGGCAGTTGGTGTGTCGGAGAGGCAGTTGGTGAGTCTGAGAGGCTGTTGGTGAGTCGGAGAGGCAGTTGCTGATTCGGAGAGGCAGTTGGTGTGTCGGAGAGGCAGTTGATGAGTCGGAGAGGCAGTTGTTGTGTCGGAGGGGCAGTTGGTGAGTCTGAGAGGCAGTTGGTGAGTCGGAGAGGCAGTTGGTGTGTCGGAGAGGCAGTTAATGAGTCGGAGAGGCAGTTGGAGTGTCGGAGAGGCAGTTGATGAGTCGGAGAGGCAGTTGGTGCGTCGGAGAGGCAGTTGGTGCGTCGGAGAGGCAGTTGGTGCGTCGGAGAGGCAGTTGGTGAGTCGGAGAGGCAGTTGGTGAGTCGGAGATGCGGTTCGTGAGTCGGAAAGGCAGTAGGTGTGTCGGTGAGGCAGTTGGTGAGTCGGAGAGGCAGTTGGTGTGTCGGAGAGGCAGTAGGTGTGTCGGAGAGGCAGTCGGTGTGTCGGAGAGGCAGTCGATGAGTCGGAGAGGCAGTTGGTGTGTCGGAGAGGCAGTCGGTGTGTCGGAGAGGCAGTCGGTGAGTCGGAGAGGCAGTTGGTGTGTCGGAGAGGCATTTGGTGAGTCGGAGAGGCGGTTGGTGAGTCGGAGAGGCAGTTGGTGAGTCGGAGAGGCAGTTGGTGTGTCAGAGAGGCAGTTGGTGTGTCGGAGAGGCATTTGGTGTGTCGGAGAGGCAGTTGGTGAGTCGGAGAGGCAGTTGTTGAGTCGGAGAGGCAGTTGGTGAGTCGGAGAGGCGGTTGGTGAGTCAGAGAGGCGGTTGGTGTGTCGGAGAGGCAGTTGGTGAGTCGGAGAGGCAGTTGGTGTGTCGGAGAGGCAGTTGGTGTGTCGGAGAGGCAGTTGGTGTGTAGGAGAGGCAGTTGGTGAGTCGGAGAGGCAGTTGGTGTGTCGGAGAGGCAGTTGGTGTGTCGGAGAGGCAGTTGGTGTGTCGGAGAGGCAGTTGGCGTGTCGGAGAGGCAGTTGGTGAGTCGGAGAGGCAGTTGGCATGTCGGAGAGGCAGTTGGTGTGTCGGAGAGGCAGTTAGTGTGTCGGAGAGGCAGTTGGTGAGTAGGAGAGACAGTTGGCATGTCAGAGAGGCAGTTGGTGTGTCAGAGAAGCAGTTGGTGTGTCGGAGAGGCAGTTGGTGAGTCGGAGAGGCAGTTGGTGAGTAGGAGAGGCAGTTGGTGTGTCGGAGAGGCAGTTGGTGTGTAGGAGAGGCATTTGGTGAGTCGGAGAGGCAGTCCGTGTGTCGGTGAGGCAGTTGGTGAGTCGGAGAGGCGGTTGGTGTGTCGGAGAGGCAGTTGGTGAGTCGGAGTCTCAGTTGGTGTGTCGCAGAGGCAGTTGGTGTGTCGGAGAGGCAGTTAGTGTGTCAGAGAGGCAGTTGGTGTGTCGGAAAGGCAGTTGGTGAGTCGGAGAGGCAGTTGGTGTGTCGGAGAGGCAGTTGGTGAGTCGGAGAGGGAGTTGGTGAGTCGGAGAGGCAGTTGGTGTGTCGGTGAGGCAGTCGGTGAGTCGGAGAGGCAGTCGGTGTGTCAGAGAGGCAGTAGGTGTGTCGGAGAGGCAGTAGGTGTGTCGGCGAGGCAGCCGATGAGTCGGAGAGGCAGTCGGTGTGTCGGAGAGGCAGTTGGTGTGTTGGAGAGGCAGTCGGTGAGTCGGAGAGGCAGTTGGTGTGTCGGAGAGGCAGTTGGTGTGTCGGAGAGGCAGTTGATGTGTCGGAGAGGCAGTTGGTAAGTCGGAGAGGCAGTTGGTGTGTCGGAGAGGCAGTTGGTGTGTCGGAGAGGCAGTTGGTGAGTCGGAGAGGTAGTTGGTGAGTCGGAGAGGCAGTTGGTGAGGCGGAGAGGCAGTTGGTGTGTCAGAGAGGCAGTTGGTGTGTAGGAGAGGCAGTTGGTGAGTCGGAGAGTCAGTTGGTGTGTCAGAGAGGCAGTTGGTGTGTCGGAGAGGCAGTTGGTGAGTCGGAGAGAAAGTTGGTGTGTCGGAGAGGCAGTTGATGTGACGGAGCGGCAGTTGGTGGGTCGGAGAGGCAGTTGGTGAGTCGGAGAGGCGGTTGGTGAGTCAGAGAGGCGGTTGGTGTGTCGGAGAGGCAGTTGGTGTGTAGGAGAGGCAGTTGGTGAGTCGGAGAGGCAGTTGGTGTGTCGGAGATGCAGTTGGTGTGTCGGAGAGGCAGTTGGTGTGTCGGAGAGGCAGTTGGCGTGTCGGAGAGGCAGTTCGTGAGTCGGAGAGGCAGTTGGCATGTCGGAGAGGCAGTTGGTGTGTCGGAGAGGCAGTTAGTGTGTCGGAGAGGCAGTTGGTGAGTCGGAGAGGCAGTTGGCATGTCAGAGAGGCAGTTGGTGTGTCAGAGAAGCAGTTGGTGTGTCGGAGAGGCAGTTGGTGAGTCGGAGAGGCAGTTGGTGAGTAGGAGAGGCAGTTGGTGTGTCGGAGAGGCAGTTGGTGAGTAGGAGAGGCAGTTCGTGTGTCGGAGAGGCAGTTGGTGTGTCGGAGAGGCAGTTGGTGTGTCGGAGAGGCAGTTGGTGAGTCGGAGTGGCAGTTGGTCTGTCGGAGAGGCAGTTGGTGTGTCGGAATGGCAGTTTGTGTGTCGGAGAGGCAGTTGGTGTGTCGGAGAGGCAGTTGGTGTGTCGGAGAGGCAGTTGGTGTGTCGGAGGTGCAGTTGGTGTGTCGGAGAGGCAGTTGGTGAGTCGGAGAGTTTGTTGGTGTGTCGGAGAGTCAGTTGGTTTTTCGGAGAGGCAGTTGGTGAGTCGGAGAGACAGTTGGTGTGTCGAAGGGGCAGTTGGTGTGTCGGAGAGGCAGTTGGTGAGACGAAGAGAGGCAGTTGGTGTGTCGGAGAGGCAGTTGGTGAGTCGGAGAGGCAGTTGGTGAGTCGGAGAGGCAGTAGGTGTGTCGGAGAGGCAGTTGGTGCGTCGGAGAGGCAGTTGGTGAGTCGGAGAGGCAGTTGGTGAGTCGGAGATGCGGTTCGTGAGTCGGAAAGGCAGTAGGTGTGTCGGTGAGGCAGTTGGTGAGTCGGAGAGGCAGTTGGTGTGTCGGAGAGGCAGTAGGTGTGTCGGAGAGGCTGTCGGTGTGTCGGAGAGGCAGTCGATGAGTCGGAGAGGCAGTTGGTGTGTCGGAGAGGCAGTCGGTGTGTCGGAGAGGCAGTCGGTGAGTCGGAGAGGCAGTTGGTGTGTCGGAGAGGCATTTGGTGAGTCGGAGAGGCGGTTGGTGAGTCGGAGAGGCAGTTGGTGAGTCGGAGAGGCAGTTGGTGTGTCAGAGAGGCAGTTGGTGTGTCGGATAGGCAGTTGGTGAGTCGGAGAGGCAGTTGGTGTGTCGGAGAGGCAGTTGGTGTGTCGGAGAGGCAGTTGGTGTGTAGGAGAGGCAGTTGGTGAGTCGGAGAGGCAGTTGGTGTGTCGGAGAGGCAGTTGGTGTGTCGGAGAGGCAGTTGGTGTGTCGGAGAGGCAGTTGGCGTGTCGGAGAGGCAGTTGGTGAGTCGGAGAGGCAGTTGGCATGTCGGAGAGGCAGTTGGTGTGTCGGAGAGGCAGTTAGTGTGTCGGAAGGCAGTTGGTGAGTAGGAGAGACAGTTGGCATGTCAGAGAGGCAGTTGGTGTGTCAGAGAAGCAGTTGGTGTGTCGGAGAGGCAGTTGGTGAGTCGGAGAGGCAGTTGGTGAGTAGGAGAGGCAGTTGGTGTGTCGGAGAGGCAGTTGGTGTGTAGGAGAGGCATTTGGTGAGTCGGAGAGGCAGTCCGTGTGTCGGTGAGGCAGTTGGTGAGTCGGAGAGGCGGTTGGTGTGTCGGAGAGGCAGTTGGTGAGTCGGAGTCTCAGTTGGTGTGTCGCAGAGGCAGTTGGTGTGTCGGAGAGGCAGTTGGTGAGTCGGAGAGGCAGTTAGTGTGTCAGAGAGGCAGTTGGTGTGTCGGAAAGGCAGTTGGTGAGTCGGAGAGGCAGTTGGTGTGTCGGAGAGGCAGTTGGTGAGTCGGAGAGGGAGTTGGTGAGTCGGAGAGGCAGTTGGTGTGTCGGTGAGGCAGTCGGTGAGTCGGAGAGGCAGTTGGTGTGTCAGAGAGGCAGTAGGTGTGTCGGAGAGGCAGTAGGTGTGTCGGAGAGGCAGTTGGTGTGTTGGAGAGGCAGTTGGTGTGTCGGAGAGGCAGCCGATGAGTCGGAGAGGCAGTCGGTGTGTCGGAGAGGCAGTTGGTGTGTTGGAGAGGCAGTCGGTGTGTCGGAGAGGCAGTTGATGTGTCGGAGAGGCAGTTGGTAAGTCGGAGAGGCAGTTGGTGTGTCGGAGAGGCAGTTGGTGTGTCGGAGAGGCAGTTGGTGAGTCGGAGAGGTAGTTGGTGAGTCGGAGAGGCAGTTGGTGAGGCGGAGAGGCAGTTGGTGTGTCGGAGAGGCAGTTGGTGAGTCGGAGAGGCAGTTGGTGTGTAGGAGAGGCAGTTGGTGTGTCGGAGAGGCAGTTGGTGTGTCGGAGAGGCAGTTGGCGTGTCGGAGAGGCAGTTGGTGTGTCGGAGAGGCAGTTCGTGAGTCGGAGAGGCAGTTGGCATGTCGGAGAGGCAGTTGGTGTGTCGGAGAGGCAGTTAGTGTGTCGGAGAGGCAGTTGGTGAGTCGGAGAGGCAGTTGGCATGTCAGAGAGGCAGTTGGTGTGTCAGAGAAGCAGTTGGTGTGTCGGAGAGGCAGTTGGTGAGTCGGAGAGGCAGTTGGTGAGTAGGAGAGGCAGTTGGTGTGTCGGAGAGGCCGTTGGTGAGTAGGAGAGGCAGTTCGTGTGTCGGAGAGGCAGTTGGTGTGTCGGAGAGGCAGTTGGTGTGTCGGAGAGGCAGTTGGTGAGTCGGAGTGGCAGTTGGTCTGTCGGAGAGGCAGTTGGTGTGTCGGAATGGCAGTTTGTGTGTCGGAGAGGCAGTTGGTGTGTCGGAGCGGCAGTTGGTGTGTCGGAGAGGCAGTTGGTGTGTCGGAGGTGCAGTTGGTGTGTCGGAGAGGCAGTTGGTGAGTCGGAGAGTTTGTTGGTGTGTCGGAGAGTCAGTTGGTATTTCGGAGAGGCAGTTGGTGAGTCGGAGAGACAGTTGGTGTGTCGAAGGGGCAGTTGGTGTGTCGGAGAGGCAGTTGGTGAGACGAAGAGAGGCAGTTGGTGTGTCGGAGAGGCAGTTGGTGAGTCGGAGAGGCAGTTGGTGAGTCGGAGAGGCAGTTGGTGTGTCGGAGAGGCAGTTGCTGTGTCGGAGAGGCAGTTGGTGAGTCGGAGAGGCAGTTGGAGATTCGGAGAGGCAGTTGGTGTGTCGGAGAGGCAGTTGGTGAGTAGGAGAGGCAGTTGGTGTGTCGGAGAGGCAGTTGGTGAGTAGGAGAGGCAGTTCGTGTGTCGGAGAGGCAGTTGGTGTGTCGGAGAGGCAGTTGGTGTGTCGGAGAGGCAGTTGGTGAGTCGGAGTGGCAGTTGGTCTGTCGGAGAGGCAGTTGGTGTGTCGGAATGGCAGTTTGTGTGTCGGAGAGGCAGTTGGTGAGTCGGAGAGTTTGTTGGTGTGTCGGAGAGTCAGTTGGTATTTCGGAGAGGCAGTTGGTGAGTCGGAGAGACAGTTGGTGTGTCGAAGGGGCAGTTGGTGTGTCGGAGAGGCAGTTGGTGAGACGAAGAGAGGCAGTTGGTGTGTCGGAGAGGCAGTTGGTGAGTCGGAGAGGCAGTTGGTGAGTCGGAGAGGAAGTAGGTGTGTCGGAGAGGCAGTTGGTGCGTCGGAGAGGCAGTTGGTGAGTCGGAGAGGCAGTTGGTGAGTCGGAGATGCGGTTCGTGAGTCGGAAAGGCAGTAGGTGTGTCGGTGAGGCAGTTGGTGAGTCGGAGAGGCAGTTGGTGTGTCGGAGAGGCAGTAGGTGTGTCGGAGAGGCTGTCGGTGTGTCGGAGAGGCAGTCGATGAGTCGGAGAGGCAGTTGGTGTGTCGGAGAGGCAGTCGGTGTGTCGGAGAGGCAGTCGGTGAGTCGGAGAGGCAGTTGGTGTGTCGGAGAGGCATTTGGTGAGTCGGAGAGGCGGTTGGTGAGTCGGAGAGGCAGTTGGTGAGTCGGAGAGGCAGTTGGTGTGTCAGAGAGGCAGTTGGTGTGTCGGATAGGCAGTTGGTGAGTCGGAGAGGCAGTTGGTGTGTCGGAGAGGCAGTTGATGTGACGGAGCGGCAGTTGGTGAGTCGGAGAGGCAGTTGTTGAGTCGGAGAGGCAGTTGGTGAGTCGGAGAGGCGGTTGGTGAGTCAGAGAGGCGGTTGGTGTGTCGGAGAGGCAGTTGGTGAGTCGGAGAGGCAGTTGGTGTGTCGGAGAGGCAGTTGGTGTGTCGGAGAGGCAGTTGGTGTGTAGGAGAGGCAGTTGGTGAGTCGGAGAGGCAGTTGGTGTGTCGGAGAGGCAGTTGGTGTGTCGGAGAGGCAGTTGGTGTGTCGGAGAGGCAGTTGGCGTGTCGGAGAGGCAGTTGGTGAGTCGGAGAGGCAGTTGGCATGTCGGAGAGGCAGTTGGTGTGTCGGAGAGGCAGTTGGTGAGTCGGAGAGGCAGTTGGTGAGTAGGAGAGACAGTTGGCATGTCAAAGAGGCAGTTGGTGTGTCAGAGAAGCAGTTGGTGTGTCGGAGAGGCAGTTGGTGAGTCGGAGAGGCAGTTGGTGAGTAGGAGAGGCAGTTGGTGTGTCGGAGAGGCAGTTGGTGTGTAGGAGAGGCATTTGGTGAGTCGGAGAGGCAGTCCGTGTGTCGGTGAGGCAGTTGGTGAGTCGGAGAGGCGGTTGGTGTGTCGGAGAGGCAGTTGGTGAGTCGGAGTCTCAGTTGGTGTGTCGCAGAGGCAGTTGGTGTGTCGGAGAGGCAGTTGGTGAGTCGGAGAGGCAGTTAGTGTGTCAGAGAGGCAGTTGGTGTGTCGGAAAGGCAGTTGGTGAGTCGGAGAGGCAGTTGGTGTGTCGGAGAGGCAGTTGGTGAGTCGGAGAGGGAGTTGGTGAGTCGGAGAGGCAGTTGGTGTGTCGGTGAGGCAGTCGGTGAGTCGGAGAGGCAGTCGGTGTGTCAGAGAGGCAGTAGGTGTGTCGGAGAGGCAGTAGGTGTGTCGGAGAGGCAGCCGATGAGTCGGAGAGGCAGTCGGTGTGTCGGAGAGGCAGTTGGTGTGTTGGAGAGGCAGTCGGTGTGTCGGAGAGGCAGTTGGTGTGTCGGAGAGGCAGTTGGTGTGTCGGAGAGGCAGTTGATGTGTCGGAGAGGCAGTTGGTAAGTCGGAGAGGCAGTTGGTGTGTCGGAGAGGCAGTTGGTGTGTCGGAGAGGCAGTTGGTGAGTCGGAGAGGTAGTTGGTGAGTCGGAGAGGCAGTTGGTGAGGCGGAGAGGCAGTTGGTCTGTCAGAGAGGCAGTTGGTGTGTAGGAGAGGCAGTTGGTGTGTCGGAGAGGCAGTTGGTGTGTCGGAGAGGCAGTTGGCGTGTCGGAGAGGCAGTTGGTGTGTCGGAGAGGCAGTTCGTGAGTCGGAGAGGCAGTTGGCATGTCGGAGAGGCAGTTGGTGTGTCGGAGAGGCAGTTAGTGTGTCGGAGAGGCAGTTGGTGAGTCGGAGAGGCATTTGGCATGTCAGAGAGGCAGTTGGTGTGTCAGAGAAGCAGTTGGTGTGTCGGAGAGGCAGTTGGTGAGTCGGAGAGGCAGTTGGTGAGTAGGAGAGGCAGTTGGTGTGTCGGAGAGGCCGTTGGTGAGTAGGAGTGGCAGTTCGTGTGTCGGAGAGGCAGTTGGTGTGTCGGAGAGGCAGTTGGTGTGTCGGAGAGGCAGTTGGTGAGTCGGAGTGGCAGTTGGTCTGTCGGAGAGGCAGTTGGTGTGTCGGAATGGCAGTTTGTGTGTCGGAGAGGCAGTTGGTGTGTCGGAGAGGCAGTTGGTGTGTCGGAGAGGCAGTTGGTGTGTCGGAGGTGCAGTTGGTGTGTCGGAGAGGCAGTTGGTGAGTCGGAGAGTTTGTTGGTGTGTCGGAGAGTCAGTTGGTATTTCGGAGAGGCAGTTGGTGAGTCGGAGAGACAGTTGGTGTGTCGAAGGGGCAGTTGGTGTGTCGGAGAGGCAGTTGGTGAGACGAAGAGAGGCAGTTGGTGTGTCGGAGAGGCAGTTGGTGAGTCGGAGAGGCAGTTGGTGAGTCGGAGAGGCAGTTGGTGTGTCGGAGAGGCAGTTGCTGTGTCGGAGAGGCAGTTGGTGAGTCGGAGAGGCAGTTGGTGAGTCGGAGAGGCAGTTGGTGTGTCGGAGAGGCAGTTGGTGTGTCGGAAAGGCAGTTGGTGTGTCGGAGAGGCAGTTGGTGAGTCGGAGAGGCAGTTGGTGTGTCGGAGAGGCAGTTGGTGTGTCGGAGAGGCAGTTGCTGAGTCGGAGAGACAGTTGGCGTGTCGGAGAGGCAGTTGGTGAGTCGGAGAGGCAGTTGGTGAGTCGGAGAGGCGGTTGGTGTGTCGGAGAGGCAGTTGGTGTGTCGGAGAGGCAGTTGCTGAGTCGGAGAGACAGTTGGTGTGTCGGAGAGGCAGTTGGTGAGTCGGAGAGGCAGTTGGTGTGTCGGAGAGGCAGTTGGTGTGTCGGAGAGGCAGTTGCTGAGTCGGAGAGACAGTTGGTGTGTCGGAGAGGCAGTTGGTGAGTCGGAGAGGCAGTTGGTGAGTCGGAGAGGCGGTTGGTGTGTCGGAGAGGCGGTAGGTGTGTAGGAGAGGCAGTTGGTGAGTCGGAGAGGCAGTTGGTGTGTCGGAGAGGCAGTTGGTGTGTCGGAGAGGCAGTTGGCGTGTCGGAGAGGCAGTTGGTGAGTCGGAGGGGCAGTTGGCATGTCGGAGAGGCAGTTGGTGTGTCGGAGAGGCAGTTAGTGTGTCGGAGATGCAGTTGGTGAGTCGGAGAGGCAGTTGGCATGTCAGAGAGGCAGTTGGTCTGTCAGAGAATCAGTTGGTGTGTCGGAGAGGCAGTTGGTGAGTCGGAGAGGCAGTTGGTGAGTAGGAGAGGCAGTCGGTGTATCGGAGAGACAGTTGGTGTGTAGGAGAGGCAGTTGGTGAGTCGGAGAGGCAGTTCGTGTGTCGGAGAGGCAGTTGGTGTGTCGGAGAGGCAGTTGGTGTGTCGGAGAGGCAGTTGGTGAGTCGGAGTGGCAGTTGGTGTGTCGCAGAGGCAGTTTGTGTGTCGGAGAGGCAGTTGGTGAGTCGGAGAGGCAGTTAGTGTGTCGGAGAGGCAGTTGGTGTGTCGGAAAGGCAGTTAGTGTGTCGGAGAGGCAGTCGGTGTGTCGGAGAGGCAGTAGGTGTGTCGGAGAGGCAGTAGGTGTGTCGGAGAGGCAGTCGATGAGTCGGAGAGGCAGTTGGTGTGTCGAAGAGGCAGTTGGTGTTTCGGAGAGGCAGTTGGTGTGTCGGAGAGGCAGTTGGTGAGTCGGAGAGGCAGTTGGTGTGTCGGAGAGGCAGTTGGTGTGTCGGAGAGGCAGTTGGTGAGTCGGAGAGGCAGTAGGTGTGTCGGAGAGGCAGTCGATGAGTCGGAGAGGCAGTTGGTGTGTCGGAGAGGCAGTTGGTGTGTCGGAGAGGCAGTCGCTGAGTCGGAGAGGCAGTTGGTGTGTCAGAGAGGCAGTTGGTGTTTCGGAGAGGCAGTTGGTGTGTCGGAGAGGCAGTTGGTGAGTCGGAGAGGCAGTTGGTGTGTCGGAGAGGCAGTTGGTGTGTCGGAGAGGCAGTTGGTGAGTCGGAGAGGCAGTTGGTGTGTTGGAGAGGCAGTTGATGTGACGGAGCGGCAGTTGGTGAGTTGGAGAGACAGTTGGTGAGTCGGAGAGGCAGTTGGTGAGTCGGAGAGGCGGTTGGTGAGTCGGAGAGGCGGTTGGTGAGTCGGAGAGGCAGTTGGTGAGTCAGAGAGGCAGTTGGTGTGTCGAAGAGGCAGTTGATGAGTCGGAGAGTCAGTTGGTGAGTCGGAGAGGCAGTTAGTGAGTCGGAGAGGCATTTGGTGAGTCGGAGAGGCGGTTGGTGAGTCGGAGAGGCAGTTGCTGAGTCGGAGAGGCGGTTGGTGTGTCGGAGAGGCAGTTGATGAGTCGGAGAGGCAGTTGGTGTGTCGGAGAGGCATTTGGTGTGTCGGAGAGGCAGTTGGTGAGTCGGAGAGGCAGTTGGTGTGTCAGAGAGGCAGTTGGTGCGTCGGAGAGGCAGTTGATGAGTCGGAGAGGCAGTTGGTGTGTCGCAGAAGCAGTTGGTGAGCCTGAGAGGCAGTTGGTGAGTCGGAGAGGCATTTGGTGTGTCGGAGAGGCAGTTAATGAGTCTGAGAGGCAGTTGGTGTGTCGGAGAGGCAGTTGGTGAGTCTGTGAGGCTGTTGGTGAGTCGGAGAGGCAGTTGATGAGTCGGAGAGGCAGTTGGTGTGTCGGAGAGGCAGTTGATGAGTCAGAGAGGCAGTTGGTGTGTCGGAGAGGCAGTTGGTGAGTCTGAGAGGCTGTTGGTGAGTCAGAGAGGCAGTTGCTGAGTCGGAGAGGCAGTTGATGAGTCGGAGAGGCAGTTGGTGTATCGGAGAGGCAGTTGCTGAGTCTGGGAGGCAGTTGGTGAGTCGGAGAGGCAGTTGGTGTGTCGGAGAGGCAGTTAATGAGTCGGAGAGGCAGTTGGTGCGTCGGAGAGGCAGTTGGTGTATCGGAGAGGCAGTTGCTGAGTCTGGGAGGCAGTTGGTGAGTCGGAGAGGCAGTTGGTGTGTCGGAGAGGCAGTTGATGAGTCGGAGAGGCAGTTGGTGTATCGGAGAGGCAGTTGCTGAGTCTGGGAGGCAGTTGGTGAGTCGGAGAGGCAGTTGCTGAGTCGGAGAGGCAGTTGATGAGTCGGAGAGGCAGTTGGTGTATCGGAGAGGCAGTTGCTGAGTCTGGGAGGCAGTTGGTGAGTCGGAGAGGCAGTTGGTGTGTCGGAGAGGCAGTTGATGAGTTGGAGAGGCAGTTGGTGCGTCGGAGAGGCAGTTGGTGCGTCGGAGAGGCAGTTGGTGCGTCGGAGAGGCAGTTGGTGATTCCGAGTGGCAGTTGGTGTTTCGCAGAGGCTGTTGGTGAGTCGGAGAGGCAGTTGATGAGTCGGAGAGGCAGTTGGTGTGTCGGAGAGGCAGTTGGTGAGTCGGAGAGGCAGTTAGTGTGTCGGAGAGGCAGTTGGTGAGTCGGAGAGGCAGTTGGTGAGTCGGAAAGGCAGTAGGTGTGTCGGTGAGGCAGTTGGTGAGTCGGAGAGGCAGTCGGTGTGTCGGAGAGGCAGTAGGTGTGTCGGAGAGGCAGTTGGTGTGTCGGAGAGGCAGTCAATGAGTCGGAGAGGCAGTCGGTGTGTCGGAGAGGCAGTCGGTGTGTCGGAGAGGCATTCGGTGAATCGGAGAGGCAGTTGGTGTGTCGGAGAGGCAGTAGGTGTGTCGGAGAGGCAGTTGATGTGTCGGAGAGGCAGTTGGTGAGTCGGAGAGGCAGTTGATGTGACGGAGAGGCAGTTGGTGAGTCGGAGAGGCAGTTGGTGAGTCGGACAGGCAGTTGGTGAGTCGGAGAGGCGGTTGGTGACTCAGAGAGGTGGTTGGTGTGTCGGAGAGGCAGTTGGTGTGTAGGAGAGGCAGTTGGTGAGTCGGAGAGGCAGTTGGTGTATCGGAGAGGCAGTTGGTGTGTCGGAGAGGCAGTTGGTGTGTCGGAGAGGCATTTGGCGTGTCGGAGAGGCAGTTGGTGAGTCGGAGAGGCAGTTGGCATGTCGGAGAGGCAGTTGGTGTGTCGGAGAGGCAGTTGGCATGTCAGAGAGGCAGTTGGTGTGTCAGAGAAGCAGTTGGTGTGTCGGAGAGGCAGTTGGTGAGTCGGAGAGGCAGTTGGTGAGTAGGAGAGGCAGTTGGTGCGTCGGAGAGGCAGTTGGTGCGTCGGAGAGGCAGTTGGTGATTCCGAGTGGCAGTTGGTGTTTCGCAGAGGCTGTTGGTGAGTCGGAGAGGCAGTTGATGAGTCGGAGAGGCAGTTGGTGTGTCGGAGAGGCAGTTGGTGAGTCGGAGAGGCAGTTAGTGTGTCGGAGAGGCAGTTGGTGAGTCGGAGAGGCAGTTGGTGAGTCGGAAAGGCAGTAGGTGTGTCGGTGAGGCAGTTGGTGAGTCGGAGAGGCAGTCGGTGTGTCGGAGAGGCAGTAGGTGTGTCGGAGAGGCAGTTGGTGTGTCGGAGAGGCAGTCGATGAGTCGGAGAGGCAGTCGGTGTGTCGGAGAGGCAGTCGGTGTGTCGGAGAGGCATTCGGTGAATCGGAGAGGCAGTTGGTGTGTCGGAGAGGCAGTTGGTGTGTCGGAGAGGCAGTTGATGTGTCGGAGAGGCAGTTGGTGAGTCGGAGAGGAAGTTGATGTGACGGAGAGGCAGTTGGTGAGTCGGAGAGGCAGTTGGTGAGTCGGACAGGCAGTTGGTGAGTCGGAGAGGCGGTTGGTGACTCAGAGAGGTGGTTGGTGTGTAGGAGAGGCAGTTGGTGAGTCGGAGAGGCAGTTAGTGTGTCGGAGAGGCAGTTAGTGTGTCGGAGAGGCAGTTAGTGTGTCGGAGAGGCAGTTGGTGTGTCGGAGAGGCAGTTGGTGTGTAGGAGAGGCAGTTGGTGAGTCGGAGAGGCAGTTAGTGTGTCGGAGAGGCAGTTGGTGAGTCGGAGAGGCAGTTGGCATGTCAGAGAGGCAGTTGGTGTGTCAGAGAAGCAGTTGGTGTGTCGGAGAGGCAGTTGGTGTGTAGGAGAGGCAGTTGGTGAGTCGGAGAGGCAGTTGGTGTGTCGGAGAGGCAGTTGGTGTGTAGGAGAGGCAGTTGGTGTGTCGGAGAGGCAGTTGGTGTGTAGGAGAGGCAGTTGGTGAGTCGGAGAGGCAGTTGGTGTGTCGGAGAGGCAGTTGGTGTGTCGGAGAGGCAGTTGGTGTGTCGGAGAGACAGTTGGTGAGGCGGAGTGGCAGTTGGTGTGTCGCAGAGACAGTTGGTGTGTCGGAGAGGCAGTTGGTGAGTCGGAGAGGCAGTTAGTGTGTCGGAGAGGCAGTTGGTGTGTCGGAAAGCCAGTTGGTGTGTCGGAGAGGCAGTTGGTGAGTCGGAGAGGCAGTTGGTGAGTCGGAGAGGCAGTCGGTGTGTCGGAGAGGCAGTAGGTGTGTCGGAGAGCCAGTCGATGAGTCGGAGAGGCAGTTGGTGTGTCGGAGAGGCAGTGGGTGTGTCTGAGAGGCAGTCGGTGAGTCGGAGAGGCAGTTGGTGTGTCGGAGAGGCAGTTGGTGTGTCGGAGAGGCAGTTGATATGTCGGAGAGGCAGTCAGTGAATCGGAGAGGCAGTTGGTGTGTCGGAGAGGCAGTTGCTGTGTCGGAGAGGCATTTGGTGAGTCGGAGAGGCAGTTGGTGTGTCGGAGAGGCAGTTGATGTGACGGAGCGGCAGTTGGTGAGTTGGAGAGACAGTTGGTGAGTCGGAGAGGCAGTTGGTGAGTCGGAGAGGCGGTTGGTGAGTCGGAGAGGCGGTTGGTGAGTCGGAGAGGCGGTTGCTGAGTCGGAGAGGCAGTTGGTGAGTCAGAGAGGCAGTTGGTGTGTCGAAGAGGCAGTTGATGAGTCGGAGAGTCAGTTGGTGAGTCGGAGAGGCAGTTGGTGAGTCGGAGAGGCATTTGGTGAGTCGGAGAGGCGGTTGGTGAGTCAGAGAGGCAGTTGCTGAGTCGGAGAGGCGGTTGGTGTGTCGGAGAGGCAGTTGATGAGTCGGAGAGGCAGTTGGTGTGTCGGAGAGGCAGTTGGTGAGTCGGAGAGGCAGTTGGTGTGTCGGAAAGGCATTTGGTGTGTCGGAGAGGCAGTTGGTGAGTCGGAGAGGCAGTTGGTGTGTCGGAGAGGCAGTTGGTGCGTCGGAGAGGCAGTTGATGAGTCGGAGAGGCAGTTGGTGTGTCGCAGAAGCAGTTGGTGAGCCTGAGAGGCAGTTGGTGAGTCGGAGAGGCAGTTGGTGTGTCGGAGAGGCAGTTAATGAGTCTGAGAGGCAGTTGGTGTGTCGGAGAGGCAGTTGATGAGTCGGAGAGGCAGTTGGTGTGTCGCAGAGGCAGTTGATGAGTCGGAGAGGCAGTTGGTGTGTCGGAGAGGCAGTTGGTGAGTCTGAGAGGCTGTTGGTGAGTCAGAGAGGCAGTTGATGAGTCGGAGAGGCAGTTGATGAGTCGGACAGGCAGTTGGTGTATCGGAGAGGCAGTTGATGAGTCTGGGAGGCAGTTGGTGAGTCGGAGAGGCAGTTGGTGTGTCGGAGAGGCAGTTAATGAGTCGGAGAGGCAGTTGGTGTGTCAGAGAGGCAGTTGATGAGTCGGAGAGGCAGTTGGTGCGTCGGAGAGGCAGTTGGTGCGTCGGAGAGGCAGTTGGTGCGTCGGAGAGGCAGTTGGTGATTCCGAGTGGCAGTTGGTGTTTCGCAGAGGCTGTTGGTGAGTCGGAGAGGCAGTTGATGTGACGGAGCGGCAGTTGGTGAGTCGGAGAGGCAGTTGGTGAGTCGGACAGGCAGTTGGTGAGTCGGAGAGGCGGTTGGTGACTCAGAGAGGTGGTTGGTGTGTCGGAGAGGCAGTTGGTGTGTAGGAGAGGCAGTTGGTGAGTCGGAGAGGCAGTTGGTGTATCGGAGAGGCAGTTGGTGTGTCGGAGAGGCAGTTGGTGTGTCGGAGAGGCATTTTGCGTGTCGGAGAGGCAGTTGGTGAGTCGGAGAGGCAGTTGGCATGTCGGAGAGGCAGTTGGTGTGTCGGAGAGGCAGTTGGCCTGTCAGAGAGGCAGTTGGTGTGTCAGAGAAGCAGTTGGTGTGTCGGAGAGGCAGTTGGTGAGTCGGAGAGGCAGTTGGTGAGTCGGAGAGGCAGTTGGTGAGTCGGACAGGCAGTTGGTGAGTCGGAGAGGCGGTTGGTGACTCAGAGAGCTGGTTGGTGTGTCGGAGAGGCAGTTGGTGTGTAGGAGAGGCAGTTGGTGAGTCGGAGAGGCAGTTGGTGTATCGGAGAGGCAGTTGGTGTGTCGGAGAGGTAGTTGGTGTGTCGGAGAGGCAGTTGGTGAGTCGGAGAGGCAGTTGGCATGTCGGAGAGGCAGTTGGTGTGTCGGAGAGGCAGTTGGCCTGTCAGAGAGGCAGTTGGTGTGTCAGAGAAGCAGTTGGTGTGTCGGAGAGGCAGTTGGTGAGTAGGAGAGGCAGTTGGTGAGTAGGAGAGGCAGTTGGTGTGTCGGAGAGGCAGTTGGTGTGTAGGAGAGGCAGTTGGTGAGTCGGAGAGGCAGTTGGTGTGTCGGAGAGGCAGTTGGTGTGTCGGAGAGGCGGTTGGTGTGTCGGAGAGACAGTTGGTGAGTCGGAGTGGCAGTTGGTGTGTCGCAGAGGCAGTTGGTGTGTCGGAGAGGCAGTTGGTGAGCCGGAGAGGCAGTTAGTGTGTCGGAGAGGCAGTTGGTGTGTCGGAAAGTCAGTTGGTGAGTCGGAGAGGCAGTTGGTGTGTCGGAGAGGCAGTTGGTGAGTCGGAGAGGCAGTTGGTGAGTCGGAGAGGCAGTTGGTGTGTCGGTGAGGCAGTTGGTGAGTCGGAGAGGCAGTCGGTGTGTCGGAGAGGCAGTAGGTGTGTCGGAGAGGCAGTAGGTGTGTCGGAGAGGCAGTCGATGAGTCGGAGAGGCAGTAGGTGTGTCGGAGAGGCAGTATGTGTGTCTGAGAGGCAGTCGGTGAGTCGGAGAGGCAGTCGGTGTGTCGGAGAGGCAGTTGGTGTGTCGGAGAGGCAGTTGATATGTCGGAGAGGCAGTCAGTGAGTCGGAGAGGCAGTTGGTGTGTCGGAGAGGCAGTTGGTGTGTCGGAGAGGCATTTGGTGAGTCGGAGAGGCAGTTGGTGTGTCGGAGAGGCAGTTGATGTGATGGAGCGGCAGTTGGTGAGTTGGAGAGGCGGTTGTTGAGTTGGAGAGGCAGTTGGCGTGTCAGAGAGGCAGTTGGTGAGTCGGAGAGGCAGTTGGTGAGTCGGAGAGGCAGTTGGCGTGTCGGAGAGGCAGTTGGTGAGTCGGAGAGGCAGTTGGTGTGTCGGAGAGGCAGTTGATGTGACGGAGCGGCAGTTGGTGAGTCGGAGAGGCAGTTGGTGAGTCGGAGAGGCAGTTGGTGAGTCGGAGAGGCAGTTGGTGAGTCGGAGAGGCAGTTGGTGAGTCGGAGAGGCAGTTGGTGAGTCGGAGACGCAGTTGGTGTGTCGGAGAGGCAGTTGGTGTGTCGGAGAGGCAGTTGGCGTGTCGGAGAGGCAGTTGGTGATTCGGAGAGGCAGTTGGCATGTCGGAGAGGCAGTTAGTGTGTCGGAGAGGCAGTTAGTGTGTCGGAGAGGCAGTTGGTGTGTCGGAGAGGCAGTTGGCATGTCAGAGAGGCAGTTGGTGTGTCAGAGAAGCAGTTGGTCTGTCGGAGAGGCAGTTGGTGAGTCGGAGAGGCAGTTGGTGAGTAGGAGAGGCAGTTGGTGTGTCGGAGAGGCAGTTGCTGTGTAGGATAGGCAGTTGGTGAGTCGGAGAGGCAGTTAGTGTGTCGGAGTGGCAGTTGGTGAGTCGGAGAGGCAGTTAGTGTGTCGGAGAGGCAGTTGGTGTGTCGGAAAGGCAGTTGGTGAGTCGGAGAGGCAGTTGGTGTGTCGGAGAGGCAGTTGGTGAGTCAGAGAGGCAGTTGGTGAGTCGGAGAGGCAGTTGGTGTGTCGGTGAGGCAGTTGGTGAGTCGGAGAGACAGTCGGTGTGTCGGAGAGGCAGTAGGTGTGTCGGAGAGGCAGTTGGTGAGTCAGAGAGGCAGTTGGTGAGTCTGAGAGGCAGTTGGTGTGTCGGAGAGGCAGTTGATGAGTCGGAGAGGCAGTTGGTGTGTCGGAGAGGCAGTTGATGAGTCGGAGAGGCAGTTGGTGTGTCGGAGAGGCAGTTGGTGAGTCTGAGAGGCTGTTGGTGAGTCAGAGAGGCAGTTGATGAGTCGGAGAGGCAGTTGATGAGTCGGACAGGCAGTTGGTGTATCGGAGAGGCAGTTGATGAGTCTGGGAGGCAGTTGGTGAGTCGGAGAGGCAGTTGGTGTGTCGGAGAGGCAGTTAATGAGTCGGAGAGGCAGTTGGTGTGTCAGAGAGGCAGTTGATGAGTCGGAGAGGCAGTTGGTGCGTCGGAGAGGCAGTTGGTGCGTCGGAGAGGCAGTCGGTGCGTCGGAGAGGCAGTTGGTGATTCCGAGTGGCAGTTGGTGTTTCGCAGAGGCTGTTGGTGAGTCGGAGAGGCAGTTGATGTGACGGAGCGGCAGTTGGTGAGTCGGAGAGGCAGTTGGTGAGTCGGACAGGCAGTTGGTGAGTCGGAGAGGCGGTTGGTGACTCAGAGAGGTGGTTGGTGTGTCGGAGAGGCAGTTGGTGTGTAGGAGAGGCAGTTGGTGAGTCGGAGAGGCAGTTGGTGTATCGGAGAGGCAGTTGGTGTGTCGGAGAGGCAGTTGGTGTGTCGGAGAGGCATTTGGCGTGTCGGAGAGGCAGTTGGTGAGTCGGAGAGGCAGTTGGCATGTCGGAGAGGCAGTTGGTGTGTCGGAGAGGCAGTTGGCCTGTCAGAGAGGCAGTTGGTGTGTCAGAGAAGCAGTTGGTGTGTCGGAGAGGCAGTTGGTGAGTCGGAGAGGCAGTTGGTGAGTCGGAGAGGCAGTTGGTGAGTCGGACAGGCAGTTGGTGAGTCGGAGAGGCGGTTGGTGACTCAGAGAGGTGGTTGGTGTGTCGGAGAGGCAGTTGGTGTGTAGGAGAGGCAGTTGGTGAGTCGGAGAGGCAGTTGGTGTATCGGAGAGGCAGTTGGTGTGTCGGAGAGGTAGTTGGTGTGTCGGAGAGGCAGTTGGTGAGTCGGAGAGGCAGTTGGTATGTCGGAGAGGCAGTTGGTGTGTCGGAGAGGCAGTTGGCCTGTCAGAGAGGCAGTTGGTGTGTCAGAGAAGCAGTTGGTGTGTCGGAGAGGCAGTTGGTGAGTAGGAGAGGCAGTTGGTGAGTAGGAGAGGCAGTTGGTGTGTCGGAGAGGCAGTTGGTGTGTAGGAGAGGCAGTTGGTGAGTCGGAGAGGCAGTTGGTGTGTCGGAGAGGCAGTTGGTGTGTCGGAGAGGCGGTTGGTGTGTCGGAGAGACAGTTGGTGAGTCGGAGTGGCAGTTGGTGTGTCGCAGAGGCAGTTGGTGTGTCGGAGTGGCAGTTGGTGAGCCGGAGAGGCAGTTAGTGTGTCGGAGAGGCAGTTGGTGTGTCGGAAAGTCAGTTGGTGAGTCGGAGAGGCAGTTGGTGTGTCGGAGAGGCAGTTGGTGAGTCGGAGAGGCAGTTGGTGAGTCGGAGAGGCAGTTGGTGTGTCGGTGAGGCAGTTGGTGAGTCGGAGAGGCAGTCGGTGTGTCGGAGAGGCAGTAGGTGTGTCGGAGAGGCAGTAGGTGTGTCGGAGAGGCAGTCGATGAGTCGGAGAGGCAGTAGGTGTGTCGGAGAGGCAGTATGTGTGTCTGAGAGGCAGTCGGTGAGTCGGAGAGGCAGTCGGTGTGTCGGAGAGGCAGTTGGTGTGTCGGAGAGGCAGTTGATATGTCGGAGAGGCAGTCAGTGAGTCGGAGAGGCAGTTGGTGTGTCGGAGAGGCAGTTGGTGTGTCGGAGAGGCATTTGGTGAGTCGGAGAGGCAGTTGGTGTGTCGGAGAGGCAGTTGATGTGATGGAGCGGCAGTTGGTGAGTTGGAGAGGCGGTTGTTGAGTTGGAGAGGCAGTTGGCGTGTCAGAGAGGCAGTTGGTGAGTCGGAGAGGCAGTTGGTGAGTCGGAGAGGCAGTTGGCGTGTCGGAGAGGCAGTTGGTGAGTCGGAGAGGCAGTTGGTGTGTCGGAGAGGCAGTTGATGTGACGGAGCGGCAGTTGGTGAGTCGGAGAGGCAGTTGGTGAGTCGGAGAGGCAGTTGGTGAGTCGGAGAGGCAGTTGGTGAGTCGGAGAGGCAGTTGGTGAGTCGGAGAGGCAGTTGGTGAGTCGGAGACGCAGTTGGTGTGTCGGAGAGGCAGTTGGTGTGTCGGAGAGGCAGTTGGCGTGTCGGAGAGGCAGTTGGTGATTCGGAGAGGCAGTTGGCATGTCGGAGAGGCAGTTAGTGTGTCGGAGAGGCAGTTAGTGTGTCGGAGAGGCAGTTGGTGTGTCGGAGAGGCAGTTGGCATGTCAGAGAGGCAGTTGGTGTGTCAGAGAAGCAGTTGGTCTGTCGGAGAGGCAGTTGGTGAGTCGGAGAGGCAGTTGGTGAGTAGGAGAGGCAGTTGGTGTGTCGGAGAGGCAGTTGCTGTGTAGGATAGGCAGTTGGTGAGTCGGAGAGGCAGTTAGTGTGTCGGAGTGGCAGTTGGTGAGTCGGAGAGGCAGTTAGTGTGTCGGAGAGGCAGTTGGTGTGTCGGAAAGGCAGTTGGTGAGTCGGAGAGGCAGTTGGTGTGTCGGAGAGGCAGTTGGTGAGTCAGAGAGGCAGTTGGTGAGTCGGAGAGGCAGTTGGTGTGTCGGTGAGGCAGTTGGTGAGTCGGAGAGACAGTCGGTGTGTCGGAGAGGCAGTAGGTGTGTCGGAGAGGCAGTCGGTGAGTCGGAGAGGCAGTTGGTGTGTCGGAGAGGCAGTTGGTGTGTCGGAGAGGCAATAGGTGTGTCGGAGAGGCAGTAGGTGTGTCGGAGAGGCAGTCGATGAGTCGGAGAGGCAGTTGGTGTGTCGGAGAGGCAGTTGGTGTGTCGGAGAGGCAGTCGGTGAGTCGGAGAGGCAGTTGGTGTGTCGGAGAGGCAGTTGGTGTGTCGGAGAGGCAGTTGGTGTGTCGGAGAGGCAGTTGGTGAGTCGGAGAGGCAGTTGGTGTGTCGGAGAGGCAGTTGGTGTGTCGGAGAGGCAGTATGTGAGTCGGAGAGGCAGTTGGTGTGTCGGAGAGGCAGTTGATGTGACGGAGCGGCAGTTGGTGAGTCGGAGAGGCAGTTGGTGAGTCGGAGAGGCAGTTGGTGAGTCGGAGAGGCAGTTGGTGAGTCGGAGAGGCAGTTGGTGAGTCGGAGACGCAGTTGGTGTGTCGGAGAGGCAGTTGGTGTGTCGGAGAGGCAGTTGGCGTGTCGGAGAGGCAGTTGGTGAGTCGGAGCGGCAGTTGGCATGTCGGAGAGGCAGTTGGTGTGTCGGAGAGGCAGTTAGTGTGTCGGAGAGGCAGTTGGTGTGTCGGAGAGGCAGTTGGCATGTCAGAGAGGCAGTTGGTGTGTCAGAGAAGCAGTTGGTCTGTCGGAGAGGCAGTTGGTGAGTCGGAGAGGCAGTTGGTGAGTAGGAGAGGCAGTTGGTGTGTCGGAGAGGCAGTTGGTGTGTAGGATAGGCAGTTGGTGAGTCGGAGAGGCAGTTAGTGTGTCGGAGTGGCAGTTGGTGAGTCGGAGAGGCAGTTAGTGTGTCGGAGAGGCAGTTGGTGTGTCGGAAAGGCAGTTGGTGAGTCGGAGAGGCAGTTGGTGTGTCGGAGAGGCAGTTGGTGAGTCAGAGAGGCAGTTGGTGAGTCGGAGAGGCAGTTGGTGTGTCGGTGAGGCAGTTGGTGAGTCGGAGAGGCAGTTAGTGTGTCGGAGAGGCAGTTGGTGTGTCGGAAAGCCAGTTGGTGTCGGAGAGGCAGTTGGTGAGTCGGAGAGGCAGTTGGTGAGTCGGAGAGGCAGTCGGTGTGTCGGAGAGGCAGTAGGTGTGTCGGAGAGCCAGTCGATGAGTCGGAGAGGCAGTTGGTGTGTCGGAGAGGCAGTGGGTGTGTCTGAGAGGCAGTCGGTGAGTCGGAGAGGCAGTTGGTGTGTCGGAGAGGCAGTTGGTGTGTCGGAGAGGCAGTTGATATGTCGGAGAGGCAGTCAGTGAATCGGAGAGGCAGTTGGTGTGTCGGAGAGGCAGTTGCTGTGTCGGAGAGGCATTTGGTGAGTCGGAGAGGCAGTTGGTGTGTCGGAGAGGCAGTTGGTGAGTCGGAGAGGCAGTTGGTGTGTCGGAGAGGCAGTTGGTGTTTCGGAGAGGCAGTTGGTGTGTCAGAGAGGCAGTTGGTGAGTCGGAGAGGCAATTGGTGTGTCGGAGAGGCAGTTGGTGTGTCGGAGAGGCAGTTGGTGAGTCGGAGAGGCAGTTGGTGTGTTGGAGAGGCAGTTGATGTGACGGAGCGGCAGTTGGTGAGTTGGAGAGACAGTTGGTGAGTCGGAGAGGCAGTTGGTGAGTCGGAGAGGCGGTTGGTGAGTCGGAGAGGCGGTTGGTGAGTCGGAGAGGCGGTTGCTGAGTCGGAGAGGCAGTTGGTGAGTCAGAGAGGCAGTTGGTGTGTCGAAGAGGCAGTTGATGAGTCGGAGAGTCAGTTGGTGAGTCGGAGAGGCAGTTGGTGAGTCGGAGAGGCATTTGGTGAGTCGGAGAGGCGGTTGGTGAGTCAGAGAGGCAGTTGCTGAGTCGGAGAGGCGGTTGGTGTGTCGGAGAGGCAGTTGATGAGTCGGAGAGGCAGTTGGTGTGTCGGAGAGGCAGTTGGTGAGTCGGAGAGGCAGTTGGTGTGTCGGAAAGGCATTTGGTGTGTCGGAGAGGCAGTTGGTGAGTCGGAGAGGCAGTTGGTGTGTCGGAGAGGCAGTTGGTGCGTCGGAGAGGCAGTTGATGAGTCGGAGAGGCAGTTGGTGTGTCGCAGAAGCAGTTGGTGAGCCTGAGAGGCAGTTGGTGAGTCGGAGAGGCAGTTGGTGTGTCGGAGAGGCAGTTAATGAGTCTGAGAGGCAGTTGGTGTGTCGGAGAGGCAGTTGATGAGTCGGAGAGGCAGTTGGTGTGTCGGAGAGGCAGTTGATGAGTCGGAGAGGCAGTTGGTGTGTCGGAGAGGCAGTTGGTGAGTCTGAGAGGCTGTTGGTGAGTCAGAGAGGCAGTTGATGAGTCGGAGAGGCAGTTGATGAGTCGGACAGGCAGTTGGTGTATCGGAGAGGCAGTTGATGAGTCTGGGAGGCAGTTGGTGAGTCGGAGAGGCAGTTGGTGTGTCGGAGAGGCAGTTAATGAGTCGGAGAGGCAGTTGGTGTGTCAGAGAGGCAGTTGATGAGTCGGAGAGGCAGTTGGTGCGTCGGAGAGGCAGTTGGTGCGTCGGAGAGGCAGTTGGTGCGTCGGAGAGGCAGTTGGTGATTCCGAGTGGCAGTTGGTGTTTCGCAGAGGCTGTTGGTGAGTCGGAGAGGCAGTTGATGTGACGGAGCGGCAGTTGGTGAGTCGGAGAGGCAGTTGGTGAGTCGGACAGGCAGTTGGTGAGTCGGAGAGGCGGTTGGTGACTCAGAGAGGTGGTTGGTGTGTCGGAGAGGCAGTTGGTGTGTAGGAGAGGCAGTTGGTGAGTCGGAGAGGCAGTTGGTGTATCGGAGAGGCAGTTGGTGTGTCGGAGAGGCAGTTGGTGTGTCGGAGAGGCATTTGGCGTGTCGGAGAGGCAGTTGGTGAGTCGGAGAGGCAGTTGGCATGTCGGAGAGGCAGTTGGTGTGTCGGAGAGGCAGTTGGCCTGTCAGAGAGGCAGTTGGTGTGTCAGAGAAGCAGTTGGTGTGTCGGAGAGGCAGTTGGTGAGTCGGAGAGGCAGTTGGTGAGTCGGAGAGGCAGTTGGTGAGTCGGACAGGCAGTTGGTGAGTCGGAGAGGCGGTTGGTGACTCAGAGAGGTGGTTGGTGTGTCGGAGAGGCAGTTGGTGTGTAGGAGAGGCAGTTGGTGTGTCGGAGAGGCAGTTGGTGAGCCGGAGAGGCAGTTAGTGTGTCGGAGAGGCAGTTGGTGTGTCGGAAAGTCAGTTGGTGAGTCGGAGAGGCAGTTGGTGTGTCGGAGAGGCAGTTGGTGAGTCGGAGAGGCAGTTGGTGAGTCGGAGAGGCAGTTGGTGTGTCGGTGAGGCAGTTGGTGAGTCGGAGAGGCAGTCGGTGTGTCGGAGAGGCAGTAGGTGTGTCGGAGAGGCAGTAGGTGTGTCGGAGAGGCAGTCGATGAGTCAGAGAGGCAGTAGGTGTGTCGGAGAGGCAGTATGTGTGTCTGAGAGGCAGTCGGTGAGTCGGAGAGGCAGTCGGTGTGTCGGAGAGGCAGTTGGTGTGTCGGAGAGGCAGTTGATATGTCGGAGAGGCAGTCAGTGAGTCGGAGAGGCAGTTGGTGTGTCGGAGAGGCAGTTGGTGTGTCGGAGAGGCATTTGGTGAGTCGGAGAGGCAGTTGGTGTGTCGGAGAGGCAGTTGATGTGATGGAGCGGCAGTTGGTGAGTTGGAGAGGCGGTTGTTGAGTTGGAGAGGCAGTTGGCGTGTCAGAGAGGCAGTTGGTGAGTCGGAGAGGCAGTTGGTGAGTCGGAGAGGCAGTTGGCGTGTCGGAGAGGCAGTTGGTGAGTCGGAGAGGCAGTTGGTGTGTCGGAGAGGCAGTTGATGTGACGGAGCGGCAGTTGGTGAGTCGGAGAGGCAGTTGGTGAGTCGGAGAGGCAGTTGGTGAGTCGGAGAGGCAGTTGGTGAGTCGGAGAGGCAGTTGGTGAGTCGGAGAGGCAGTTGGTGAGTCGGAGACGCAGTTGGTGTGTCGGAGAGGCAGTTGGTGTGTCGGAGAGGCAGTTGGCGTGTCGGAGAGGCAGTTGGTGATTCGGAGAGGCAGTTGGCATGTCGGAGAGGCAGTTAGTGTGTCGGAGAGGCAGTTAGTGTGTCGGAGAGGCAGTTGGTGTGTCGGAGAGGCAGTTGGCATGTCAGAGAGGCAGTTGGTGTGTCAGAGAAGCAGTTGGTCTGTCGGAGAGGCAGTTGGTGAGTCGGAGAGGCAGTTGGTGAGTAGGAGAGGCAGTTGGTGTGTCGGAGAGGCAGTTGCTGTGTAGGATAGGCAGTTGGTGAGTCGGAGAGGCAGTTAGTGTGTCGGAGTGGCAGTTGGTGAGTCGGAGAGGCAGTTAGTGTGTCGGAGAGGCAGTTGGTGTGTCGGAAAGTCAGTTGGTGAGTCGGAGAGGCAGTTGGTGTGTCGGAGAGGCAGTTGGTGAGTCGGAGAGGCAGTTGGTGAGTCGGAGAGGCAGTTGGTGTGTCGGTGAGGCAGTTGGTGAGTCGGAGAGGCAGTCGGTGTGTCGGAGAGGCAGTAGGTGTGTCGGAGAGGCAGTAGGTGTGTCGGAGAGGCAGTCGATGAGTCGGAGAGGCAGTAGGTGTGTCGGAGAGGCAGTATGTGTGTCTGAGAGGCAGTCGGTGAGTCGGAGAGGCAGTCGGTGTGTCGGAGAGGCAGTTGGTGTGTCGGAGAGGCAGTTGATATGTCGGAGAGGCAGTCAGTGAGTCGGAGAGGCAGTTGGTGTGTCGGAGAGGCAGTTGGTGTGTCGGAGAGGCATTTGGTGAGTCGGAGAGGCAGTTGGTGTGTCGGAGAGGCAGTTGATGTGATGGAGCGGCAGTTGGTGAGTTGGAGAGGCGGTTGTTGAGTTGGAGAGGCAGTTGGCGTGTCAGACAGGCAGTTGGTGAGTCGGAGAGGCAGTTGGTGAGTCGGAGAGGCAGTTGGCGTGTCGGAGAGGCAGTTGGTGAGTCGGAGAGGCAGTTGGTGTGTCGGAGAGGCAGTTGATGTGACGGAGCGGCAGTTGGTGAGTCGGAGAGGCAGTTGGTGAGTCGGAGAGGCAGTTGGTGAGTCGGAGAGGCAGTTGGTGAGTCGGAGAGGCAGTTGGTGAGTCGGAGAGGCAGTTGGTGAGTCGGAGACGCAGTTGGTGTGTCGGAGAGGCAGTTGGTGTGTCGGAGAGGCAGTTGGCGTGTCGGAGAGGCAGTTGGTGATTCGGAGAGGCAGTTGGCATGTCGGAGAGGCAGTTAGTGTGTCGGAGAGGCAGTTAGTGTGTCGGAGAGGCAGTTGGTGTGTCGGAGAGGCAGTTGGCATGTCAGAGAGGCAGTTGGTGTGTCAGAGAAGCAGTTGGTCTGTCGGAGAGGCAGTTGGTGAGTCGGAGAGGCAGTTGGTGAGTAGGAGAGGCAGTTGGTGTGTCGGAGAGGCAGTTGCTGTGTAGGATAGGCAGTTGGTGAGTCGGAGAGGCAGTTAGTGTGTCGGAGTGGCAGTTGGTGAGTCGGAGAGGCAGTTAGTGTGTCGGAGAGGCAGTTGGTGTGTCGGAAAGGCAGTTGGTGAGTCGGAGAGGCAGTTGGTGTGTCGGAGAGGCAGTTGGTGAGTCAGAGAGGCAGTTGGTGAGTCGGAGAGGCAGTTGGTGTGTCGGTGAGGCAGTTGGTGAGTCGGAGAGACAGTCGGTGTGTCGGAGAGGCAGTAGGTGTGTCGGAGAGGCAGTCGGTGAGTCGGAGAGGCAGTTGGTGTGTCGGAGAGGCAGTTGGTGTGTCGGAGAGGCAGTAGGTGTGTCGGAGAGGCAGTAGGTGTGTCGGAGAGGCAGTCGATGAGTCGGAGAGGCAGTTGGTGTGTCGGAGAGGCAGTTGGTGTGTCGGAGAGGCAGTCGGTGAGTCGGAGAGGCAGTTGGTGTGTCGGAGAGGCAGTTGGTGTGTCGGAGAGGCAGTTGGTGTGTCGGAGAGGCAGTTGGTGAGTCGGAGAGGCAGTTGGTGTGTCGGAGAGGCAGTTGGTGTGTCGGAGAGGCAGTATGTGAGTCGGAGAGGCAGTTGGTGTGTCGGAGAGGCAGTTGATGTGACGGAGCGGCAGTTGGTGAGTCGGAGAGGCAGTTGGTGAGTCGGAGAGGCAGTTGGTGAGTCGGAGAGGCAGTTGGTGTGTAGGAGAGGCAGTTGGTGAGTCGGAGAGGCAGTTAGTGTGTCGGAGAGGCAGTTGTTGTGTCGGAGAGGCAGTTGGCATGTCAGAGAGGCAGTTGGTGTGTCAGAGAAGCAGTTGGTCTGTCGGAGAGGCAGTTGGTGAGTCGGAGAGGCAGTTGGTGAGTAGGAGAGGCAGTTGGTGTGTCGGAGAGGCAGTTGGTGTGTAGGATAGGCAGTTGGTGAGTCGGAGAGGCAGTTAGTGTGTCGGAGTGGCAGTTGGTGAGTCGGAGAGGCAGTTAGTGTGTCGGAGAGGCAGTTGGTGTGTCGGAAAGGCAGTTGGTGAGTCGGAGAGGCAGTTGGTGTGTCGGAGAGGCAGTTGGTGAGTCAGAGAGGCAGTTGGTGAGTCGGAGAGGCAGTTGGTGTGTCGGTGAGGCAGTTGGTGAGTCGGAGAGACAGTCGGTGTGTCGGAGAGGCAGTAGGTGTGTCGGAGAGGCAGTAGGTGTGTCGGAGAGGCAGTCGATGAGTCGGAGAGGCAGTTGGTGTGTCGGAGAGGCAGTTGGTGTGTCGGAGAGGCAGTCGGTGAGTCGGAGAGGCAGTTGGTGTGTCGGAGAGGCAGTTGGTGTGTCGGAGAGGCAGTTGGTGTGTCGGAGAGGCAGTTGGTGAGTCGGAGAGGCAGTTGGTGTGTCGGAGAGGCAGTTGGTGTGTCGTAGAGGCAGTATGTGAGTCGGAGAGGCAGTTGGTGAGTCGGAGAGGCAGTTGGTGTGTCGGAGAGGCAGTTGGTGAGTCAGAGAGGCAGTTGGTGAGTCGGAGAGGCAGTTGGTGTGTCGGTGAGGCAGTTGGTGAGTCGGAGAGACAGTCGGTGTGTCGGAGAGGCAGTAGGTGTGTCGGAGAGGCAGTCGGTGAGTCGGAGAGGCAGTTGGTGTGTCGGAGAGGCAGTTGGTGTGTCGGAGAGGCAGTAGGTGTGTCGGAGAGGCAGTAGGTGTGTCGGAGAGGCAGTCGATGAGTCGGAGAGGCAGTTGGTGTGTCGGAGAGGCAGTTGGTGTGTCGGAGAGGCAGTCGGTGAGTCGGAGAGGCAGTTGGTGTGTCGGAGAGGCAGTTGGTGTGTCGGAGAGGCAGTTGGTGTGTCGGAGAGGCAGTTGGTGAGTCGGAGAGGCAGTTGGTGTGTCGGAGAGGCAGTTGGTGTGTCGGAGAGGCAGTATGTGAGTCGGAGAGGCAGTTGGTGTGTCGGAGAGGCAGTTGATGTGACGGAGCGGCAGTTGGTGAGTCGGAGAGGCAGTTGGTGAGTCGGAGAGGCAGTTGGTGAGTCGGAGAGGCAGTTGGTGAGTCGGAGAGGCAGTTGGTGAGTCGGAGACGCAGTTGGTGTGTCGGAGAGGCAGTTGGTGTGTCGGAGAGGCAGTTGGCGTGTCGGAGAGGCAGTTGGTGAGTCGGAGAGGCAGTTGGCATTTCGGAGAGGCAGTTGGTGTGTCGGAGAGGCAGTTAGTGTGTCGGAGAGGCAGTTGGTGTGTCGGAGAGGCAGTTGGCATGTCAGAGAGGCAGTTGGTGTGTCAGAGAAGCAGTTGGTCTGTCGGAGAGGCAGTTGGTGAGTCGGAGAGGCAGTTGGTGTGTAGGATAGGCAGTTGGTGAGTCGGAGAGGCAGTTAGTGTGTCGGAGTGGCAGTTGGTGAGTCGGAGAGGCAGTTAGTGTGTCGGAGAGGCAGTTGGTGTGTCGGAAAGGCAGTTGGTGAGTCGGAGAGGCAGTTGGTGTGTCGGAGAGGCAGTTGGTGAGTCAGAGAGGCAGTTGGTGAGTCGGAGAGGCAGTTGGTGTGTCGGTGAGGCAGTTGGTGAGTCGGAGAGACAGTCGGTGTGTCGGAGAGGCAGTAGGTGTGTCGGAGAGGCAGTAGGTGTGTCGGAGAGGCAGTCGATGAGTCGGAGAGGCAGTTGGTGTGTCGGAGAGGCAGTTGGTGTGTCGGAGAGGCAGTCGGTGAGTCGGAGAGGCAGTTGGTGTGTCGGAGAGGCAGTTGGTGTGTCGGAGAGGCAGTTGGTGTGTCGGAGAGGCAGTTGGTGAGTCGGAGAGGCAGTTGGTGTGTCGGAGAGGCAGTTGGTGTGTCGTAGAGGCAGTATGTGAGTCGGAGAGGCAGTTGGTGTGTTGGAGAGGCAGTTGATGTGACGGAGCAGCAGTTGGTGAGTTGGAGAGACAGTTGGTGAGTCGGAGAGGCAGTTGGTGAGTCGGAGAGTCGGTTGGTGAGTCGGAGAGGCGGTTGGTGAGTCGGAGAGGCGGTTGCTGAGTCGGAGAGGCATTTGGTGAGTCAGAGAGGCAGTTGGTGTGTCGAAGAGGCAGTTGATGAGTCGGAGAGGCAGTTGGTGAGTCGGAGAGGCAGTTGGTGAGTCGGAGAGGCATTTGGTGAGTCGGAGAGGTGGTTGGTGAGTCGGAGAGGCAGTTGCTGAGTCGGAGACGCGGTTGGTGTGTCGGAGAGGCAGTTGATGAGTCGGAGAGGCAGTTGGTGTGTCGGAGAGGCAGTTGGTGAGTCGGAGAGGCAGTTGGTGTGTCGGAAAGGCATTTGGTGTGTCGGAGAGGCAGTTGGTGAGTCGGAGAGTCAGTTGGTGTGTCGGAGAGGCAGTTGGTGCGTCGGAGAGGCAGTTGATGTGTCGGAGAAGCAGTTGGTGAGCCTGAGAGGCAGTTGGTGAGTCGGAGAGGCAGTTGGTGTGTCGGAGAGGCAGTTAATGAGTCGGAGAGGCAGTTGGTGTGTCGGAGAGGCAGTTGATGAGTCGGAGAGGCAGTTGGTGTGTCGGAGAGGCAGTTGATGAGTCGGAGAGGCTGTTGGTGTGTCGGAGAGGCAGTTGGTGAGTCTGAGAGGCTGTTGGTGAGTCGGAGAGGCAGTTGATGAGTCGGAGAGGCAGTTGGTGTGTCGGAGAGGCAGTTGATGAGTCGGAGAGGCAGTTGGTGTGTCGGAGAGGCAGTTGGTGAGTCTGAGAGGCTGTTGGTGAGTCAGAGAGGCAGTTGCTGAGTCGGAGAGGCAGTTGATGAGTCGGAGAGGCAGTTGGTGTGTCGGAGAGGCAGTTGGTGAGTCTGAGAGGCAGTTGGTGAGTCGGAGAGGCAGTTGGTGTGTCGGAGAGGCAGTTAATGAGTCGGAGAGGCAGTTGGTGTGTCGGAGAGGCAGTTGATGAGTCGGAGAGGCAGTTGGTGCGTCGGAGAGGCAGTTGGTGCGTTGGAGAGGCAGTTGGTGCGTCGGAGAGGCAGTTGGTGAGTCCGAGTGGCAGTTGGTGTTTCGCAGAGGCAGTTGGTGTGTCGGAGAGGCAGTTGGTGAGTCGGAGAGGCAGTTAGTGTGTCGGAGAGGCAGTTGGTGAGTCGGAGAGGCAGTTGGTGAGTCGGAAAGGCAGTAGGTGTGTCGGTGAGGCAGTTGGTGAGTCGGAGAGGCAGTCGGTGTGTCGGAGAGGCAGTTGGTGAGTCGGAGAGGCAGTAGGTGTGTCGGAGAGGCAGTCGGTGAGTCGGAGAGGCAGTTGGTGTGTCGGAGAGGCAGTTGGTGTGTCGGAGAGGCAGTTGATGTGTCGGAGAGGCAGTTGGTGAGTCGGAGAGGCAGTTGGTGCGTCGGAGAGGCAGTAGGTGTGTCGGAGAGGCAGTCGGTGAGTCGGAGAGGCAGTTGGTGTGTCGGAGAGGCAGTTGGTGTGTCGGAGAGGCAGTTGATGTGTCGGAGAGGCAGTTGGTGAGTCGGAGAGGCAGTTGATGTGACGGAGCGGCAGTTGGTGAGTCGGAGAGGCAGTTGGTGAGTCGGACAGGCAGTTGGTGAGTCGGAGAGTTGGTTGGTGACTCGGAGAGGCGGTTGGTGTGTCGGAGAGGCAGTTGGTGTGTAGGAGAGGCAGTTGGTGAGTCGGAGAGGCAGTTGGTGTGTCGGAGAGGCAGTTGGTGTGTCGGAGAGGCAGTTGGTGTGTCGGAGAGGCAGTTGGCGTGTCGGAGAGGCAGTTGGTGAGTCGGAGAGGTAGTTGGCATGTCGGAGAGGCAGTTGGTGTGTCGGAGAGGCAGTTAGTGTGTCGGAGAGGCAGTTGGTGAGTCGGAGAGGCAGTTGGCATGTCAGAGAGGCAGTTGGTGTGTCAGAGAAGCAGTTGGTGTGTCGGAGAGGCAGTTGGTGAGTCGGAGAGGCAGTTGGTGAGTAGGAGAGGCAGTTGGTGTGTCGGAGAGGCAGTTGGTGTGTAGGAGAGGCAGTTGGTGAGTCGGAGAGGCAGTTCGTGTGTCGGAGAGGCAGTTGTTGTGTCGGAGAGGCAGTTGGTGTGTCGGAGAGGCAGTTGGTGAGTCGGAGTGGCAGTTGGTGTATCGCAGAGGCAGTTGGTGTGTCGGAGAGGCAGTTGGTGAGTCGGAGAGGCAGTTAGTGTGTCGGAGAGGCAGTTGGTGTGTCGGAAAGGCAGTTGGTGAGTCGGAGAGGCAGTTGGTGTGTCGGAGAGGCAGTTGGTGAGTCGGAGAGGCAGTTGGTGAGTCGGAGAGGCAGTTGGTGTGTCGGTGAGGCAGTTGGTGAGTCCGAGTGGCAGTTGGTGTTTCGCAGAGGCAGTTGGTGTGTCGGAGAGGCAGTTGGTGAGTCGGAGAGGCAGTTAGTGTGTCGGAGAGGCAGTTGGTGAGTCGGAGAGGCAGTTGGTGAGTCGGAAAGGCAGTAGGTGTGTCGGTGAGGCAGTTGGTGAGTCGGAGAGGCAGTCGGTGTGTCGGAGAGGCAGTAGGTGTGTCGGAGAGGCAGTAGGTGTGTCGGAGAGGCAGTCGATGTGTCGGAGAGGCAGTCGGTGTGTCGGAGAGGCAGTCGGTGTGTCGGAGAGGCAGTCGGTGAGTCGGAGAGGCAGTTGGTGTGTCGGAGAGGCAGTTGGTGTGTCGGAGAGGCAGTTGATGTGTCGGAGAGGCAGTTGGTGAGTCGGAGAGGCAGTTGATGTGACGGAGCGGCAGTTGGTGAGTCGGAGAGGCAGTTGGTGAGTCGGACAGGCAGTTGGTGAGTCGGAGAGTTGTTTGGTGACTCGGAGAGGCGGTTGGTGTGTCGGAGAGGCAGTTGGTGAGTCGGAGAGGCAGTTGATGTGACGGAGCGGCAGTTGGTGAGTCTGAGAGGCTGTTGGTGAGTCGGAGAGGCAGTTGATGAGTCGGAGAGGCAGTTGGTGTGTCGGAGAGGCAGTTGATGAGTCGGAGAGGCAGTTGGTGTGTCGGAGAGGCAGTTGTTGAGTCTGAGAGGCTGTTGGTGAGTCAGAGAGGCAGTTGCTGAGTCGGAGAGGCAGTTGATGAGTCGGAGAGGCAGTTGGTGTGTCGGAGAGGCAGTTGGTGAGTCTGAGAGGCAGTTGGTGAGTCGGAGAGGCAGTTGGTGTGTCGGAGAGGCAGTTAATGAGTCGGAGAGGCAGTTGGTGTGTCGGAGAGGCAGTTGATGAGTCGGAGAGGCAGTTGGTGCGTCGGAGAGGCAGTTGGTGCGTTGGAGAGGCAGTTGGTGCGTCGGAGAGGCAGTTGGTGAGTCCGAGTGGCAGTTGGTGTTTCGCAGAGGCAGTTGGTGTGTCGGAGAGGCAGTTGGTGAGTCGGAGAGGTAGTTAGTGTGTCGGAGAGGCAGTTGGTGAGTCGGAGAGGCAGTTGGTGAGTCGGAAAGGCAGTAGGTGTGTCGGTGAGGCAGTTGGTGAGTCGGAGAGGCAGTCGGTGTGTCGGAGAGGCAGTTGGTGAGTCGGAGAGGCAGTAGGTGTGTCGGAGAGGCAGTCGGTGAGTCGGAGAGGCAGTTGGTGTGTCGGAGAGGCAGTTGGTGTGTCGGAGAGGCAGTTGATGTGTCGGAGAGGCAGTTGGTGAGTCGGAGAGGCAGTTGGTGCGTCGGAGAGGCAGTAGGTGTGTCGGAGAGGCAGTCGGTGAGTCGGAGAGGCAGTTGGTGTGTCGGAGAGGCAGTTGGTGTGTCGGAGAGGCAGTTGATGTGTCGGAGAGGCAGTTGGTGAGTCGGAGAGGCAGTTGATGTGACGGAGCGGCAGTTGGTGAGTCGGAGAGGCAGTTGGTGTGTCGGAGAGGCAGTTGGTGAGTCTGAGAGGCTGTTGGTGAGTCAGAGAGGCAGTTGCTGAGTCGGAGAGGCAGTTGATGAGTCGGAGAGGCAGTTGGTGTGTCGGAGAGGCAGTTGGTGAGTCTGAGAGGCAGTTGGTGAGTCGGAGAGGCAGTTGGTGTGTCGGAGAGGCAGTTAATGAGTCGGAGAGGCAGTTGGTGTGTCGGAGAGGCAGTTGATGAGTCGGAGAGGCAGTTGGTGCGTCGGAGAGGCAGTTGGTGCGTTGGAGAGGCAGTTGGTGCGTCGGAGAGGCAGTTGGTGAGTCCGAGTGGCAGTTGGTGTTTCGCAGAGGCAGTTGGTGTGTCGGAGAGGCAGTTGGTGAGTCGGAGAGGCAGTTAGTGTGTCGGAGAGGCAGTTGGTGAGTCGGAGAGGCAGTTGGTGAGTCGGAAAGGCAGTAGGTGTGTCGGTGAGGCAGTTGGTGAGTCGGAGAGGCAGTCGGTGTGTCGGAGAGGCAGTTGGTGAGTCGGAGAGGCAGTAGGTGTGTCGGAGAGGCAGTCGGTGAGTCGGAGAGGCAGTTGGTGTGTCGGAGAGGCAGTTGGTGTGTCGGAGAGGCAGTTGATGTGTCGGAGAGGCAGTTGGTGAGTCGGAGAGGCAGTTGGTGCGTCGGAGAGGCAGTAGGTGTGTCGGAGAGGCAGTCGGTGAGTCGGAGAGGCAGTTGGTGTGTCGGAGAGGCAGTTGGTGTGTCGGAGAGGCAGTTGATGTGTCGGAGAGGCAGTTGGTGAGTCGGAGAGGCAGTTGATGTGACGGAGCGGCAGTTGGTGAGTCGGAGAGGCAGTTGGTGAGTCGGACAGGCAGTTGGTGAGTCGGAGAGTTGGTTGGTGACTCGGAGAGGCGGTTGGTGTGTCGGAGAGGCAGTTGGTGTGTAGGAGAGGCAGTTGGTGAGTCGGAGAGGCAGTTGGTGTGTCGGAGAGGCAGTTGGTGTGTCGGAGAGGCAGTTGGTGTGTCGGAGAGGCAGTTGGCGTGTCGGAGAGGCAGTTGGTGAGTCGGAGAGGTAGTTGGCATGTCGGAGAGGCAGTTGGTGTGTCGGAGAGGCAGTTAGTGTGTCGGAGAGGCAGTTGGTGAGTCGGAGAGGCAGTTGGCATGTCAGAGAGGCAGTTGGTGTGTCAGAGAAGCAGTTGGTGTGTCGGAGAGGCAGTTGGTGAGTCGGAGAGGCAGTTGGTGAGTAGGAGAGGCAGTTGGTGTGTCGGAGAGGCAGTTGGTGTGTAGGAGAGGCAGTTGGTGAGTCGGAGAGGCAGTTCGTGTGTCGGAGAGGCAGTTGTTGTGTCGGAGAGGCAGTTGGTGTGTCGGAGAGGCAGTTGGTGAGTCGGAGTGGCAGTTGGTGTATCGCAGAGGCAGTTGGTGTGTCGGAGAGGCAGTTGGTGAGTCGGAGAGGCAGTTAGTGTGTCGGAGAGGCAGTTGGTGTGTCGGAAAGGCAGTTGGTGAGTCGGAGAGGCAGTTGGTGTGTCGGAGAGGCAGTTGGTGAGTCGGAGAGGCAGTTGGTGAGTCGGAGAGGCAGTTGGTGTGTCGGTGAGGCAGTTGGTGAGTCCGAGTGGCAGTTGGTGTTTCGCAGAGGCAGTTGGTGTGTCGGAGAGGCAGTTGGTGAGTCGGAGAGGCAGTTAGTGTGTCGGAGAGGCAGTTGGTGAGTCGGAGAGGCAGTTGGTGAGTCGGAAAGGCAGTAGGTGTGTCGGTGAGGCAGTTGGTGAGTCGGAGAGGCAGTCGGTGTGTCGGAGAGGCAGTAGGTGTGTCGGAGAGGCAGTTGGTGTGTCGGAGAGGCAGTCGATGTGTCGGAGAGGCAGTCGGTGTGTCGGAGAGGCAGTCGGTGTGTCGGAGAGGCAGTCGGTGAGTCGGAGAGGCAGTTGGTGTGTCGGAGAGGCAGTTGGTGTGTCGGAGAGGCAGTTGATGTGTCGGAGAGGCAGTTGGTGAGTCGGAGAGGCAGTTGATGTGACGGAGCGGCAGTTGGTGAGTCGGAGAGGCAGTTGGTGAGTCGGACAGGCAGTTGGTGAGTCGGAGAGTTGGTTGGTGACTCGGAGAGGCGGTTGGTGTGTCGGAGAGGCAGTTGGTGTGTAGGAGAGGCAGTTGGTGAGTCGGAGAGGCAGTTGGCATGTCGGAGAGGCAGTTGGTGTGTCAGAGAAGCAGTTGGTCTGTCGGAGAGGCAGTTGGTGAGTCGGAGAGGCAGTTGGTGAGTAGGAGAGGCAGTTGGTGTGTCGGAGAGGCAGTTGGTGTGTAGGATAGGCAGTTGGTGAGTCGGAGAGGCAGTTAGTGTGTCGGAGTGGCAGTTGGTGAGTCGGAGAGGCAGTTAGTGTGTCGGAGAGGCAGTTGGTGTGTCGGAAAGGCAGTTGGTGAGTCGGAGAGGCAGTTGGTGTGTCGGAGAGGCAGTTGGTGAGTCAGAGAGGCAGTTGGTGAGTCGGAGAGGCAGTTGGTGTGTCGGTGAGGCAGTTGGTGAGTCGGAGAGACAGTCGGTGTGTCGGAGAGGCAGTAGGTGTGTCGGAGAGGCAGTAGGTGTGTCGGAGAGGCAGTCGATGAGTCGGAGAGGCAGTTGGTGTGTCGGAGAGGCAGTTGGTGTGTCGGAGAGGCAGTCGGTGAGTCGGAGAGGCAGTTGGTGTGTCGGAGAGGCAGTTGGTGTGTCGGAGAGGCAGTTGGTGTGTCGGAGAGGCAGTTGGTGAGTCGGAGAGGCAGTTGGTGTGTCGGAGAGGCAGTTGGTGTGTCGTAGAGGCAGTATGTGAGTCGGAGAGGCAGTTGGTGAGTCGGAGAGGCAGTTGGTGTGTCGGAGAGGCAGTTGGTGAGTCAGAGAGGCAGTTGGTGAGTCGGAGAGGCAGTTGGTGTGTCGGTGAGGCAGTTGGTGAGTCGGATAGACAGTCGGTGTGTCGGAGAGGCAGTAGGTGTGTCGGAGAGGCAGTCGGTGAGTCGGAGAGGCAGTTGGTGTGTCGGAGAGGCAGTTGGTGTGTCGGAGAGGCAGTAGGTGTGTCGGAGAGGCAGTAGGTGTGTCGGAGAGGCAGTCGATGAGTCGGAGAGGCAGTTGGTGTGTCGGAGAGGCAGTTGGTGTGTCGGAGAGGCAGTCGGTGAGTCGGAGAGGCAGTTGGTGTGTCGGAGAGGCAGTTGGTGTGTCGGAGAGGCAGTTGGTGTGTCGGAGAGGCAGTTGGTGAGTCGGAGAGGCAGTTGGTGTGTCGGAGAGGCAGTTGGTGTGTCGGAGAGGCAGTATGTGAGTCGGAGAGGCAGTTGGTGTGTCGGAGAGGCAGTTGATGTGACGGAGCGGCAGTTGGTGAGTCGGAGAGGCAGTTGGTGAGTCGGAGAGGCAGTTGGTGAGTCGGAGAGGCAGTTGGTGAGTCGGAGAGGCAGTTGGTGAGTCGGAGACGCAGTTGGTGTGTCGGAGAGGCAGTTGGTGTGTCGGAGAGGCAGTTGGCGTGTCGGAGAGGCAGTTGGTGAGTCGGAGAGGCAGTTGGCATTTCGGAGAGGCAGTTGGTGTGTCGGAGAGGCAGTTAGTGTGTCGGAGAGGCAGTTGGTGTGTCGGAGAGGCAGTTGGCATGTCAGAGAGGCAGTTGGTGTGTCAGAGAAGCAGTTGGTCTGTCGGAGAGGCAGTTGGTGAGTCGGAGAGGCAGTTGGTGTGTAGGATAGGCAGTTGGTGAGTCGGAGAGGCAGTTAGTGTGTCGGAGTGGCAGTTGGTGAGTCGGAGAGGCAGTTAGTGTGTCGGAGAGGCAGTTGGTGTGTCGGAAAGGCAGTTGGTGAGTCGGAGAGGCAGTTGGTGTGTCGGAGAGGCAGTTGGTGAGTCAGAGAGGCAGTTGGTGAGTCGGAGAGGCAGTTGGTGTGTCGGTGAGGCAGTTGGTGAGTCGGAGAGACAGTCGGTGTGTCGGAGAGGCAGTAGGTGTGTCGGAGAGGCAGTAGGTGTGTCGGAGAGGCAGTCGATGAGTCGGAGAGGCAGTTGGTGTGTCGGAGAGGCAGTTGGTGTGTCGGAGAGGCAGTCGGTGAGTCGGAGAGGCAGTTGGTGTGTCGGAGAGGCAGTTGGTGTGTCGGAGAGGCAGTTGGTGTGTCGGAGAGGCAGTTGGTGAGTCGGAGAGGCAGTTGGTGTGTCGGAGAGGCAGTTGGTGTGTCGTAGAGGCAGTATGTGAGTCGGAGAGGCAGTTGGTGTGTTGGAGAGGCAGTTGATGTGACGGAGCAGCAGTTGGTGAGTTGGAGAGACAGTTGGTGAGTCGGAGAGGCAGTTGGTGAGTCGGAGAGTCGGTTGGTGAGTCGGAGAGGCGGTTGGTGAGTCGGAGAGGCGGTTGCTGAGTCGGAGAGGCATTTGGTGAGTCAGAGAGGCAGTTGGTGTGTCGAAGAGGCAGTTGATGAGTCGGAGAGGCAGTTGGTGAGTCGGAGAGGCAGTTGGTGAGTCGGAGAGGCATTTGGTGAGTCGGAGAGGTGGTTGGTGAGTCGGAGAGGCAGTTGCTGAGTCGGAGACGCGGTTGGTGTGTCGGAGAGGCAGTTGATGAGTCGGAGAGGCAGTTGGTGTGTCGGAGAGGCAGTTGGTGAGTCGGAGAGGCAGTTGGTGTGTCGGAAAGGCATTTGGTGTGTCGGAGAGGCAGTTGGTGAGTCGGAGAGTCAGTTGGTGTGTCGGAGAGGCAGTTGGTGCGTCGGAGAGGCAGTTGATGTGTCGGAGAAGCAGTTGGTGAGCCTGAGAGGCAGTTGGTGAGTCGGAGAGGCAGTTGGTGTGTCGGAGAGGCAGTTAATGAGTCGGAGAGGCAGTTGGTGTGTCGGAGAGGCAGTTGATGAGTCGGAGAGGCAGTTGGTGTGTCGGAGAGGCAGTTGATGCGTCGGAGAGGCTGTTGGTGTGTCGGAGAGGCAGTTGGTGAGTCTGAGAGGCTGTTGGTGAGTCGGAGAGGCAGTTGATGAGTCGGAGAGGCAGTTGGTGTGTCGGAGAGGCAGTTGATGAGTCGGAGAGGCAGTTGGTGTGTCGGAGAGGCAGTTGGTGAGTCTGAGAGGCTGTTGGTGAGTCAGAGAGGCAGTTGCTGAGTCGGAGAGGCAGTTGATGAGTCGGAGAGGCAGTTGGTGTGTCGGAGAGGCAGTTGGTGAGTCTGAGAGGCAGTTGGTGAGTCGGAGAGGCAGTTGGTGTGTCGGAGAGGCAGTTGATGAGTCGGAGAGGCAGTTGGTGCGTCGGAGAGGCAGTTGGTGCGTTGGAGAGGCAGTTGGTGCGTCGGAGAGGCAGTTGGTGAGTCCGAGTGGCAGTTGGTGTTTCGCAGAGGCAGTTGGTGTGTCGGAGAGGCAGTTGGTGAGTCGGAGAGGCAGTTAGTGTGTCGGAGAGGCAGTTGGTGAGTCGGAGAGGCAGTTGGTGAGTCGGAAAGGCAGTAGGTGTGTCGGTGAGGCAGTTGGTGAGTCGGAGAGGCAGTCGGTGTGTCGGAGAGGCAGTTGGTGAGTCGGAGAGGCAGTAGGTGTGTCGGAGAGGCAGTCGGTGAGTCGGAGAGGCAGTTGGTGTGTCGGAGAGGCAGTTGGTGTGTCGGAGAGGCAGTTGATGTGTCGGAGAGGCAGTTGGTGAGTCGGAGAGGCAGTTGGTGCGTCGGAGAGGCAGTAGGTGTGTCGGAGAGGCAGTCGGTGAGTCGGAGAGGCAGTTGGTGTGTCGGAGAGGCAGTTGGTGTGTCGGAGAGGCAGTTGATGTGTCGGAGAGGCAGTTGGTGAGTCGGAGAGGCAGTTGATGTGACGGAGCGGCAGTTGGTGAGTCGGAGAGGCAGTTGGTGAGTCGGACAGGCAGTTGGTGAGTCGGAGAGTTGGTTGGTGACTCGGAGAGGCGGTTGGTGTGTCGGAGAGGCAGTTGGTGTGTAGGAGAGGCAGTTGGTGAGTCGGAGAGGCAGTTGGTGTGTCGGAGAGGCAGTTGGTGTGTCGGAGAGGCAGTTGGTGTGTCGGAGAGGCAGTTGGCGTGTCGGAGAGGCAGTTGGTGAGTCGGAGAGGTAGTTGGCATGTCGGAGAGGCAGTTGGTGTGTCGGAGAGGCAGTTAGTGTGTCGGAGAGGCAGTTGGTGAGTCGGAGAGGCAGTTGGCATGTCAGAGAGGCAGTTGGTGTGTCAGAGAAGCAGTTGGTGTGTCGGAGAGGCAGTTGGTGAGTCGGAGAGGCAGTTGGTGAGTAGGAGAGGCAGTTGGTGTGTCGGAGAGGCAGTTGGTGTGTAGGAGAGGCAGTTGGTGAGTCGGAGAGGCAGTTCGTGTGTCGGAGAGGCAGTTGTTGTGTCGGAGAGGAAGTTGGTGTGTCGGAGAGGCAGTTGGTGAGTCGGAGTGGCAGTTGGTGTATCGCAGAGGCAGTTGGTGTGTCGGAGAGGCAGTTGGTGAGTCGGAGAGGCAGTTAGTGTGTCGGAGAGGCAGTTGGTGTGTCGGAAAGGCAGTTGGTGAGTCGGAGAGGCAGTTGGTGTGTCGGAGAGGCAGTTGGTGAGTCGGAGAGGCAGTTGGTGAGTCGGAGAGGCAGTTGGTGTGTCGGTGAGGCAGTTGGTGAGTCCGAGTGGCAGTTGGTGTTTCGCAGAGGCAGTTGGTGTGTCGGAGAGGCAGTTGGTGAGTCGGAGAGGCAGTTAGTGTGTCGGAGAGGCAGTTGGTGAGTCGGAGAGGCAGTTGGTGAGTCGGAAAGGCAGTAGGTGTGTCGGTGAGGCAGTTGGTGAGTCGGAGAGGCAGTCGGTGTGTCGGAGAGGCAGTAGGTGTGTCGGAGAGGCAGTTGGTGTGTCGGAGAGGCAGTCGGTGTGTCGGAGAGGCAGTCGGTGTGTCGGAGAGGCAGTCGGTGAGTCGGAGAGGCAGTTGGTGTGTCGGAGAGGCAGTTGGTGTGTCGGAGAGGCAGTTGATGTGTCGGAGAGGCAGTTGGTGAGTCGGAGAGGCAGTTGATGTGACGGAGCGGCAGTTGGTGAGTCGGAGAGGCAGTTGGTGAGTCGGACAGGCAGTTGGTGAGTCGGAGAGTTGGTTGGTGACTCGGAGAGGCGGTTGGTGTGTCGGAGAGGCAGTTGGTGTGTAGGAGAGGCAGTTGGTGAGTCGGAGAGGCAGTTGGTGTGTCGGAGAGGCAGTTGGTGTGTCGGAGAGGCAGTTGGTGTGTCGGAGAGGCAGTTGGCGTGTCGGAGAGGCAGTTGGTGAGTCGGAGAGGTAGTTGGCATGTCGGAGAGTCAGTTGGTGTGTCGGAGAGGCAGTTAGTGTGTCGGAGAGGCAGTTGGTGAGTCGGAGAGGCAGTTGGCATGTCAGAGAGGCAGTTGGTGTGTCAGAGAAGCAGTTGGTGTGTTGGAGAGGCAGTTGGTGAGTCGGAGAGGCAGTTGGTGAGTAGGAGAGGCAGTTGGTGTGTCGGAGAGGCAGTTGGTGTGTAGGAGAGGCAGTTGGTGAGTCGGAGAGGCAGTTCGTGTGTCGGAGAGGCAGTTGGTGTGTCGGAGAGGCAGTTGGTGTGTCGGAGAGGCAGTTGGTGAGTCGGAGTGGCAGTTGGTGTGTCGCAGAGGCAGTTGGTGTGTCGGAGAGGCAGTTGGTGAGTCAGAGAGGCAGTTAGTGTGTCGGAGAGGCAGTTGGTGTGTCGGAAAGGCAGTTGGTGAATCGGAGAGGCAGTTGGTGTGTCGGAGAGGCAGTTGGTGAGTCGGAGAGGCAGTTGGTGAGTCGGAGAGGCAGTTGGTGTGTCGGTGAGGCAGTTGGTGAGTCGGAGAGGCAGTCGGTGTGTCGGAGAGGCAGTAGGTGTGTCGGAGAGGCAGTAGGTGTGTCGGAGAGGCAGTCGATGAGTCGGAGAGGCAGTTGGTGTGTCAGAGAGGCAGTTGGTGCGTCTGAGAGGCAGTCGGTGAGTCGGAGAGGCAGTTGGTGTGTCGGCGAGGCAGTTGGTGTGTCGCAGAGGCAGTTGATTTGTCGGAGAGGCAGTTGGTGAGTCGGAGAGGCAGTTGGTGTGTCGGCGAGGCAGTTGGTGTGTCGGAGAGGCATTTGGTGAGTCGGAGAGGCAATTGATGTGTCGGAGAGGCAGTTGATGTGACGGAGCGGCAGTTGGTGAGTTGGAGAGGCAGTTGGTGAGTTGGAGAGGCAGTTGGTGAGTCGGAGAGGCGGTTGGTGAGTCGGAGAGGCGGTTCATTTGTCGGAGAGGCAGTTGGTGAGTCGGAGAGGCAGTTAGTGTGTCGGAGAGGCAGTTGGTGTGTCGGAGAGGCAGTTGGTGTGTCGGAGAGGCAGTTGGCATGTCAGAGAGGCAGTTGGTGTGTCAGAGAAGCAGTTGATCTGTCGGAGAGGCAGTTGGTGAGTCGGAGAGGCAGTTGGTGAGTAGGAGAGGCAGTTGGTGTGTCGGAGAGGCAGTTGGTGTGTAGGAGAGGCAGTTGGTGAGTCGGAGAGGCAGTTAGTGTGTCGGAGTGGCAGTTGGTGAGTCGGAGAGGCAGTTAGTGTGTCGGAGAGGCAGTTGGTGTGTCGGAAAGGCAGTTGGTGAGTCGGAGAGGCAGTTGGTGTGTCGGAGAGGCAGTTGGTGAGTCAGAGAGGCAGTTGGTGAGTCGGAGAGGCAGTTGGTGTGTCGGTGAGGCAGTTGGTGAGTCGGAGAGACAGTCGGTGTGTCGGAGAGGCAGTAGGTGTGTCGGAGAGGCAGTAGGTGTGTCGGAGAGGCAGTCGATGAGTCGGAGAGGCAGTTGGTGTGTCGGAGAGGCAGTTGGTGTGTCGGAGAGGCAGTCGGTGAGTCGGAGAGGCAGTTGGTGTGTCGGAGAGGCAGTTGGTGTGTCGGAGAGGCAGTTGGTGTGTCGGAGAGGCAGTTGGTGAGTCGGAGAGGCAGTTGGTGTGTCGGAGAGGCAGTTGGTGTGTCGGAGAGGCAGTATGTGAGTCGGAGAGGCAGTTGGTGTGTTGGAGAGGCAGTTGATGTGACGGAGCAGCAGTTGGTGAGTTGGAGAGACAGTTGGTGAGTCGGAGAGGCAGTTGGTGAGTCGGAGAGGCGGTTGGTGAGTCGGAGAGGGGGTTGGTGAGTGGGAGAGGCGGTTGCTGAGTCGGAGAGGCATTTGGTGAGTCAGAGAGGCAGTTGGTGTGTCGAAGAGGCAGTTGATGAGTCGGAGAGGCAGTTGGTGAGTCGGAGAGGCAGTTGGTGAGTCGGAGAGGCATTTGGTGAGTCGGAGAGGCAGTTGGTGAGTCGGAGAGGCAGTTGCTGAGTCGGAGACGCGGTTGGTGTGTCGGAGAGGCAGTTGATGAGTCGGAGAGGCAGTTGGTGTGTCGGAGAGGCAGTTGGTGAGTCGGAGAGGCAGTTGGTGTGTCGGAGAGGCAGTTGGTGTGTCGGAGAGGCAGTTGGTGAGTCGGAGAGGCAGTTGGTGAGTCGGAGAGGCAGTTGGTGTGTCGGAAAGGCATTTGGTGTGTCGGAGAGGCAGTTGGTGAGTCGGAGAGGCAGTTGGTGTGTCGGAGAGGCAGTTGGTGCGTCGGAGAGGCAGTTGATGAGTCGGAGAGGCAGTTGGTGTGTCGGAGAAGCAGTTGGTGAGCCTGAGAGGCAGTTGGTGAGTCGGAGAGGCAGTTGGTGTGTCGGAGAGGCAGTTAATGAGTCTGAGAGGCAGTTGGTGTGTCGGAGAGGCAGTTGATGAGTCGGCGAGGCAGTTGGTGTGTCGGAGAGGCAGTTGATGAGTCGGAGAGGCTGTTGGTGTGTCGGAGAGGCAGTTGGTGAGTCTGAGAGGCTTTTGGTGAGTCGGAGAGGCAGTTGATGAGTCGGAGAGGCAGTTGGTGTGTCGGAGAGGCAGTTGATGAGTCGGAGAGGCAGTTGGTGTGTCGGAGAGGCAGTTGGTGAGTCTGAGAGGCTGTTGGTGAGTCAGAGAGGCAGTTGCTGAGTCGGAGAGGCAGTTGGTGTGTCGAAGAGGCAGTTGATGAGTCGGAGAGGCAGTTGGTGAGTCGGAGAGGCAGTTGGTGAGTCGGAGAGGCAGTTGGTGAGTCGGAGAGGCAGTTGGTGAGTAGGAGAGGCAGTTGGTGTGTCGGAGAGGCAGTTGGTGTGTAGGAGAGGCAGTTGGTGAGTCGGAGAGGCAGTTAGTGTGTCGGAGTGGCAGTTGGTGAGTCGGAGAGGCAGTTAGTGTGTCGGAGAGGCAGTTGGTGTGTCGGAAAGGCAGTTGGTGAGTCGGAGAGGCAGTTGGTGTGTCGGAGAGGCAGTTGGTGAGTCAGAGAGGCAGTTGGTGAGTCGGAGAGGCAGTTGGTGTGTCGGTGAGGCAGTTGGTGAGTCGGAGAGACAGTCGGTGTGTCGGAGAGGCAGTAGGTGTGTCGGAGAGGCAGTAGGTGTGTCGGAGAGGCAGTCGATGAGTCGGAGAGGCAGTTGGTGTGTCGGAGAGGCAGTTGGTGTGTCGGAGAGGCAGTCGGTGAGTCGGAGAGGCAGTTGGTGTGTCGGAGAGGCAGTTGGTGTGTCGGAGAGGCAGTTGGTGTGTCGGAGAGGCAGTTGGTGAGTCGGAGAGGCAGTTGGTGTGTCGGAGAGGCAGTTGGTGTGTCGGAGAGGCAGTATGTGAGTCGGAGAGGCAGTTGGTGTGTTGGAGAGGCAGTTGATGTGACGGAGCAGCAGTTGGTGAGTTGGAGAGACAGTTGGTGAGTCGGAGAGGCAGTTGGTGAGTCGGAGAGGCGGTTGGTGAGTCGGAGAGGGGGTTGGTGAGTGGGAGAGGCGGTTGCTGAGTCGGAGAGGCATTTGGTGAGTCAGAGAGGCAGTTGGTGTGTCGAAGAGGCAGTTGATGAGTCGGAGAGGCAGTTGGTGAGTCGGAGAGGCAGTTGGTGAGTCGGAGAGGCATTTGGTGAGTCGGAGAGGCAGTTGGTGAGTCGGAGAGGCAGTTGCTGAGTCGGAGACGCGGTTGGTGTGTCGGAGAGGCAGTTGATGAGTCGGAGAGGCAGTTGGTGTGTCGGAGAGGCAGTTGGTGAGTCGGAGAGGCAGTTGGTGTGTCGGAGAGGCAGTTGGTGTGTCGGAGAGGCAGTTGGTGAGTCGGAGAGGCAGTTGGTGAGTCGGAGAGGCAGTTGGTGTGTCGGAAAGGCATTTGGTGTGTCGGAGAGGCAGTTGGTGAGTCGGAGAGGCAGTTGGTGTGTCGGAGAGGCAGTTGGTGCGTCGGAGAGGCAGTTGATGAGTCGGAGAGGCAGTTGGTGTGTCGGAGAAGCAGTTGGTGAGCCTGAGAGGCAGTTGGTGAGTCGGAGAGGCAGTTGGTGTGTCGGAGAGGCAGTTAATGAGTCTGAGAGGCAGTTGGTGTGTCGGAGAGGCAGTTGATGAGTCGGCGAGGCAGTTGGTGTGTCGGAGAGGCAGTTGATGAGTCGGAGAGGCTGTTGGTGTGTCGGAGAGGCAGTTGGTGAGTCTGAGAGGCTTTTGGTGAGTCGGAGAGGCAGTTGATGAGTCGGAGAGGCAGTTGGTGTGTCGGAGAGGCAGTTGATGAGTCGGAGAGGCAGTTGGTGTGTCGGAGAGGCAGTTGGTGAGTCTGAGAGGCTGTTGGTGAGTCAGAGAGGCAGTTGCTGAGTCGGAGAGGCAGTTGATGAGTCGGAGAGGCAGTTGGTGTGTCGGAGAGGCAGTTGGTGATTCTGAGAGGCAGTTGGTGAGTCGGAGAGGCAGTTGGTGTGTCGGAGAGGCAGTTAATGAGTCGGAGAGGCAGTTGGTGTGTCGGAGAGGCAGTTGATGAGTCGGAGAGGCAGTTGCTGCGTCGGAGAGGCAGTTGGTGCGTTGGAGAGGCAGTTGGTGCGTCGGAGAGGCAGTTGGTGTTTCGCAGAGGCAGTTGGTGTGTCGGAGAGGCAGTTGGTGAGTCGGAGAGGCAGTTAGTGTGTCGGAGAGGCAGTTGGTGAGTCGGAGAGGCCGTTGGTGAGTCGGAAAGGCAGTAGGTGTGTCGGTGAGGCAGTTGGTGAGTCGGAGAGGCAGTCGGTGTGTCGGAGAGGCCTTCGGTGTGTCGGAGAGGCAGTCGGTGTGTCGGAGAGGCAGTCAGTGTGTCGGAGAGGCAGTTGGTGTGTCGGAGAGGCAGTCGGTGAGTCGGAGAGGCAGTTGGTGTGTCGGAGAGGCAGTTGGTGTGTCGGAGAGGCAGTTGATGTGTCGGAGAGGCAGTTGGTGAGTCGGAGAGGCAGTTGATGTGACGGAGCGGCAGTTGGTGAGTCGGAGAGGCAGTTGGTGAGTCGGACAGGCAGTTGGTGAGTCGGAGAGTTGGTTGGTGACTCGGAGAGGCGGTTGGTGTGTCAGAGAGGCAGTTGGTGTGTAGGAGAGGCAGTTGGTGAGTCGGAGAGGCAGTTGGTGTGTCGGAGAGGCAGTTGGTGTGTCGGAGAGGCAGTTGGTGTGTCGGAGAGGCAGTTGGCGTGTCGGAGAGGCAGTTGGTGAGTCGGAGAGGTAGTTGGCATGTCGGAGAGGCAGTTGGTGTGTCGGAGAGGCAGTTAGTGTCTCGGAGAGGCAGTTGGTGAGTCGGAGAGGCAGTTGGCATGTCAGAGAGGCAGTTGGTGTGTCAGAGAAGCAGTTGGTGTGTCGGAGAGGCAGTTGGTGAGTCGGAGAGGCAGTTGGTGAGTAGGAGAGGCAGTTGGTGTGTCGGAGAGGCAGTTGGTGTGTAGGAGAGGCAGTTGGTGAGTCGGAGAGGCAGTTCGTGTGTCGGAGAGGCAGTTGTTGTGTCGGAGAGGCAGTTGGTGTGTCGGAGAGCCAGTCGGTGAGTCGGAGTGGCAGTTGGTGTATCGCAGAGGCAGTTGGTGTGTCGGAGAGGCAGTTGGTGAGTCGGAGAGGCAGTTAGTGTGTCGGAGAGGCAGTTGATTTGTCGGAGAGGCAGTTGGTGAGTCGGAGAGGCAGTTGGTGTGTCGGCGAGGCAGTTGGTGTGTCGGAGAGGCATTTGGTGAGTCGGAGAGGCAGTTGATGTGTCGGAGAGGCAGTTGGTGAGTTGGAGAGGCAGTTGATGAGTCGGAGAGGCAGTTGGTGTGTCGGAGAGGCAGTTGATGAGTCGGAGAGGCTGTTGGTGTGTCGGAGAGGCAGTTGGTGAGTCTGAGAGGCTGTTGGTGAGTCGGAGAGGCAGTTGATGAGTCGGAGAGGCAGTTGGTGTGTCGGAGAGGCAGTTGATGAGTCGGAGAGGCAGTTGGTGTGTCGGAGAGGCAGTTGGTGAGTCTGAGAGGCTGTTGGTGAGTCAGAGAGGCAGTTGCTGAGTCGGAGAGGCAGTTGATGAGTCGGAGAGGCAGTTGGTGTGTCGGAGAGGCAGTTGGTGAGTCGGAGAGGCAGTTGGTGTGTCGGAGAGGCAGTTAATGAGTCCGAGAGGCAGTTGGTGTGTCGGAGAGGCAGTTGATGAGTCGGAGAGGCAGTTGGTGCGTCGGAGAGGCAGTTGGTGCGTTGGAGAGGCAGTTGGTGAGTCCGAGTGGCAGTTGGTGTTTCGCAGAGGCAGTTGGTGTGTCGGAGAGGCAGTTGGTGAGTCGGAGAGGCAGTTAGTGTGTCGGAGAGGCAGTTGGTGAGTCGGAGAGGCCGTTGGTGAGTCGGAAAGGCAGTAGGTGTGTCGGTGAGGCAGTTGGTGAGTCGGAGAGGCAGTCGGTGTGTCGGAGAGGCAGTAGGTGTGTCGGAGAGGCAGTTGGTGTGTCGGAGAGGCAGTTGGTGAGTCCGAGTGGCAGTTGGTGTTTCGCAGAGGCAGTTGGTGTGTCGGAGAGGCAGTTGGTGAGTCGGAGAGGCAGTTAGTGTGTCGGAGAGGCAGTTGGTGAGTCGGAGAGGCCGTTGGTGAGTCGGAAAGGCAGTAGGTGTGTCGGTGAGGCAGTTGGTGAGTCGGAGAGGCAGTCGGTGTGTCGGAGAGGCAGTAGGTGTGTCGGAGAGGCAGTTGGTGTGTCGGAGAGGCAGTCGATGTGTCGGAGAGGCAGTCGGTGTGTCGGAGAGGCAGTTGGTGTGTCGGAGAGGCAGTCGGTGAGTCGGAGAGGCAGTTGGTGTGTCGGAGAGGCAGTTGGTGTGTCGGAGAGGCAGTTGATGTGTCGGAGAGGCAGTTGGTGAGTCGGAGAGGCAGTTGATGTGACGGAGCGGCAGTTGGTGAGTCGGAGAGGCAGTTGGTGAGTCGGACAGGCAGTTGGTGAGTCGGAGAGTTGGTTGGTGACTCGGAGAGGCGGTTGGTGTGACGGAGAGGCGGTTGGTGTGTAGGAGAGGCAGTTGGTGAGTCGGAGAGGCAGTTGGTGTGTCGGAGAGGCAGTTGGTGTGTCGGAGAGGCAGTTGGTGTGTCGGAGAGGCAGTTGGCGTGTCGGAGAGGCAGTTGGTGAGTCGGAGAGGTAGTTGGCATGTCGGAGAGGCAGTTGGTGTGTCGGAGAGGCAGTTAGTGTCTCGGAGAGGCAGTTGGTGAGTCGGAGAGGCAGTTGGCATGTCAGAGAGGCAGTTGGTGTGTCAGAGAAGCAGTTGGTGTGTCGGAGAGGCAGTTGGTGAGTCGGAGAGGCAGTTGGTGAGTAGGAGAGGCAGTTGGTGTGTCGGAGAGGCAGTTGGTTTGTAGGAGAGGCAGTTGGTGAGTCGGAGAGGCAGTTCGTGTGTCGGAGAGGCAGTTGTTGTGTCGGAGAGGCAGTTGGTGTGTCGGAGAGGCAGTTGGTGAGTCGGAGTGGCAGTTGGTGTGTTGCAGAGGCAGTTGGTGTGTCGGAGAGGCAGTTGGTGAGTCGGAGAGGCAGTTAGTGTGTCGGAGAGGCAGTTGATTTGTCGGAGAGGCAGTTGGTGAGTCGGAGAGGCAGTTGGTGTGTCGGCGAGGCAGTTGGTGTGTCGGAGAGGCATTTGGTGAGTCGGAGAGGCAGTTGATGTGTCGGAGAGGCAGTTGATGTGACGGAGCGGCAGTTGGTGAGTTGGAGAGGCAGTTGGTGAGATGGAGAGGCAGGTGGTGAGTCGGAGAGGCGGTTGGTGAGTCGGAGAGGCGGTTGATTTGTCGGAGAGGCAGTTGGTGAGTCGGAGAGGCAGTTGGTGTGTCGGCGAGGCAGTTGGTGTGTCGGAGAGGCATTTGGTGAGTCGGAGAGGCAGTTGATGTGTCGGAGAGGCAGTTGATGTGACGGAGCGGCAGTTGGTGAGTTGGAGAGGTAGTTGGTGTGTCGAAGAGGCAGTTGATGAGTCGGAGATGCAGTTGGTGAGTCGGAGAGGCAGTTGATGAGTCGGAGAGGCAGTTGGTGAGTCGGAGAGGCAGTTGGTGAGTCGGAGAGGCGGTTGTTGTGTCGGAGAGGCAGTTGATGAGTCGGAGAGGCAGTTGGTGTGTCGGAGAGGCAGTTGGTGAGTCGGAGAGGCAGTTGGTGTGTCGGAAAGGCATTTGTTGTGTCGGAGAGGCAGTTGGTGGGTCGGAGAGGCAGTTGGTGTGTTGGAGAGGCAGTTGGTGCGTCGGAGAGGCAGTTGATGAGTCGGAGAGGCATTTGGTGTGTCGGAGAAGCAGTTGGTGAGCCTGAGAGGCAGTTGGTGAGTCGGAGAGGCAGTTGGTGTGTCGGAGAGGCAGTTAATGAGTCGGAGAGGCAGTTGGTGTGTCGGAGAGGCAGTTGGTGAGTCGGAGAGGCTGTTGGTGAGTCGGAGAGGCAGTTGCTGAGTCGGAGAGGCAGTTGGTGTGTCGGAGAGGCAGTTGATGAGTCGGAGAGGCAGTTGGTGTGTCGGAGAGGCAGTTGGTGAGTCTGAGAGGCAGTTGGTGAGTCGGAGAGGCAGTTGGTGTGTCGGAGAGGCAGTTAATGAGTCGGAGAGGCAGTTGCTGAGTCGGAGAGGCAGTTGATGAGTCGGAGAGGCAGTTGGTGAGTCGGAGAGGCAGTTGGTGAGTCGGAGAGGCATTTGGTGAGTCGGAGAGGCGGTTGGTGAGTCGGAGAGGCAGTTGCTGAGTCGGAGACGCGGTTGGTGTGTCGGAGAGGCAGTTGATGAGTCGGAGAGGCAGTTGGTGTGTCGGAGAGGCAGTTGGTGAGTCGGAGAGGCAGTTGGTGTGTCGGAAAGGCATTTGGTGTGTCGGAGAGGCAGTTGGTGAGTCGGAGAGGCAGTTGGTGTGTCGGAGAGGCAGTTGGTGCGTCGGAGAGGCAGTTGATGAGTCGGAGAGGCAGTTGGTGTGTCGGAGAAGCAGTTGGTGAGCCTGAGAGGCAGTTGGTGAGTCGGAGAGGCAGTTGGTGTGTCGGAGAGGCAGTTAATGAGTCTGAGAGGCAGTTGGTGTGTCGGAGAGGCAGTTGGTGAGTCGGAGAGGTAGTTGGCATGTCGGAGAGGCAGTTGGTGTGTCGGAGAGGCAGTTAGTGTCTCGGAGAGGCAGTTGGTGAGTCGGAGAGGCAGTTGGCATGTCAGAGAGGCAGTTGGTGTGTCAGAGAAGCAGTTGGTGTGTCGGAGAGGCAGTTGGTGAGTCGGAGAGGCAGTTGGTGAGTAGGAGAGGCAGTTGGTGTGTCGGAGAGGCAGTTGGTGTGTAGGAGAGGCAGTTGGTGAGTCGGAGAGGCAGTTCGTGTGTCGGAGAGGCAGTTGTTGTGTCGGAGAGGCAGTTGGTGTGTCGGAGAGCCAGTCGGTGAGTCGGAGTGGCAGTTGGTGTGTCGCAGAGGCAGTTGGTGTGTCGGAGAGGCAGTTGGTGAGTCGGAGAGGCAGTTAGTGTGTCGGAGAGGCAGTTGATTTGTCGGAGAGGCAGTTGGTGAGTCGGAGAGGCAGTTGGTGTGTCGGCGAGGCAGTTGGTGTGTCGGAGAGGCATTTGGTGAGTCGGAGAGGCAGTTGATGTGTCGGAGAGGCAGTTGATGTGACGGAGCGGCAGTTGGTGAGTTGGAGAGGCAGTTGATGAGTCGGAGAGGCAGTTGGTGTGTCGGAGAGGCAGTTGATGAGTCGGAGAGGCTGTTGGTGTGTCGGAGAGGCAGTTGGTGATTCTGAGAGGCTGTTGGTGAGTCGGAGAGGCAGTTGATGAGTCGGAGAGGCAGTTGGTGTGTCGGAGAGGCAGTTGATGAGTCGGAGAGGCAGTTGGTGTGTCGGAGAGGCAGTTGGTGAGTCTGAGAGGCTGTTGGTGAGTCAGAGAGGCAGTTGGTGAGTCGGAGAGGCAGTTGATGAGTCGGAGAGGCAGTTGGTGTGTCGGAGAGGCAGTTGGTGAGTCGGAGAGGCAGTTGGTGTGTCGGAGAGGCAGTTAATGAGTCCGAGAGGCAGTTGGTGTGTCGGAGAGGCAGTTGATGAGTCGGAGAGGCAGTTGGTGCGTCGGAGAGGCAGTCGGTGCGTTGGAGAGGCAGTTGGTGAGTCCGAGTGGCAGTTGGTGTTTCGCAGAGGCAGTTGGTGTGTCGGAGAGGCAGTTGGTGAGTCGGAGAGGCAGTTAGTGTGTCGGAGAGGCAGTTGGTGAGTCGGAGAGGCCGTTGGTGAGTCGGAAAGGCAGTAGGTGTGTCGGTGAGGCAGTTGGTGAGTCGGAGAGGCAGTCGGTGTGTCGGAGAGGCAGTAGGTGTGTCGGAGAGGCAGTTGGTGTGTCGGAGAGGCAGTTGGTGAGTCCGAGTGGCAGTTGGTGTTTCGCAGAGGCAGTTGGTGTGTCGGAGAGGCAGTTGGTGAGTCGGAGAGGCAGTTAGTGTGTCGGAGAGGCAGTTGGTGAGTCGGAGAGGCCGTTGGTGAGTCGGAAAGGCAGTAGGTGTGTCGGTGAGGCAGTTGGTGAGTCGGAGAGGCAGTCGGTGTGTCGGAGAGGCAGTAGGTGTGTCGGAGAGGCAGTTGGTGTGTCGGAGAGGCAGTCGATGTGTCGGAGAGGCAGTCGGTGTGTCGGAGAGGCAGTTGGTGTGTCGGAGAGGCAGTCGGTGAGTCGGAGAGGCAGTTGGTGTGTCGGAGAGGCAGTTGGTGTGTCGGAGAGGCAGTTGATGTGTCGGAGAGGCAGTTGGTGAGTCGGAGAGGCAGTTGATGTGACGGAGCGGCAGTTGGTGAGTCGGAGAGGCAGTTGGTGAGTCGGACAGGCAGTTGGTGAGTCGGAGAGTTGGTTGGTGACTCGGAGAGGCGGTTGGTGTGACAGAGAGGCGGTTGGTGTGTAGGAGAGGCAGTTGGTGAGTCGGAGAGGCAGTTGGTGTGTCGGAGAGGCAGTTGGTGTGTCGGAGAGGCAGTTGGTGTGTCGGAGAGGCAGTTGGCGTGTCGGAGAGGCAGTTGGTGAGTCGGAGAGGTAGTTGGCATGTCGGAGAGGCAGTTGGTGTGTCGGAGAGGCAGTTAGTGTCTCGGAGAGGCAGTTGGTGAGTCGGAGAGGCAGTTGGCATGTCAGAGAGGCAGTTGGTGTGTCAGAGAAGCAGTTGGTGTGTCGGAGAGGCAGTTGGTGAGTCGGAGAGGCAGTTGGTGAGTAGGAGAGGCAGTTGGTGTGTCGGAGAGGCAGTTGGTGTGTAGGAGAGGCAGTTGGTGAGTCGGAGAGGCAGTTCGTGTGTCGGAGAGGCAGTTGTTGTGTCGGAGAGGCAGTTGGTGTGTCGGAGAGGCAGTTGGTGAGTCGGAGTGGCAGTTGGTGTGTCGCAGAGGCAGTTGGTGTGTCGGAGAGGCAGTTGGTGAGTCGGAGAGGCAGTTAGTGTGTCGGAGAGGCAGTTGATTTGTCGGAGAGGCAGTTGGTGAGTCGGAGAGGCAGTTGGTGTGTCGGCGAGGCAGTTGGTGTGTCGGAGAGGCATTTGGTGAGTCGGAGAGGCAGTTGATGTGTCGGAGAGGCAGTTGATGTGACGGAGCGGCAGTTGGTGAGTTGGAGAGGCAGTTGGTGAGTTGGAGAGGCAGGTGGTGAGTCGGAGAGGCGGTTGGTGAGTCGGAGAGGCGGTTGATTTGTCGGAGAGGCAGTTGGTGAGTCGGAGAGGCAGTTGGTGTGTCGGCGAGGCAGTTGGTGTGTCGGAGAGGCATTTGGTGAGTCGGAGAGGCAGTTGATGTGTCGGAGAGGCAGTTGATGTGACGGAGCGGCAGTTGGTGAGTTGGAGAGGTAGTTGGTGTGTCGAAGAGGCAGTTGATGAGTCGGAGATGCAGTTGGTGAGTCGGTGAGGCAGTTGATGAGTCGGAGAGGCAGTTGGTGAGTCGGAGAGGCAGTTGGTGAGTCGGAGAGGCGGTTGTTGTGTCGGAGAGGCAGTTGATGAGTCGGAGAGGCAGTTGGTGTGTCGGAGAGGCAGTTGGCGAGTCGGAGAGGCAGTTGGTGTGTCGGAAAGGCATTTGTTGTGTCGGAGAGGCAGTTGGTGGGTCGGAGAGGCAGTTGGTGTGTTGGAGAGGCAGTTGGTGCGTCGGAGAGGCAGTTGATGAGTCGGAGAGGCATTTGGTGTGTCGGAGAAGCAGTTGGTGAGCCTGAGAGGCAGTTGGTGAGTCGGAGAGGCAGTTGGTGTGTCGGAGAGGCAGTTAATGAGTCGGAGAGGCAGTTGGTGTGTCGGAGAGGCAGTTGATGAGTCGGAGAGGCAGTTGTTGTGTCGGAGAGGCAGTTGATGAGTCGGAGAGGCAGTTGCTGTGTCGGAGAGGCAGTTGGTGAGTCTGAGAGGCTGTTGGTGAGTCGGAGAGGCAGTTGCTGAGTCGGAGAGGCAGTTGGTGTGTCGGAGAGGCAGTTGATGAGTCGGAGAGGCAGTTGGTGTGTCGGAGAGGCAGTTGGTGAGTCTGAGAGGCAGTTGGTGAGTCGGAGAGGCAGTTGGTGTGTCGGAGAGGCAGTTAATGAGTCGGAGAGGCAGTTGCTGAGTCGGAGAGGCAGTTGATGAGTCGGAGAGGCAGTTGGTGAGTCGGAGAGGCAGTTGGTGAGTCGGAGAGGCATTTGGTGAGTCGGAGAGGCGGTTGGTGAGTCGGAGAGGCAGTTGCTGAGTCGGAGACGCGGTTGGTGTGTCGGAGAGGCAGTTGATGAGTCGGAGAGGCAGTTGGTGTGTCGGAGAGGCAGTTGGTGAGTCGGAGAGGCAGTTGGTGTGTCGGAAAGGCATTTGGTGTGTCGGAGAGGCAGTTGGTGAGTCCGAGAGGCAGTTGGTGTGTCGGAGAGGCAGTTGGTGCGTCGGAGAGGCAGTTGATGAGTCGGAGAGGCAGTTGGTGTGTCGGAGAAGCAGTTGGTGAGCCTGAGAGGCAGCTGGTGAGTCGGAGAGGCAGTTGGTGTGTCGGAGAGGCAGTTGATGAGTCGGAGAGGCTGTTGGTGTGTCGGAGAGGCAGTTGGTGAGTCTGAGAGGCTGTTGGTGAGTCGGAGAGGCAGTTGATGAGTCGGAGAGGCAGTTGGTGTGTCGGAGAGGCAGTTGATGAGTCGGAGAGGCAGTTGGTGTGTCGGAGAGGCAGTTGGTGAGTCTGAGAGGCTGTTGGTGAGTCAGAGAGGCAGTTGCTGAGTCGGAGAGGCAGTTGATGAGTCGGAGAGGCAGTTGGTGTGTCGGAGAGGCAGTTGGTGAGTCTGAGAGGCAGTTGGTGAGTCGGAGAGGCAGTTGGTGTGTCGGAGAGGCAGTTAATGAGTCGGAGAGGCAGTTGGTGTGTCGGAGAGGCAGTTGATGAGTCGGAGAGGCAGTTGCTGCGTCGGAGAGGCAGTTGGTGCGTTGGAGAGGCAGTTGGTGCGTCGGAGAGGCAGTTGGTGTTTCGCAGAGGCAGTTGGTGTGTCGGAGAGGCAGTTGGTGAGTCGGAGAGGCAGTTAGTGTGTCGGAGAGGCAGTTGGTGAGTCGGAGAGGCCGTTGGTGAGTCGGAAAGGCAGTAGGTGTGTCGGTGAGGCAGTTGGTGAGTCGGAGAGGCAGTCGGTGTGTCGGAGAGGCAGTCGGTGTGTCGGAGAGGCAGTCGGTGTGTCGGAGAGGCAGTCGGTGTGTCGGAGAGGCAGTTGGTGTGTCGGAGAGGCAGTCGGTGAGTCGGAGAGGCAGTTGGTGTGTCGGAGAGGCAGTTGGTGTGTCGGAGAGGCAGTTGATGTGTCGGAGAGGCAGTTGGTGAGTCGGAGAGGCAGTTGATGTGACGGAGCGGCAGTTGGTGAGTCGGAGAGGCAGTTGGTGAGTCGGACAGGCAGTTGGTGAGTCGGAGAGTTGGTTGGTGACTCGGAGAGGCGGTTGGTGTGTCGGAGAGGCAGTTGGTGTGTAGGAGAGGCAGTTGGTGAGTCGGAGAGGCAGTTGGTGTGTCGGAGAGGCAGTTGGTGTGTCGGAGAGGCAGTTGGTGTGTCGGAGAGGCAGTTGGCGTGTCGGAGAGGCAGTTGGTGAGTCGGAGAGGTAGTTGGCATGTCGGAGAGGCAGTTGGTGTGTCGGAGAGGCAGTTAGTGTCTCGGAGAGGCAGTTGGTGAGTCGGAGAGGCAGTTGGCATGTCAGAGAGGCAGTTGGTGTGTCAGAGAAGCAGTTGGTGTGTCGGAGAGGCAGTTGGTGAGTCGGAGAGGCAGTTGGTGAGTAGGAGAGGCAGTTGGTGTGTCGGAGAGGCAGTTGGTGTGTAGGAGAGGCAGTTGGTGAGTCGGAGAGGCAGTTCGTGTGTCGGAGAGGCAGTTGTTGTGTCGGAGAGGCAGTTGGTGTGTCGGAGAGCCAGTCGGTGAGTCGGAGTGGCAGTTGGTGTGTCGCAGAGGCATTTGGTGTGTCGGAGAGGCAGTTGGTGAGTCGGAGAGGCAGTTAGTGTGTCGGAGAGGCAGTTGATTTGTCGGAGAGGCAGTTGGTGAGTCGGAGAGGCAGTTGGTGTGTCGGCGAGGCAGTTGGTGTGTCGGAGAGGCATTTGGTGAGTCGGAGAGGCAGTTGATGTGTCGGAGAGGCAGTTGATGTGACGGAGCGGCAGTTGGTGAGTTGGAGAGGCAGTTGATGAGTCGGAGAGGCAGTTGATGAGTCGGAGAGGCTGTTGGTGTGTCGGAGAGGCAGTTGGTGTGTCGGAGAGGCAGTTGATGAGTCGGAGAGGCTGTTGGTGTGTCGGAGAGGCAGTTGGTGAGTCTGAGAGGCTGTTGGTGAGTCGGAGAGGCAGTTGATGAGTCGGAGAGGCAGTTGGTGTGTCGGAGAGGCAGTTAATGAGTCGGAGAGGCAGTTGGTGTGTCGGAGAGGCAGTTGGTGAGTCTGAGAGGCTGTTGGTGAGTCAGAGAGGCAGTTGCTGAGTCGGAGAGGCAGTTGATGAGTCGGAGAGGCAGCTGGTGTGTCGGAGAGGCAGTTGGTGAGTCGGAGAGGCAGTTGGTGTGTCGGAGAGGCAGTTAATGAGTCCGAGAGGCAGTTGGTGTGTCGGAGAGGCAGTTGATGAGTCGGAGAGGCAGTTGGTGCGTCGGAGAGGCAGTTGGTGCGTTGGAGAGGCAGTTGGTGAGTCCGAGTGGCAGTTGGTGTTTCGCAGAGGCAGTTGGTGTGTCGGAGAGGCAGTTGGTGAGTCGGAGAGGCAGTTAGTGTGTCGGAGAGGCAGTTGGTGAGTCGGAGAGGCCGTTGGTGAGTCGGAAAGGCAGTAGGTGTGTCGGTGAGGCAGTTGGTGAGTCGGAGAGGCAGTCGGTGTGTCGGAGAGGCCGTAGGTGTGTCGGAGAGGCAGTTGGTGTGTCGGAGAGGCAGTTGGTGAGTCCGAGTGGCAGTTGGTGTTTCGCAGAGGCAGTTGGTGTGTCGGAGAGGCAGTTGGTGAGTCGGAGAGGCAGTTAGTGTGTCGGAGAGGCAGTTGGTGAGTCGGAGAGGCCGTTGGTGAGTCGGAAAGGCAGTAGGTGTGTCGGTGAGGCAGTTGGTGAGTCGGAGAGGCAGTCGGTGTGTCGGAGAGGCAGTAGGTGTGTCGGAGAGGCAGTTTGTGTGTCGGAGAGGCAGTCGATGTGTCGGAGAGGCAGTCGGTGTGTCGGAGAGGCAGTTGGTGTGTCGGAGAGGCAGTCGGTGAGTCGGAGAGGCAGTTGGTGTGTCGGAGAGGCAGTTGGTGTGTCGGAGAGGCAGTTGATGTGTCGGAGAGGCAGTTGGTGAGTCGGAGAGGCAGTTGATGTGACGGAGCGGCAGTTGGTGAGTCGGAGAGGCAGTTGGTGAGTCGGACAGGCAGTTGGTGAGTCGGAGAGTTGGTTGGTGACTCGGAGAGGCGGTTGGTGTGACGGAGAGGCGGTTGGTGTGTAGGAGAGGCAGTTGGTGAGTCGGAGAGGCAGTTGGTGTGTCGGAGAGGCAGTTGGTGTGTCGGAGAGGCAGTTGGTGTGTCGGAGAGGCAGTTGGCGTGTCGGAGAGGCAGTTGGTGAGTCGGAGAGGTAGTTGGCATGTCGGAGAGGCAGTTGGTGTGTCGGAGAGGCAGTTAGTGTCTCGGAGAGGCAGTTGGTGAGTCGGAGAGGCAGTTGGCATGTCAGAGAGGCAGTTGGTGTGTCAGAGAAGCAGTTGGTGTGTCGGAGAGGCAGTTGGTGAGTCGGAGAGGCAGTTGGTGAGTAGGAGAGGCAGTTGGTGTGTCGGAGAGGCAGTTGGTGTGTAGGAGAGGCAGTTGGTGAGTCGGAGAGGCAGTTCGTGTGTCGGAGAGGCAGTTGTTGTGTCGGAGAGGCAGTTGGTGTGTCGGAGAGGCAGTTGGTGAGTCGGAGTGGCAGTTGGTGTGTCGCAGAGGCAGTTGGTGTGTCGGAGAGGCAGTTGGTGAGTCGGAGAGGCAGTTAGTGTGTCGGAGAGGCAGTTGATTTGTCGGAGAGGCAGTTGGTGAGTCGGAGAGGCAGTTGGTGTGTCGGCGAGGCAGTTGGTGTGTCGGAGAGGCATTTGGTGAGTCGGAGAGGCAGTTGATGTGTCGGAGAGGCAGTTGATGTGACGGAGCGGCAGTTGGTGAGTTGGAGAGGCAGTTGGTGAGTTGGAGAGGCAGGTGGTGAGTCGGAGAGGCGGTTGGTGAGTCGGAGAGGCGGTTGATTTGTCGGAGAGGCAGTTGGTGAGTCGGAGAGGCAGTTGGTGTGTCGGCGAGGCAGTTGGTGTGTCGGAGAGGCATTTGGTGAGTCGGAGAGGCAGTTGATGTGTCGGAGAGGCAGTTGATGTGACGGAGCGGCAGTTGGTGAGTTGGAGAGGTAGTTGGTGTGTCGGCGAGGCAGTTGGTGTGTCGGAGAGGCAGTTAATGAGTCGGAGAGGCAGTTGGTGTGTCGGAGAGGCAGTTGGTGAGTCGGAGAGGCTGTTGGTGAGTCGGAGAGGCAGTTGCTGAGTCGGAGAGGCAGTTGGTGTGTCGGAGAGGCAGTTGATGAGTCGGAGAGGCAGTTGGTGAGTCGGAGAGGCAGTTGGTGAGTCGGAGAGGCATTTGGTGAGTCGGAGAGGCGGTTGGTGAGTCGGAGAGGCAGTTGCTGAGTCGGAGACGCGGTTGGTGTGTCGGAGAGGCAGTTGATGAGTCGGAGAGGCAGTTGGTGTGTCGGAGAGGCAGTTGGTGAGTCTGAGAGGCAGTTGGTGAGTCGGAGAGGCAGTTGGTGTGTCGGAGAGGCAGTTAATGAGTCGGAGAGGCAGTTGCTGAGTCGGAGAGGCAGTTGATGAGTCGGAGAGGCAGTTGGTGAGTCGGAGAGGCAGTTGGTGAGTCGGAGAGGCATTTGGTGAGTCGGAGAGGCGGTTGGTGAGTCGGAGAGGCAGTTGCTGAGTCGGAGACGCGGTTGGTGTGTCGGAGAGGCAGTTGATGAGTCGGAGAGGCAGTTGGTGTGTCGGAGAGGCAGTTGGTGAGTCGGAGAGGCAGTTGGTGTGTCGGAAAGGCATTTGGTGTGTCGGAGAGGCAGTTGGTGAGTCGGAGAGGCAGTTGGTGTGTCGGAGAGGCAGTTGGTGCGTCGGAGAGGCAGTTGATGAGTCGGAGAGGCAGTTGGTGTGTCGGAGAAGCAGTTGGTGAGCCTGAGAGGCAGTTGGTGAGTCGGAGAGGCAGTTGGTGTGTCGGAGAGGCAGTTAATGAGTCTGAGAGGCAGTTGGTGTGTCGGAGAGGCAGTTGGTGTGTCGGAGAGGCAGTTGGCGTGTCGGAGAGGCAGTTGGTGAGTCGGAGAGGTAGTTGGCATGTCGGAGAGGCAGTTGGTGTGTCGGAGAGGCAGTTAGTGTCTCGGAGAGGCAGTTGGTGAGTCGGAGAGGCAGTTGGCATGTCAGAGAGGCAGTTGGTGTGTCAGAGAAGCAGTTGGTGTGTCGGAGAGGCAGTTGGTGAGTCGGAGAGGCAGTTGGTGAGTAGGAGAGGCAGTTGGTGTGTCGGAGAGGCAGTTGGTGTGTAGGAGAGGCAGTTGGTGAGTCGGAGAGGCAGTTCGTGTGTCGGAGAGGCAGTTGTTGTGTCGGAGAGGCAGTTGGTGTGTCGGAGAGGCAGTTGGTGAGTCGGAGTGGCAGTTGGTGTGTCGCAGAGGCAGTTGGTGTGTCGGAGAGGCAGTTGGTGAGTCGGAGAGGCAGTTAGTGTGTCGGAGAGGCAGTTGATTTGTCGGAGAGGCAGTTGGTGAGTCGGAGAGGCAGTTGGTGTGTCGGCGAGGCAGTTGGTGTGTCGGAGAGGCATTTGGTGAGTCGGAGAGGCAGTTGATGTGTCGGAGAGGCAGTTGATGTGACGGAGCGGCAGTTGGTGAGTTGGAGAGGCAGTTGGTGAGTTGGAGAGGCAGGTGGTGAGTCGGAGAGGCGGTTGGTGAGTTGGAGAGGCGGTTGATTTGTCGGAGAGGCAGTTGGTGAGTCGGAGAGGCAGTTGGTGTGTCGGCGAGGCAGTTGGTGTGTCGGAGAGGCATTTGGTGAGTCGGAGAGGCAGTTGATGTGTCGGAGAGGCAGTTGATGTGACGGAGCGGCAGTTGGTGAGTTGGAGAGGTAGTTGGTGTGTCGAAGAGGCAGTTGATGAGTCGGAGATGCAGTTGGTGAGTCGGAGAGGCAGTTGATGAGTCGGAGAGGCAGTTGGTGAGTCGGAGAGGCAGTTGGTGAGTCGGAGAGGCGGTTGTTGTGTCGGAGAGGCAGTTGATGAGTCGGAGAGGCAGTTGGTGTGTCGGAGAGGCAGTTGGTGAGTCGGAGAGGCAGTTGGTGTGTCGGAAAGGCATTTGTTGTGTCGGAGAGGCAGTTGGTGGGTCGGAGAGGCAGTTGGTGTGTTGGAGAGGCAGTTGGTGCGTCGGAGAGGCAGTTGATGAGTCGGAGAGGCATTTGGTGTGTCGGAGAAGCAGTTGGTGAGCCTGAGAGGCAGTTGGTGAGTCGGAGAGGCAGTTGGTGTGTCGGAGAGGCAGTTAATGAGTCGGAGAGGCAGTTGGTGTGTCGGAGAGGCAGTTGATGAGTCGGAGAGGCAGTTGTTGTGTCGGAGAGGCAGTTGATGAGTCGGAGAGGCAGTTGCTGTGTCGGAGAGGCAGTTGGTGAGTCTGAGAGGCTGTTGGTGAGTCGGAGAGGCAGTTGCTGAGTCGGAGAGGCAGTTGGTGTGTCGGAGAGGCAGTTGATGAGTCGGAGAGGCAGTTGGTGTGTCGGAGAGGCAGTTGGTGAGTCTGAGAGGCAGTTGGTGAGTCGGAGAGGCAGTTGGTGTGTCGGAGAGGCAGTTAATGAGTCGGAGAGGCAGTTGCTGAGTCGGAGAGGCAGTTGATGAGTCGGAGAGGCAGTTGGTGAGTCGGAGAGGCAGTTGGTGAGTCGGAGAGGCATTTGGTGAGTCGGAGAGGCGGTTGGTGAGTCGGAGAGGCAGTTGCTGAGTCGGAGACGCGGTTGGTGTGTCGGAGAGGCAGTTGATGAGTCGGAGAGGCAGTTGGTGTGTCGGAGAGGCAGTTGGTGAGTCGGAGAGGCAGTTGGTGTGTCGGAAAGGCATTTGGTGTGTCGGAGAGGCAGTTGGTGAGTCCGAGAGGCAGTTGGTGTGTCGGAGAGGCAGTTGGTGCGTCGGAGAGGCAGTTGATGAGTCGGAGAGGCAGTTGGTGTGTCGGAGAAGCAGTTGGTGAGCCTGAGAGGCAGCTGGTGAGTCGGAGAGGCAGTTGGTGTGTCGGAGAGGCAGTTGATGAGTCGGAGAGGCTGTTGGTGTGTCGGAGAGGCAGTTGGTGAGTCTGAGAGGCTGTTGGTGAGTCGGAGAGGCAGTTGATGAGTCGGAGAGGCAGTTGGTGTGTCGGAGAGGCAGTTGATGAGTCGGAGAGGCAGTTGGTGTGTCGGAGAGGCAGTTGGTGAGTCTGAGAGGCTGTTGGTGAGTCAGAGAGGCAGTTGCTGAGTCGGAGAGGCAGTTGATGAGTCGGAGAGGCAGTTGGTGTGTCGGAGAGGCAGTTGGTGAGTCTGAGAGGCAGTTGGTGAGTCGGAGAGGCAGTTGGTGTGTCGGAGAGGCAGTTAATGAGTCGGAGAGGCAGTTGGTGTGTCGGAGAGGCAGTTGATGAGTCGGAGAGGCAGTTGCTGCGTCGGAGAGGCAGTTGGTGCGTTGGAGAGGCAGTTGGTGCGTCGGAGAGGCAGTTGGTGTTTCGCAGAGGCAGTTGGTGTGTCGGAGAGGCAGTTGGTGAGTCGGAGAGGCAGTTAGTGTGTCGGAGAGGCAGTTGGTGAGTCGGAGAGGCCGTTGGTGAGTCGGAAAGGCAGTAGGTGTGTCGGTGAGGCAGTTGGTGAGTCGGAGAGGCAGTCGGTGTGTCGGAGAGGCAGTCGGTGTGTCGGAGAGGCAGTCGGTGTGTCGGAGAGGCAGTCGGTGTGTCGGAGAGGCAGTTGGTGTGTCGGAGAGGCAGTCGGTGAGTCGGAGAGGCAGTTGGTGTGTCGGAGAGGCAGTTGGTGTGTCGGAGAGGCAGTTGGTGTGTCGGAGAGGCAGTTGGCGTGTCGGAGAGGCAGTTGGTGAGTCGGAGAGGTAGTTGGCATGTCGGAGAGGCAGTTGGTGTGTCGGAGAGGCAGTTAGTGTCTCGGAGAGGCAGTTGGTGAGTCGGAGAGGCAGTTGGCATGTCAGAGAGGCAGTTGGTGTGTCAGAGAAGCAGTTGGTGTGTCGGAGAGGCAGTTGGTGAGTCGGAGAGGCAGTTGGTGAGTAGGAGAGGCAGTTGGTGTGTCGGAGAGGCAGTTGGTGTGTAGGAGAGGCAGTTGGTGAGTCGGAGAGGCAGTTGGTGTGTCGGAGAGGCAGTTGGTGTGTCGGAGAGGCAGTTGGCGTGTCGGAGAGGCAGTTGGTGAGTCGGAGAGGTAGTTGGCATGTCGGAGAGGCAGTTGGTGTGTCGGAGAGGCAGTTAGTGTCTCGGAGAGGCAGTTGGTGAGTCGGAGAGGCAGTTGGCATGTCAGAGAGGCAGTTGGTGTGTCAGAGAAGCAGTTGGTGTGTCGGAGAGGCAGTTGGTGAGTCGGAGAGGCAGTTGGTGAGTAGGAGAGGCAGTTGGTGTGTCGGAGAGGCAGTTGGTGTGTAGGAGAGGCAGTTGGTGAGTCGGAGAGGCAGTTCGTGTGTCGGAGAGGCAGTTGTTGTGTCGGAGAGGCAGTTGGTGTGTCGGAGAGCCAGTCGGTGAGTCGGAGTGGCAGTTGGTGTGTCGCAGAGGCATTTGGTGTGTCGGAGAGGCAGTTGGTGAGTCGGAGAGGCAGTTAGTGTGTCGGAGAGGCAGTTGATTTGTCGGAGAGGCAGTTGGTGAGTCGGAGAGGCAGTTGGTGTGTCGGCGAGGCAGTTGGTGTGTCGGAGAGGCATTTGGTGAGTCGGAGAGGCAGTTGATGTGTCGGAGAGGCAGTTGATGTGACGGAGCGGCAGTTGGTGAGTTGGAGAGGCAGTTGATGAGTCGGAGAGGCAGTTGATGAGTCGGAGAGGCTGTTGGTGTGTCGGAGAGGCAGTTGGTGTGTCGGAGAGGCAGTTGATGAGTCGGAGAGGCTGTTGGTGTGTCGGAGAGGCAGTTGGTGAGTCTGAGAGGCTGTTGGTGAGTCGGAGAGGCAGTTGATGAGTCGGAGAGGCAGTTGGTGTGTCGGAGAGGCAGTTAATGAGTCGGAGAGGCAGTTGGTGTGTCGGAGAGGCAGTTGGTGAGTCTGAGAGGCTGTTGGTGAGTCAGAGAGGCAGTTGCTGAGTCGGAGAGGCAGTTGATGAGTCGGAGAGGCAGTTGGTGTGTCGGAGAGGCAGTTGGTGAGTCGGAGAGGCAGTTGGTGTGTCGGAGAGGCAGTTAATGAGTCCGAGAGGCAGTTGGTGTGTCGGAGAGGCAGTTGATGAGTCGGAGAGGCAGTTGGTGCGTCGGAGAGGCAGTTGGTGCGTTGGAGAGGCAGTTGGTGAGTCCGAGTGGCAGTTGGTGTTTCGCAGAGGCAGTTGGTGTGTCGGAGAGGCAGTTGGTGAGTCGGAGAGGCAGTTAGTGTGTCGGAGAGGCAGTTGGTGAGTCGGAGAGGCCGTTGGTGAGTCGGAAAGGCAGTAGGTGTGTCGGTGAGGCAATTGGTGAGTCGGAGAGGCAGTCGGTGTGTCGGAGAGGCCGTAGGTGTGTCGGAGAGGCAGTTGGTGTGTCGGAGAGGCAGTTGGTGAGTCCGAGTGGCAGTTGGTGTTTCGCAGAGGCAGTTGGTGTGTCGGAGAGGCAGTTGGTGAGTCGGAGAGGCAGTTAGTGTGTCGGAGAGGCAGTTGGTGAGTCGGAGAGGCCGTTGGTGAGTCGGAAAGGCAGTAGGTGTGTCGGTGAGGCAGTTGGTGAGTCGGAGAGGCAGTCGGTGTGTCGGAGAGGCAGTAGGTGTGTCGGAGAGGCAGTTTGTGTGTCGGAGAGGCAGTCGATGTGTCGGAGAGGCAGTCGGTGTGTCGGAGAGGCAGTTGGTGTGTCGGAGAGGCAGTCGGTGAGTCGGAGAGGCAGTTGGTGTGTCGGAGAGGCAGTTGGTGTGTCGGAGAGGCAGTTGATGTGTCGGAGAGGCAGTTGGTGAGTCGGAGAGGCAGTTGATGTGACGGAGCGGCAGTTGGTGAGTCGGAGAGGCAGTTGGTGAGTCGGACAGGCAGTTGGTGAGTCGGAGAGTTGGTTGGTGACTCGGAGAGGCGGTTGGTGTGACGGAGAGGCGGTTGGTGTGTAGGAGAGGCAGTTGGTGAGTCGGAGAGGCAGTTGGTGTGTCGGAGAGGCAGTTGGTGTGTCGGAGAGGCAGTTGCTGTGTCGGAGAGGCAGTTGGCGTGTCGGAGAGGCAGTTGGTGAGTCGGAGAGGTAGTTGGCATGTCGGAGAGGCAGTTGGTGTGTCGGAGAGGCAGTTAGTGTCTCGGAGAGGCAGTTGGTGAGTCGGAGAGGCAGTTGGCATGTCAGAGAGGCAGTTGGTGTGTCAGAGAAGCAGTTGGTGTGTCGGAGAGGCAGTTGGTGAGTCGGAGAGGCAGTTGGTGAGTAGGAGAGGCAGTTGGTGTGTCGGAGAGGCAGTTGGTGTGTAGGAGAGGCAGTTGGTGAGTCGGAGAGGCAGTTCGTGTGTCGGAGAGGCAGTTGTTGTGTCGGAGAGGCAGTTGGTGTGTCGGAGAGGCAGTTGGTGAGTCGGAGTGGCAGTTGGTGTGTCGCAGAGGCAGTTGGTGTGTCGGAGAGGCAGTTGGTGAGTCGGAGAGGCAGTTAGTGTGTCGGAGAGGCAGTTGATTTGTCGGAGAGGCAGTTGGTGAGTCGGAGAGGCAGTTGGTGTGTCGGCGAGGCAGTTGGTGTGTCGGAGAGGCATTTGGTGAGTCGGAGAGGCAGTTGATGTGTCGGAGAGGCAGTTGATGTGACGGAGCGGCAGTTGGTGAGTTGGAGAGGCAGTTGGTGAGTTGGAGAGGCAGGTGGTGAGTCGGAGAGGCGGTTGGTGAGTCGGAGAGGCGGTTGATTTGTCGGAGAGGCAGTTGGTGAGTCGGAGAGGCAGTTGGTGTGTCGGCGAGGCAGTTGGTGTGTCGGAGAGGCATTTGGTGAGTCGGAGAGGCAGTTGATGTGTCGGAGAGGCAGTTGATGTGACGGAGCGGCAGTTGGTGAGTTGGAGAGGTAGTTGGTGTGTCGGCGAGGCAGTTGGTGTGTCGGAGAGGCAGTTAATGAGTCGGAGAGGCAGTTGGTGTGTCGGAGAGGCAGTTGGTGAGTCGGAGAGGCTGTTGGTGAGTCGGAGAGGCAGTTGCTGAGTCGGAGAGGCGGTTGGTGTGTCGGAGAGGCAGTTGATGAGTCGGAGAGGCAGTTGGTGAGTCGGAGAGGCAGTTGGTGAGTCGGAGAGGCATTTGGTGAGTCGGAGAGGCGGTTGGTGAGTCGGAGAGGCAGTTGCTGAGTCGGAGACGCGGTTGGTGTGTCGGAGAGGCAGTTGATGAGTCGGAGAGGCAGTTGGTGTGTCGGAGAGGCAGTTGGTGAGTCTGAGAGGCAGTTGGTGAGTCGGAGAGGCAGTTGGTGTGTCGGAGAGGCAGTTAATGAGTCGGAGAGGCAGTTGCTGAGTCGGAGAGGCAGTTGATGAGTCGGAGAGGCAGTTGGTGAGTCGGAGAGGCAGTTGGTGAGTCGGAGAGGCATTTGGTGAGTCGGAGAGGCGGTTGGTGAGTCGGAGAGGCAGTTGCTGAGTCGGAGACGCGGTTGGTGTGTCGGAGAGGCAGTTGATGAGTCGGAGAGGCAGTTGGTGTGTCGGAGAGGCAGTTGGTGAGTCGGAGAGGCAGTTGGTGTGTCGGAAAGGCATTTGGTGTGTCGGAGAGGCAGTTGGTGAGTCGGAGAGGCAGTTGGTGTGTCGGAGAGGCAGTTGGTGCGTCGGAGAGGCAGTTGATGAGTCGGAGAGGCAGTTGGTGTGTCGGAGAAGCAGTTGGTGAGCCTGAGAGGCAGTTGGTGAGTCGGAGAGGCAGTTGGTGTGTCGGAGAGGCAGTTAATGAGTCTGAGAGGCAGTTGGTGTGTCGGAGAGGCAGTTGGTGAGTCGGAGAGGTAGTTGGCATGTCGGAGAGGCAGTTGGTGTGTCGGAGAGGCAGTTAGTGTCTCGGAGAGGCAGTTGGTGAGTCGGAGAGGCAGTTGGCATGTCAGAGAGGCAGTTGGTGTGTCAGAGAAGCAGTTGGTGTGTCGGAGAGGCAGTTGGTGAGTCGGAGAGGCAGTTGGTGAGTAGGAGAGGCAGTTGGTGTGTCGGAGAGGCAGTTGGTGTGTAGGAGAGGCAGTTGGTGAGTCGGAGAGGCAGTTCGTGTGTCGGAGAGGCAGTTGTTGTGTCGGAGAGGCAGTTGGTGTGTCGGAGAGCCAGTCGGTGAGTCGGAGTGGCAGTTGGTGTGTCGCAGAGGCAGTTGGTGTGTCGGAGAGGCAGTTGGTGAGTCGGAGAGGCAGTTAGTGTGTCGGAGAGGCAGTTGATTTGTCGGAGAGGCAGTTGGTGAGTCGGAGAGGCAGTTGGTGTGTCGGCGAGGCAGTTGGTGTGTCGGAGAGGCATTTGGTGAGTCGGAGAGGCAGTTGGTGAGTCGGAGAGGCAGTTGATGTGACGGAGCGGCAGTTGGTGAGTTGGAGAGGCAGTTGATGAGTCGGAGAGGCAGTTGGTGTGTCGGAGAGGCAGTTGATGAGTCGGAGAGGCTGTTGGTGTGTCGGAGAGGCAGTTGGTGAGTCTGAGAGGCTGTTGGTGAGTCGGAGAGGCAGTTGATGAGTCGGAGAGGCAGTTGGTGTGTCGGAGAGGCAGTTGATGAGTCGGAGAGGCAGTTGGTGTGTCGGAGATGCAGTTGGTGAGTCTGAGAGGCTGTTGGTGAGTCAGAGAGGCAGTTGCTGAGTCGGCGAGGCAGTTGATGAGTCGGAGAGGCAGTTGGTGTGTCGGAGAGGCAGTTGGTGAGTCGGAGAGGCAGTTGGTGTGTCGGAGAGGCAGTTAATGAGTCCGAGAGGCAGTTGGTGTGTCGGAGAGGCAGTTGATGAGTCGGAGAGGCAGTTGGTGCGTCGGAGAGGCAGTTGGTGCGTTGGAGAGGCAGTTGGTGAGTCCGAGTGGCAGTTGGTGTTTCGCAGAGGCAGTTGGTGTGTCGGAGAGGCAGTTGGTGAGTCGGAGAGGCAGTTAGTCTGTCGGAGAGGCAGTTGGTGAGTCGGAGAGGCCGTTGGTGAGTCGGAAAGGCAGTAGGTGTGTCGGTGAGGCAGTTGGTGAGTCGGAGAGGCAGTCGGTGTGTCGGAGAGGCAGTAGGTGTGTCGGAGAGGCAGTTGGTGTGTCGGAGAGGCAGTTGGTGAGTCCGAGTGGCAGTTGGTGTTTCGCAGAGGCAGTTGGTGTGTCGGAGAGGCAGTTGGTGAGTCGGAGAGGCAGTTAGTGTGTCGGAGAGGCAGTTGGTGAGTCGGAGAGGCCGTTGGTGAGTCGGAAAGGCAGTAGGTGTGTCGGTGAGGCAGTTGGTGAGTCGGAGAGGCAGTCGGTGTGTCGGAGAGGCAGTAGGTGTGTCGGAGAGGCAGTTGGTGTGTCGGAGAGGCAGTCGATGTGTCGGAGAGGCAGTCGGTGTGTCGGAGAGGCAGTTGGTGTGTCGGAGAGGCAGTCGGTGAGTCGGAGAGGCAGTTGGTGTGTCGGAGAGGCAGTTGGTGTGTCGGAGAGGCAGTTGATGTGTCGGAGAGGCAGTTGGTGAGTCGGAGAGGCAGTTGATGTGACGGAGCGGCAGTTGGTGAGTCGGAGAGGCAGTTGGTGAGTCGGACAGGCAGTTGGTGAGTCGGAGAGTTGGTTGGTGACTCGGAGAGGCGGTTGGTGTGACGGAGAGGCGGTTGGTGTGTAGGAGAGGCAGTTGGTGAGTCGGAGAGGCAGTTGGTGTGTCGGAGAGGCAGTTGGTGTGTCGGAGAGGCAGTTGGTGTGTCGGAGAGGCAGTTGGCGTGTCGGAGAGGCAGTTGGTGAGTCGGAGAGGTAGTTGGCATGTCGGAGAGGCAGTTGGTGTGTCGGAGAGGCAGTTAGTGTCTCGGAGAGGCAGTTGGTGAGTCGGAGAGGCAGTTGGCATGTCAGAGAGGCAGTTGGTGTGTCAGAGAAGCAGTTGGTGTGTCGGAGAGGCAGTTGGTGAGTCGGAGAGGCAGTTGGTGAGTAGGAGAGGCAGTTGGTGTGTCGGAGAGGCAGTTGGTGTGTAGGAGAGGCAGTTGGTGAGTCGGAGAGGCAGTTCGTGTGTCGGAGAGGCAGTTGTTGTGTCGGAGAGGCAGTTGGTGTGTCGGAGAGGCAGTTGGTGAGTCGGAGTGGCAGTTGGTGTGTCGCAGAGGCAGTTGGTGTGTCGGAGAGGCAGTTGGTGAGTCGGAGAGGCAGTTAGTGTGTCGGAGAGGCAGTTGATTTGTCGGAGAGGCAGTTGGTGAGTCGGAGAGGCAGTTGGTGTGTCGGCGAGGCAGTTGGTGTGTCGGAGAGGCATTTGGTGAGTCGGAGAGGCAGTTGATGTGTCGGAGAGGCAGTTGATGTGACGGAGCGGCAGTTGGTGAGTTGGAGAGGCAGTTGGTGAGTTGGAGAGGCAGGTGGTGAGTCGGAGAGGCGGTTGGTGAGTCGGAGAGGCGGTTGATTTGTCGGAGAGGCAGTTGGTGAGTCGGAGAGGCAGTTGGTGTGTCGGCGAGGCAGTTGGTGTGTCGGAGAGGCATTTGGTGAGTCGGAGAGGCAGTTGATGTGTCGGAGAGGCAGTTGATGTGACGGAGCGGCAGTTGGTGAGTTGGAGAGGTAGTTGGTGTGTCGAAGAGGCAGTTGATGAGTCGGAGATGCAGTTGGTGAGTCGGAGAGGCAGTTGATGAGTCGGAGAGGCAGTTGGTGAGTCGGAGAGGCAGTTGGTGAGTCGGAGAGGCGGTTGTTGTGTCGGAGAGGCAGTTGATGAGTCGGAGAGGCAGTTGGTGTGTCGGAGAGGCAGTTGGTGAGTCGGAGAGGCAGTTGGTGTGTCGGAAAGGCATTTGTTGTGTCGGAGAGGCAGTTGGTGGGTCGGAGAGGCAGTTGGTGTGTTGGAGAGGCAGTTGGTGCGTCGGAGAGGCAGTTGATGAGTCGGAGAGGCATTTGGTGTGTCGGAGAAGCAGTTGGTGAGCCTGAGAGGCAGTTGGTGAGTCGGAGAGGCAGTTGGTGTGTCGGAGAGGCAGTTAATGAGTCGGAGAGGCAGTTGGTGTGTCGGAGAGGCAGTTGATGAGTCGGAGAGGCAGTTGTTGTGTCGGAGAGGCAGTTGATGAGTCGGAGAGGCAGTTGCTGTGTCGGAGAGGCAGTTGGTGAGTCTGAGAGGCTGTTGGTGAGTCGGAGAGGCAGTTGCTGAGTCGGAGAGGCAGTTGGTGTGTCGGAGAGGCAGTTGATGAGTCGGAGAGGCAGTTGGTGTGTCGGAGAGGCAGTTGGTGAGTCTGAGAGGCAGTTGGTGAGTCGGAGAGGCAGTTGGTGTGTCGGAGAGGCAGTTAATGAGTCGGAGAGGCAGTTGCTGAGTCGGAGAGGCAGTTGATGAGTCGGAGAGGCAGTTGGTGAGTCGGAGAGGCAGTTGGTGAGTCGGAGAGGCATTTGGTGAGTCGGAGAGGCGGTTGGTGAGTCGGAGAGGCAGTTGCTGAGTCGGAGACGCGGTTGGTGTGTCGGAGAGGCAGTTGATGAGTCGGAGAGGCAGTTGGTGTGTCGGAGAGGCAGTTGGTGAGTCGGAGAGGCAGTTGGTGTGTCGGAAAGGCATTTGGTGTGTCGGAGAGGCAGTTGGTGAGTCGGAGAGGCAGTTGGTGTGTCGGAGAGGCAGTTGGTGCGTCGGAGAGGCAGTTGATGAGTCGGAGAGGCAGTTGGTGTGTCGGAGAAGCAGTTGGTGAGCCTGAGAGGCAGTTGGTGAGTCGGAGAGGCAGTTGGTGTGTCGGAGAGGCAGTTAATGAGTCTGAGAGGCAGTTGGTGTGTCGGAGAGGCAGTTGATGAGTCGGAGAGGCAGTTGGTGTGTCGGAGAGGCAGTTGATGAGTCGGAGAGGCTGTTGGTGTGTCGGAGAGGCAGTTGGTGAGTCTGAGAGGCTGTTGGTGAGTCGGAGAGGCAGTTGATGAGTCAGAGAGGCAGTTGGTGTGTCGGAGAGGCAGTTGATGAGTCGGAGAGGCAGTTGGTGTGTCGGAGAGGCAGTTGGTGAGTCTGAGAGGCTGTTGGTGAGTCAGAGAGGCAGTTGCTGAGTCGGAGAGGCAGTTGATGAGTCGGAGAGGCAGTTGGTGTGTCGGAGAGGCAGTTGGTGAGTCTGAGAGGCAGTTGGTGAGTCGGAGAGGCAGTTGGTGTGTCGGAGAGGCAGTTAATGAGTCGGAGAGGCAGTTGGTGTGTCGGAGAGGCAGTTGATGAGTCGGAGAGGCAGTTGCTGCGTCGGAGAGGCAGTTGGTGCGTTGGAGAGGCAGTTGGTGCGTCGGAGAGGCAGTTGGTGTTTCGCAGAGGCAGTTGGTGTGTCGGAGAGGCAGTTGGTGAGTCGGAGAGGCAGTTAGTGTGTCGGAGAGGCAGTTGGTGAGTCGGAGAGGCCGTTGGTGAGTCGGAAAGGCAGTAGGTGTGTCGGTGAGGCAGTTGGTGAGTCGGAGAGGCAGTCGGTGTGTCGGAGAGGCAGTCGGTGTGTCGGAGAGGCAGTCGGTGTGTCGGAGAGGCAGTCGGTGTGTCGGAGAGGCAGTTGGTGTGTCGGAGAGGCAGTCGGTGAGTCGGAGAGGCAGTTGGTGTGTCGGAGAGGCAGTTGGTGTGTCGGAGAGGCAGTTGATGTGTCGGAGAGGCAGTTGGTGAGTCGGAGAGGCAGTTGATGTGACGGAGCGGCAGTTGTTGAGTCGGAGAGGCAGTTGGTGAGTCGGACAGGCAGTTGGTGAGTCGGAGAGTTGGTTGGTGACTCGGAGAGGCGGTTGGTGTGTCGGAGAGGCAGTTGGTGTGTAGGAGAGGCAGTTGGTGAGTCGGAGAGGCAGTTGGTGTGTCGGAGAGGCAGTTGGTGTGTCGGAGAGGCAGTTGGTGTGTCGGAGAGGCAGTTGGCGTGTCGGAGAGGCAGTTGGTGAGTCGGAGAGGTAGTTGGCATGTCGGAGAGGCAGTTGGTGTGTCGGAGAGGCAGTTAGTGTCTCGGAGAGGCAGTTGGTGAGTCGGAGAGGCAGTTGGCATGTCAGAGAGGCAGTTGGTGTGTCAGAGAAGCAGTTGGTGTGTCGGAGAGGCAGTTGGTGAGTCGGAGAGGCAGTTGGTGAGTAGGAGAGGCAGTTGGTGTGTCGGAGAGGCAGTTGGTGTGTAGGAGAGGCAGTTGGTGAGTCGGAGAGGCAGTTCGTGTGTCGGAGAGGCAGTTGTTGTGTCGGAGAGGCAGTTGGTGTGTCGGAGAGCCAGTCGGTGAGTCGGAGTGGCAGTTGGTGTGTCGCAGAGGCAGTTGGTGTGTCGGAGAGGCAGTTGGTGAGTCGGAGAGGCAGTTAGTGTGTCGGAGAGGCAGTTGATTTGTCGGAGAGGCAGTTGGTGAGTCGGAGAGGCAGTTGGTGTGTCGGCGAGGCAGTTGGTGTGTCGGAGAGGCATTTGGTGAGTCGGAGAGGCAGTTGATGTGTCGGAGAGGCAGTTGATGTGACGGAGCGGCAGTTGGTGAGTTGGAGAGGCAGTTGATGAGACGGAGAGGCAGTTGATGAGTCGGAGAGGCTGTTGGTGTGTCGGAGAGGCAGTTGGTGTGTCGGAGAGGCAGTTGATGAGTCGGAGAGGCTGTTGGTGTGTCCGAGAGGCAGTTGGTGAGTCTGAGAGGCTGTTGGTGAGTCGGAGAGGCAGTTGATGAGTCGGAGAGGCAGTTGGTGTGTCGGAGAGGCAGTTGATGAGTCGGAGAGGCAGTTGGTGTGTCGGAGAGGCAGTTGGTGAGTCTGAGAGGCTGTTGGTGAGTCAGAGAGGCAGTTGCTGAGTCGGAGAGGCAGTTGATGAGTCGGAGAGGCAGTTGGTGTGTCGGACAGGCAGTTGGTGAGTCGGAGAGGCAGTTGGTGTGTCGGAGAGGCAGTTAATGAGTCCGAGAGGCAGTTGGTGTGTCGGAGAGGCAGTTGATGAGTCGGAGAGGCAGTTGGTGCGTCGGAGAGGCAGTTGGTGCGTTGGAGAGGCAGTTGGTGAGTCCGAGTGGCAGTTGGTGTTTCGCAGAGGCAGTTGGTGTGTCGGAGAGGCAGTTGGTGAGTCGGAGAGGCAGTTAGTGTGTCGGAGAGGCAGTTGGTGAGTCGGAGAGGCCGTTGGTGAGTCGGAAAGGCAGTAGGTGTGTCGGTGAGGCAGTTGGTGAGTCGGAGAGGCAGTTGGTGTGTCGGAGAGGCAGTTAATGAGTCGGAGAGGCAGTTGGTGTGTCGGAGAGGCAGTTGGTGAGTCTGAGAGGCTGTTGGTGAGTCAGAGAGGCAGTTGCTGAGTCGGAGAGGCAGTTGATGAGTCGGAGAGGCAGTTGGTGTGTCGGAGAGGCAGTTGGTGAGTCGGAGAGGCAGTTGGTGTGTCGGAGAGGCAGTTAATGAGTCCGAGAGGCAGTTGGTGTGTCGGAGAGGCAGTTGATGAGTCGGAGAGGCAGTTGGTGCGTCGGAGAGGCAGTTGGTGCGTTGGAGAGGCAGTTGGTGAGTCCGAGTGGCAGTTGGTGTTTCGCAGAGGCAGTTGGTGTGTCGGAGAGGCAGTTGGTGAGTCGGAGAGGCAGTTAGTGTGTCGGAGAGGCAGTTGGTGAGTCGGAGAGGCCGTTGGTGAGTCAGAAAGGCAGTAGGTGTGTCGGTGAGGCAGTTGGTGAGTCGGAGAGGCAGTCGGTGTGTCGGAGAGGCCGTAGGTGTGTCGGAGAGGCAGTTGGTGTGTCGGAGAGGCAGTTGGTGAGTCCGAGTGGCAGTTGGTGTTTCGCAGAGGCAGTTGGTGTGTCGGAGAGGCAGTTGGTGAGTCGGAGAGGCAGTTAGTGTGTCGGAGAGGCAGTTGGTGAGTCGGAGAGGCCGTTGGTGAGTCGGAAAGGCAGTAGGTGTGTCGGTGAGGCAGTTGGTGAGTCGGAGAGGCAGTCGGTGTGTCGGAGAGGCAGTAGGTGTGTCGGAGAGGCAGTTTGTGTGTCGGAGAGGCAGTCGATGTGTCGGAGAGGCAGTCGGTGTGTCGGAGAGGCAGTTGGTGTGTCGGAGAGGCAGTCGGTGAGTCGGAGAGGCAGTTGGTGTGTCGGAGAGGCAGTTGGTGTGTCGGAGAGGCAGTTGATGTGTCGGAGAGGCAGTTGGTGAGTCGGAGAGGCAGTTGATGTGACGGAGCGGCAGTTGGTGAGTCGGAGAGGCAGTTGGTGAGTCGGACAGGCAGTTGGTGAGTCGGAGAGTTGGTTGGTGACTCGGAGAGGCGGTTGGTGTGACGGAGAGGCGGTTGGTGTGTAGGAGAGGCAGTTGGTGAGTCGGAGAGGCAGTTGGTGTGTCGGAGAGGCAGTTGGTGTGTCGGAGAGGCAGTTGGTGTGTCGGAGAGGCAGTTGGCGTGTCGGAGAGGCAGTTGGTGAGTCGGAGAGGTAGTTGGCATGTCGGAGAGGCAGTTGGTGTGTCGGAGAGGCAGTTAGTGTCTCGGAGAGGCAGTTGGTGAGTCGGAGAGGCAGTTGGCATGTCAGAGAGGCAGTTGGTGTGTCAGAGAAGCAGTTGGTGTGTCGGAGAGGCAGTTGGTGAGTCGGAGAGGCAGTTGGTGAGTAGGAGAGGCAGTTGGTGTGTCGGAGAGGCAGTTGGTGTGTAGGAGAGGCAGTTGGTGAGTCGGAGAGGCAGTTCGTGTGTCGGAGAGGCAGTTCGTGTGTCGGAGAGGCAGTTGTTGTGTCGGAGAGGCAGTTGGTGTGTCGGAGAGGCAGTTGGTGAGTCGGAGTGGCAGTTGGTGTGTCGCAGAGGCAGTTGGTGTGTCGGAGAGGCAGTTGGTGAGTCGGAGAGGCAGTTAGTGTGTCGGAGAGGCAGTTGATTTGTCGGAGAGGCAGTTGGTGAGTAGGAGAGGCAGTTGTTGTGTCGGCGAGGCAGTTGGTGTGTCGGAGAGGCATTTGGTGAGTCGGAGAGGCAGTTGATGTGTCGGAGAGGCAGTTGATGTGACGGAGCGGCAGTTGGTGAGTTGGAGAGGCAGTTGGTGAGTTGGAGAGGCAGGTGGTGAGTCGGAGAGGCGGTTGGTGAGTCGGAGAGGCGGTTGATTTGTCGGAGAGGCAGTTGGTGAGTCGGAGAGGCAGTTGGTGTGTCGGCGAGGCAGTTGGTGTGTCGGAGAGGCATTTGGTGAGTCGGAGAGGCAGTTGATGTGTCGGAGAGGCAGTTGATGTGACGGAGCGGCAGTTGGTGAGTTGGAGAGGTAGTTGGTGTGTCGAAGAGGCAGTTGATGAGTCGGAGATGCAGTTGGTGAGTCGGAGAGGCAGTTGGTGAGTCGGAGAGGCAGTTGGTGAGTCGGAGAGGCGGTTGTTGTGTCGGAGAGGCAGTTGATGAGTCGGAGAGGCAGTTTGTGTGTCGGAGAGGCAGTTGGTGAGTCGGAGAGGCAGTTGGTGTGTCGGAAAGGCATTTGTTGTGTCGGAGAGGCAGTTGGTGGGTCGGAGAGGCAGTTGGTGTGTTGGAGAGGCAGTTGGTGCGTCGGAGAGGCAGTTGATGAGTCGGAGAGGCATTTGGTGTGTCGGAGAAGCAGTTGGTGAGCCTGAGTGGCAGTTGGTGAGTCGGAGAGGCAGTTGGTGTGTCGGAGAGGCAGTTAATGAGTCGGAGAGGCAGTTGGTGTGTCGGAGAGGCAGTTGATGAGTCGGAGAGGCAGTTGTTGTGTCGGAGAGGCAGTTGATGAGTCGGAGAGGCAGTTGCTGTGTCGGAGAGGCATTTGGTGAGTCTGAGAGGCTGTTGGTGAGTCGGAGAGGCAGTTGCTGAGTCGGAGAGGCAGTTGGTGTGTCGGAGAGGCAGTTGATGAGTCGGAGAGGCAGTTGGTGTGTCGGAGAGGCAGTTGGTGAGTCTGAGAGGCAGTTGGTGAGTCGGAGAGGCAGTTGGTGTGTCGGAGAGGCAGTTAATGAGTCGGAGAGGCAGTTGGTGTGTTGGAGAGGCAGTTGATGAGTCGGAGAGGCAGTTGGTGCGTCGGAGAGGCAGTTGGTGCGTCGGAGAGGCAGTTGGTGTGTCGGAGAGGCAGTTGGTGAGTCGGAGAGGCAGTTGGTGAGTCGGAGATGCAGTTCGTGAGTCGGAAAGGCAGTAGGTGTGTCGGTGAGGCAGTTGGTGAGTCGGAGAGGCAGTTGGTGTGTCGGAGAGGCAGTAGGTGTGTCGGAGAGGCAGTTGGTGTGTCGGAGAGGCAGTCGATGAGTCGGAGAGGCAGTTGGTGTGTCGGAGAGGGAGTCGGTGTGTCGGAGAGGCAGTCGGTGAGTCGGAGAGGCAGTTGGTGTGTCGGAGAGGCATTTGGTGAGTCGGAGAGGCGGTTGGTGAGTCGGAGAGGCAGTTGGCGAGTCGGAGAGGCAGTTGGTGTGTCAGAGAGGCAGTTGGTGTGTCGGAGAGGCAGTTGGTGAGTCGGAGAGGCAGTTGGTGTGTCGGAGAGGCAGTTGATGTGACGGAACGGCAGTTCATGAGTCGGAGAGGCGGTTGGTGAGTCAGAGAGGCGGTTGGTGAGTCGGAGAGGCAGTTGGTGTGTAGAAGAGGCAGTTGGTGAGTCGGAGAGGCAGTTGGTGTGTCGGAGAGGCAGTTGGTGTGTCGGAGAGGCAGTTGGCGTGTCGGAGAGGCAGTTGGTGAGTCGGAGAGGCAGTTGGCATGTCGGAGAGGCAGTTGGTGTGTCGGAGAGGCAGTTAGTATGTCGGAGAGGCAGTCGGTGAGTCAGAGAAGCAGTTGGTGTGTCGGAGAGGCAGTTGGTGAGTCGGAGAGGCAGTTGGTGAGTAGGAGAGGCAGTTGGTGTGTCGGAGAGGCAGTTGGTGTGTAGGAGAGGCAGTTGGTGAGTCGGAGAGTCAGTTCGTGTGTTGGTGAGGCAGTTGGTGAGTCGTAGAGGCGGTTGGTGTGTCGGAGAGGCAGTTAGTGAGTCGGAGTCTCAGTTGGTGTGTCGCAGAGGCAGTTAGTGTGTCGGTGAGGCAGTTGGTGTGTCGGAGAGGCAGTTGGTGAGTCGGAGAGGCAGTTGGTGAGTCGGAGAGGCAGTTGGTGTGTCGGTGAGGCAGTTGGTGAGTCGGAAAGGCAGTCGGTGTGTCGGAGAGGCAGTAGGTGTGTCGGAGAGGCAGTAGGTGTGTCGGAGAGGAAGCCGATGAGTCGGAGAGGCAGTCGGTGTGTCGGAGAGGCAGTTGGTGTGTTGGAGAGGCAGTCGGTGAGTCGGAGAGGCAGTTGGTGTGTCGGAGAGGCAGTTGGTGTTTCGGAGAGGCAGTTGATGTGTCGGAGAGGCAGTTGGTAAGTCGGAGAGGCAGTTGGTGTGTCGGAGAGGCAGTTGGTGTGTCGGAGAGGCAGTTGGTGAGTCGGAGAGGTAGCTGGTGAGTCAGAGAGGCATTTGGTGAAGCGGAGAGGCAGTTGATGTGTCAGAGAGGCGGTTGGTGTGTCGGAGAGGCAGTAGGTGTGTCGGAGAGGCAGTGGGTGTGTCGGAGAGGCAGTCGATGAGTCGGAGAGGCAGTTGGTGTGTCGGAGAGGCAGTTGGTGTGTCTGAGAGGCAGTCGGTGAGTCGGAGAGGCAGTTGGTGTGTCGGCGAGGCAGTTGGTGTATCGGAGAGGCAGTTGATTTGTCGGAGAGGCAGTCGGTGAGTCGGAGAGGCAGTTGGTGTGTCGGCGAGGCAGTTGGTGTGTCGGAGAGGCATTTGGTGAGTCGGAGAGGCAGTTGATGTGTCGGAGAGGCAGTTGATGTGACGGAGCGGCAGTTGGTGAGTTGGAGAGGCAGTTGGTGAGTTGGAGAGGCGGTTGGTGAGTCGGAGAGGCGGTTGATTTGTCGGAGAGGCAGTTGGTGAGTCGGAGAGGCGGTTGGTGAGTCGGAGAGGCGGTTGATTTGTCGGAGAGGCAGTTGGTGAGTCGGAGAGGCAGTTGGTGTGTCGGCGAGGCAGTTGGTGTGTCGGAGAGGCATTTGGTGAGTCGGAGAGGCAGTTGATGTGTCGGAGAGGCAGTTGATGTGACGGAGCGGCAGTTGGTGAGTTGGAGAGGTAGTTGGTGTGTCGAAGAGGCAGTTGATGAGTCGGAGAGGCAGTTGGTGAGTCGGAGAGGCAGTTGATGAGTCGGAGAGGCAGTTGGTGAGTCGGAGAGGCAGTTGTTGAGTCGGAGAGGCGGTTGTTGTGTCGGAGAGGCAGTTGATGAGTCGGAGAGGCAGTTGGTGTGTCGGAGAGGCAGTTGGTGAGTCGGAGAGGCAGTTGGTGTGTCGGAAAGGCATTTGTTGTGTCGGAGAGGCAGTTGGTGAGTCGGAGAGGCAGTTGGTGTGTCGGAGAGGCAGTTGGTGCGTCGGAGAGGCAGTTGATGAGTCGGAGAGGCATTTGGTGTGTCGGAGAAGCAGTTGGTGAGCCTGAGAGGCAGTTGGTGAGTCGGAGAGGCAGTTGGTGTGTCGGAGAGGCATTTAATGAGTCGGAGAGGCAGTTGGTGTGTCGGAGAGGCAGTTGATGAGTCGGAGAGGCAGTTGGTGTGTCGGAGAGGCAGTTGGTGCGTCGGAGAGGCAGTTGATGAGTCGGAGAGGCATTTGGTGTGTCGGAGAAGCAGTTGGTGAGCCTGAGAGGCAGTTGGTGAGTCGGAGAGGCAGTTGGTGTGTCGGAGAGGCAGTTAATGAGTCGGAGAGGCAGTTGGTGTGTCGGAGAGGCAGTTGATGAGTCGGAGAGGCAGTTGGTGTGTCGGAGAGGCAGTTGGTGAGTCTGAGAGGCTGTTGGTGAGTCGGAGAGGCAGTTGCTGAGTCGGAGAGGCAGTTGGTGTGTCGGAGAGGCAGTTGGTGAGTCTGAGAGGCAGTTGGTGAGTCGGAGAGGCAGTTGGTGTGTCGGAGAGGCAGTTGGTGTGTCGGAGAGGCAGTTGGTGAGTCTGAGAGGCAGTTGGTGAGTCGGAGAGGCAGTTGGTGTGTCGGAGAGGCAGTTAATGAGTCGGAGAGGCAGTTGGTGTGTCGGAGAGGCAGTTGGTGAGTCTGAGAGGCAGTTGGTGAGTCGGAGAGGCAGTTGGTGTGTCGGAGAGGCAGTTGGTGAGTCTGAGAGGCAGTTGGTGAGTCGGAGAGGCAGTTGGTGTGTCGGAGAGGCAGTTAATGAGTCGGAGAGGCAGTTGGTGTGTCGGAGAGGCAGTTGATGAGTCGGAGAGGCAGTTGGTGCGTCGGAGAGGCAGTTGGTGCGTCGGAGAGGCAGTTGGTGCGTCGGAGAGGCAGTTGGTGAGTCGGAGAGGCAGTTGGTGAGTCGGAGATGCAGTTCGTGAGTCGGAAAGGCAGTAGGTGTGTCGGTGAGGCAGTTGGTGAGTCGGAGAGGCAGTTGGTGTGTCGGAGAGGCAGTAGGTGTGTCGGAGAGGCAGTCGGTGTGTCGGAGAGGCAGTCGATGAGTCGGAGAGGCAGTTGGTGTGTCGGAGAGGCAGTAGGTGTGTCGGTGAGGCGGTTGGTGAGTCGGAGAGGCAGTTGGTGAGTCGGAGAGGCAGTTGGTGTGTCAGAGAGGCAGTTGGTGTGTCGGAGAGGCAGTTGGTGAGTCGGAGAGGCAGTTGGTGTGTCGGAGAGGCAGTTGGTGTGTCGGAGAGGCAGTTGATGTGACGGAGCGGCAGTTGGTGAGTCGGAGAGGCAGTTGTTGAGTGGGAGAGGCAGTTGGTGAGTCGGAGAGGCGGTTGGTGAGTCAGAGAGGCGGTTGGTGAGTCGGAGAGGCAGTTGGTGTGTAGAAGAGGCAGTTGGTGAGTCGGAGAGGCAGTTGGTGTGTCAGAGAGGCAGTTGGTGTGTCGGAGAGGCAGTTGGCGTGTCGGAGAGGCAGTTGGTGAGTCGGAGAGGCAGTTGGCATGTCGGAGAGGCAGTTGGTGTGTCGGAGAGGCAGTTAGTATGTCGGAGAGGCAGTTGGTGAGTCAGAGAGGCAGTTGGCATGTCAGAGAGGCAGTTGGTGTGTCAGAGAAGCAGTTGGTGTGTAGGAGAGGCAGTTGGTGAGTCGGAGAGGCAGTTGGTGAGTCGGAGAGGCAGTTGGTGAGTAGGAGAGGCAGTTGGTGTGTCGGAGTGGCAGTTGGTGTGTAGGAGAGGCAGTTGGTGAGTCGGAGAGGCAGTTCGTGTGTTGGTGAGGCAGTTGGTGAGGCGTAGAGGCGGTTGGTGTGTCGGAGAGGCAGTTAGTGAGTCGGAGTCTCAGTTGGTGTGTCGCAGAGGCAGTTAGTGTGTCGGTTAGGCAGTTGGTGTGTCGTAGAGGCAGTTGGTGAGTCGGAGAGGCAGTTGGTGAGTCGGAGAGGCAGTTGGTGTGTAGGTGAGGCAGTTGGTGAGTCGGAAAGGCAGTCGGTGTGTCGGAGAGGCAGTAGGTGTGTCGGAGAGGCAGTTGGTGTGTCGGAGAGGCAGTCGATGAGTCGGAGAGGCAGTTGGTGTGTCGGAGAGGGAGTCGGTGTGTCGGAGAGGCAGTCGGTGAGTCGGAGAGGCAGTTGGTGTGTCGGAGAGGCATTTGGTGAGTCGGAGAGGCGGTTGGTGAGTCGGAGAGGCAGTTGGTGAGTCGGAGAGGCAGTTGGTGTGTCAGAGAGGCAGTTGGTGTGTCGGAGAGGCAGTTGGTGAGTCGGAGAGGCAGTTGGTGTGTCGGAGAGGCAGTTGATGTGACGGAGCGGCAGTTCATGAGTCGGAGAGGCGGTTGGTGAGTCAGAGAGGCGGTTGGTGAGTCGGAGAGGCAGTTGGTGTGTAGAAGAGGCAGTTGGTGTGTCGGAGAGGCAGTTGGTGTGTCGGAGAGGCAGTTGGCGTGTCGGAGAGACAGTTGGTGAGTCGGAGAGGCAGTTGGCATGTCGGAGAGGCAGTTGGTGTGTCGGAGAGGCAGTTAGTATGTCGGAGAGGCAGTTGGTGAGTCAGAGAAGCAATTGGTGTGTCGGAGAGGCAGTTGGTGAGTCGGAGAGGCAGTTGGTGAGTAGGAGAGGCAGTTGGTGTGTCGGAGAGGCAGTTGGTGTGTAGGAGAGGCAGTTGGTGAGTCGGAGAGTCAGTTCGTGTGTTGGTGAGGCAGTTGGTGAGTCGTAGAGGCGGTTGGTGTGTCGGAGAGGCAGTTAGTGAGTCGGAGTCTCAGTTGGTGTGTCGCAGAGGCAGTTAGTGTGTCGGTGAGGCAGTTGGTGTGTCGGAGAGGCAGTTGGTGAGTCGGAGAGGCAGTTGGTGAGTCGGAGAGGCAGTTGGTGTGTCGGTGAGGCAGTTGGTGAGTCGGAAAGGCAGTCGGTGTGTCGGAGAGGCTGTTGGTGTGTCGGAGAGGCAGTAGGTGTGTCGGAGAGGCAGTAGGTGTGTCGGAGAGGAAGCCGATGAGTCGGAGAGGCAGTCGGTGTGTCGGAGAGGCAGTTGGTGTGTTGGAGAGGCAGTCGGTGAGTCGGAGAGGCAGTTGGTGTGTCGGAGAGGCAGTTGGTGTTTCGGAGAGGCAGTTGATGTGTCGGAGAGGCAGTTGGTAAGTCGGAGAGGCAGTTGGTGTGTCGGAGAGGCAGTTGGTGTGTCGGAGAGGCAGTTGGTGAGTCGGAGAGGTAGTTGGTGAGTCAGAGAGGCATTTGGTGAAGCGGAGAGGCAGTTGATGTGTCAGAGAGGCGGTTGGTGTGTCGGAGAGGCAGTAGGTGTGTCGGAGAGGCAGTGGGTGTGTCGGAGAGGCAGTCGATGAGTCGGAGAGGCAGTTGGTGTGTCGGAGAGGCAGTTGATGTGTCGGAGAGGCAGTTGATGTGACGGAGCGGCAGTTGGTGAGTTGGAGAGGTAGTTGGTGTGTCGAAGAGGCAGTTGATGAGTCGGAGATGCAGTTGGTGAGTCGGAGAGGCAGTTGGTGAGTCGAAGAGGCAGTTGGTGAGTCGGAGAGGCGGTTGTTGTGTCGGAGAGGCAGTTGATGAGTCGGAGAGGCAGTTTGTGTGTCGGAGAGGCAGTTGGTGAGTCGGAGAGGCAGTTGGTGTGTCGGAAAGGCATTTGTTGTGTCGGAGAGGCAGTTGGTGGGTCGGAGAGGCAGTTGGTGTGTTGGAGAGGCAGTTGGTGCGTCGGAGAGGCAGTTGATGAGTCGGAGAGGCATTTGGTGTGTCGGAGAAGCAGTTGGTGAGCCTGAGTGGCAGTTGGTGAGTCGGAGAGGCAGTTGGTGTGTCGGAGAGGCAGTTAATGAGTCGGAGAGGCAGTTGGTGTGTCGGAGAGGCAGTTGATGAGTCGGAGAGGCAGTTGTTGTGTCGGAGAGGCAGTTGATGAGTCGGAGAGGCAGTTGCTGTGTCGGAGAGGCAGTTGGTGAGTCTGAGAGGCTGTTGGTGAGTCGGAGAGGCAGTTGCTGAGTCGGAGAGGCAGTTGGTGTGTCGGAGAGGCAGTTGATGAGTCGGAGAGGCAGTTGGTGTGTCGGAGAGGCAGTTGGTGAGTCTGAGAGGCAGTTGGTGAGTCGGAGAGGCAGTTGGTGTGTCGGAGAGGCAGTTAATGAGTCGGAGAGGCAGTTGGTGTGTTGGAGAGGCAGTTGATGAGTCGGAGAGGCAGTTGGTGCGTCGGAGAGGCAGTTGGTGCGTCGGAGAGGCAGTTGGTGTGTCGGAGAGGCAGTTGGTGAGTCGGAGAGGCAGTTGGTGAGTCGGAGATGCAGTTCGTGAGTCGGAAAGGCAGTAGGTGTGTCGGTGAGGCAGTTGGTGAGTCGGAGAGGCAGTTGGTGTGTCGGAGAGGCAGTAGGTGTGTCGGAGAGGCAGTTGGTGTGTCGGAGAGGCAGTCGATGAGTCGGAGAGGCAGTTGGTGTGTCGGAGAGGGAGTCGGTGTGTCGGAGAGGCAGTCGGTGAGTCGGAGAGGCAGTTGGTGTGTCGGAGAGGCATTTGGTGAGTCGGAGAGGCGGTTGGTGAGTCGGAGAGGCAGTTGGCGAGTCGGAGAGGCAGTTGGTGTGTCAGAGAGGCAGTTGGTGTGTCGGAGAGGCAGTTGGTGAGTCGGAGAGGCAGTTGGTGTGTCGGAGAGGCAGTTGATGTGACGGAACGGCAGTTCATGAGTCGGAGAGGCGGTTGGTGAGTCAGAGAGGCGGTTGGTGAGTCGGAGAGGCAGTTGGTGTGTAGAAGAGGCAGTTGGTGAGTCGGAGAGGCAGTTGGTGTGTCGGAGAGGCAGTTGGTGTGTCGGAGAGGCAGTTGGCGTGTCGGAGAGGCAGTTGGTGAGTCGGAGAGGCAGTTGGCATGTCGGAGAGGCAGTTGGTGTGTCGGAGAGGCAGTTAGTATGTCGGAGAGGCAGTCGGTGAGTCAGAGAAGCAGTTGGTGTGTCGGAGAGGCAGTTGGTGAGTCGGAGAGGCAGTTGGTGAGTAGGAGAGGCAGTTGGTGTGTCGGAGAGGCAGTTGGTGTGTAGGAGAGGCAGTTGGTGAGTCGGAGAGTCAGTTCGTGTGTTGGTGAGGCAGTTGGTGAGTCGTAGAGGCGGTTGGTGTGTCGGAGAGGCAGTTAGTGAGTCGGAGTCTCAGTTGGTGTGTCGCAGAGGCAGTTAGTGTGTCGGTGAGGCAGTTGGTGTGTCGGAGAGGCAGTTGGTGAGTCGGAGAGGCAGTTGGTGTGTCGGAGAGGCAGTTGGTGAGTCGGAGAGGTAGTTGGTGAGTCAGAGAGGCATTTGGTGAAGCGGAGAGGCAGTTGATGTGTCAGAGAGGCGGTTGGTGTGTCGGAGAGGCAGTAGGTGTGTCGGAGAGGCAGTGGGTGTGTCGGAGAGGCAGTCGATGAGTCGGAGAGGCAGTTGGTGTGTCGGAGAGGCAGTTGATGTGTCGGAGAGGCAGTTGATGTGACGGAGCGGCAGTTGGTGAGTTGGAGAGGTAGTTGGTGTGTCGAAGAGGCAGTTGATGAGTCGGAGATGCAGTTGGTGAGTCGGAGAGGCAGTTGGTGAGTCAGAGAAGCAGTTGGTGTGTCGGAGAGGCAGTTGGTGAGTCGGAGAGGCAGTTGGTGAGTAGGAGAGGCAGTTGGTGTGTCGGAGAGGCAGTTGGTGTGTAGGAGAGGCAGTTGGTGAGTCGGAGAGTCAGTTCGTGTGTTGGTGAGGCAGTTGGTGAGTCGTAGAGGCGGTTGGTGTGTCGGAGAGGCAGTTAGTGAGTCGGAGTCTCAGTTGGTGTGTCGCAGAGGCAGTTAGTGTGTCGGTGAGGCAGTTGGTGTGTCGGAGAGGCAGTTGGTGAGTCGGAGAGGCAGTTGGTGAGTCGGAGAGGCAGTTGGTGTGTCGGTGAGGCAGTTGGTGAGTCGGAAAGGCAGTCGGTGTGTCGGAGAGGCAGTAGGTGTGTCGGAGAGGCAGTAGGTGTGTCGGAGAGGAAGCCGATGAGTCGGAGAGGCAGTCGGTGTGTCGGAGAGGCAGTTGGTGTGTTGGAGAGGCAGTCGGTGAGTCGGAGAGGCAGTTGGTGTGTCGGAGAGGCAGTTGGTGTTTCGGAGAGGCAGTTGATGTGTCGGAGAGGCAGTTGGTAAGTCGGAGAGGCAGTTGGTGTGTCGGAGAGGCAGTTGGTGTGTCGGAGAGGCAGTTGGTGAGTCGGAGAGGTAGCTGGTGAGTCAGAGAGGCATTTGGTGAAGCGGAGAGGCAGTTGATGTGTCAGAGAGGCGGTTGGTGTGTCGGAGAGGCAGTAGGTGTGTCGGAGAGGCAGTGGGTGTGTCGGAGAGGCAGTCGATGAGTCGGAGAGGCAGTTGGTGTGTCGGAGAGGCAGTTGGTGTGTCTGAGAGGCAGTCGGTGAGTCGGAGAGGCAGTTGGTGTGTCGGCGAGGCAGTTGGTGTATCGGAGAGGCAGTTGATTTGTCGGAGAGGCAGTCGGTGAGTCGGAGAGGCAGTTGGTGTGTCGGCGAGGCAGTTGGTGTGTCGGAGAGGCATTTGGTGAGTCGGAGAGGCAGTTGATGTGTCGGAGAGGCAGTTGATGTGACGGAGCGGCAGTTGGTGAGTTGGAGAGGCAGTTGGTGAGTTGGAGAGGCGGTTGGTGAGTCGGAGAGGCGGTTGATTTGTCGGAGAGGCAGTTGGTGAGTCGGAGAGGCGGTTGGTGAGTCGGAGAGGCGGTTGATTTGTCGGAGAGGCAGTTGGTGAGTCGGAGAGGCAGTTGGTGTGTCGGCGAGGCAGTTGGTGTGTCGGAGAGGCATTTGGTGAGTCGGAGAGGCAGTTGATGTGTCGGAGAGGCAGTTGATGTGACGGAGCGGCAGTTGGTGAGTTGGAGAGGTAGTTGGTGTGTCGAAGAGGCAGTTGATGAGTCGGAGAGGCAGTTGGTGAGTCGGAGAGGCAGTTGATGAGTCGGAGAGGCAGTTGGTGAGTCGGAGAGGCAGTTGTTGAGTCGGAGAGGCGGTTGTTGTGTCGGAGAGGCAGTTGATGAGTCGGAGAGGCAGTTGGTGTGTCGGAAAGGCATTTGTTGTGTCGGAGAGGCAGTTGGTGAGTCGGAGAGGCAGTTGGTGTGTCGGAGAGGCAGTTGGTGCGTCGGAGAGGCAGTTGATGAGTCGGAGAGGCATTTGGTGTGTCGGAGAAGCAGTTGGTGAGCCTGAGAGGCAGTTGGTGAGTCGGAGAGGCAGTTGGTGTGTCGGAGAGGCATTTAATGAGTCGGAGAGGCAGTTGGTGTGTCGGAGAGGCAGTTGATGAGTCGGAGAGGCAGTTGGTGTGTCGGAGAGGCAGTTGGTGCGTCGGAGAGGCAGTTGATGAGTCGGAGAGGCATTTGGTGTGTCGGAGAAGCAGTTGGTGAGCCTGAGAGGCAGTTGGTGAGTCGGAGAGGCAGTTGGTGTGTCGGAGAGGCAGTTAATGAGTCGGAGAGGCAGTTGGTGTGTCGGAGAGGCAGTTGATGAGTCGGAGAGGCAGTTGGTGTGTCGGAGAGGCAGTTGGTGAGTCTGAGAGGCTGTTGGTGAGTCGGAGAGGCAGTTGCTGAGTCGGAGAGGCAGTTGGTGTGTCGGAGAGGCAGTTGGTGAGTCTGAGAGGCAGTTGGTGAGTCGGAGAGGCAGTTGGTGTGTCGGAGAGGCAGTTGGTGTGTCGGAGAGGCAGTTGGTGAGTCTGAGAGGCAGTTGGTGAGTCGGAGAGGCAGTTGGTGTGTCGGAGAGGCAGTTAATGAGTCGGAGAGGCAGTTGGTGTGTCGGAGAGGCAGTTGGTGAGTCTGAGAGGCAGTTGGTGAGTCGGAGAGGCAGTTGGTGTGTCGGAGAGGCAGTTGGTGAGTCTGAGAGGCAGTTGGTGAGTCGGAGAGGCAGTTGGTGTGTCGGAGAGGCAGTTAATGAGTCGGAGAGGCAGTTGGTGTGTCGGAGAGGCAGTTGATGAGTCGGAGAGGCAGTTGGTGCGTCGGAGAGGCAGTTGGTGCGTCGGAGAGGCAGTTGGTGCGTCGGAGAGGCAGTTGGTGAGTCGGAGAGGCAGTTGGTGAGTCGGAGATGCAGTTCGTGAGTCGGAAAGGCAGTAGGTGTGTCGGTGAGGCAGTTGGTGCGTCGGAGAGGCAGTTGGTGTGTCGGAGAGGCAGTAGGTGTGTTGGAGAGGCAGTCGGTGTGTCGGAGAGGCAGTCGATGAGTCGGAGAGGCAGTTGGTGTGTCGGAGAGGCAGTAGGTGTGTCGGTGAGGCGGTTGGTGAGTCGGAGAGGCAGTTGGTGAGTCGGAGAGGCAGTTGGTGTGTCAGAGAGGCAGTTGGTGTGTCGGAGAGGCAGTTGGTGAGTCGGAGAGGCAGTTGGTGTGTCGGAGAGGCAGTTGGTGTGTCGGAGAGGCAGTTGATGTGACGGAGCGGCAGTTGGTGAGTCGGAGAGGCAGTTGTTGAGTGGGAGAGGCAGTTGGTGAGTCGGAGAGGCGGTTGGTGAGTCAGAGAGGCGGTTGGTGAGTCGGAGAGGCAGTTGGTGTGTAGAAGAGGCAGTTGGTGAGTCGGAGAGGCAGTTGGTGTGTCAGAGAGGCAGTTGGTGTGTCGGAGAGGCAGTTGGCGTGTCGGAGAGGCAGTTGGTGAGTCGGAGAGGCAGTTGGCATGTCGGAGAGGCAGTTGGTGTGTCGGAGAGGCAGTTAGTATGTCGGAGAGGCAGTTGGTGAGTCAGAGAGGCAGTTGGCATGTCAGAGAGGCAGTTGGTGTGTCAGAGAAGCAGTTGGTGTGTAGGAGAGGCAGTTGGTGAGTCGGAGAGGCAGTTGGTGAGTCGGAGAGGCAGTTGGTGAGTAGGAGAGGCAGTTGGTGTGTCGGAGTGGCAGTTGGTGTGTAGGAGAGGCAGTTGGTGAGTCGGAGAGGCAGTTCGTGTGTTGGTGAGGCAGTTGGTGAGGCGTAGAGGCGGTTGGTGTGTCGGAGAGGCAGTTAGTGAGTCGGAGTCTCAGTTGGTGTGTCGCAGAGGCAGTTAGTGTGTCGGTTAGGCAGTTGGTGTGTCGTAGAGGCAGTTGGTGAGTCGGAGAGGCAGTTGGTGAGTCGGAGAGGCAGTTGGTGTGTAGGTGAGGCAGTTGGTGAGTCGGAAAGGCAGTCGGTGTGTCGGAGAGGCAGTAGGTGTGTCGGAGAGGCAGTTGGTGTGTCGGAGAGGCAGTCGATGAGTCGGAGAGGCAGTTGGTGTGTCGGAGAGGGAGTCGGTGTGTCGGAGAGGCAGTCGGTGAGTCGGAGAGGCAGTTGGTGTGTCGGAGAGGCATTTGGTGAGTCGGAGAGGCGGTTGGTGAGTCGGAGAGGCAGTTGGTGAGTCGGAGAGGCAGTTGGTGTGTCAGAGAGGCAGTTGGTGTGTCGGAGAGGCAGTTGGTGAGTCGGAGAGGCAGTTGGTGTGTCGGAGAGGCAGTTGATGTGACGGAGCGGCAGTTCATGAGTCGGAGAGGCGGTTGGTGAGTCAGAGAGGCGGTTGGTGAGTCGGAGAGGCAGTTGGTGTGTAGAAGAGGCAGTTGGTGTGTCGGAGAGGCAGTTGGTGTGTCGGAGAGGCAGTTGGCGTGTCGGAGAGGCAGTTGGTGAGTCGGAGAGGCAGTTGGCATGTCGGAGAGGCAGTTGGTGTGTCGGAGAGGCAGTTAGTATGTCGGAGAGGCAGTTGGTGAGTCAGAGAAGCAATTGGTGTGTCGGAGAGGCAGTTGGTGAGTCGGAGAGGCAGTTGGTGAGTAGGAGAGGCAGTTGGTGTGTCGGAGAGGCAGTTGGTGTGTAGGAGAGGCAGTTGGTGAGTCGGAGAGTCAGTTCGTGTGTTGGTGAGGCAGTTGGTGAGTCGTAGAGGCGGTTGGTGTGTCGGAGAGGCAGTTAGTGAGTCGGAGTCTCAGTTGGTGTGTCGCAGAGGCAGTTAGTGTGTCGGTGAGGCAGTTGGTGTGTCGGAGAGGCAGTTGGTGAGTCGGAGAGGCAGTTGGTGAGTCGGAGAGGCAGTTGGTGTGTCGGTGAGGCAGTTGGTGAGTCGGAAAGGCAGTCGGTGTGTCGGAGAGGCTGTTGGTGTGTCGGAGAGGCAGTAGGTGTGTCGGAGAGGCAGTAGGTGTGTCGGAGAGGAAGCCGATGAGTCGGAGAGGCAGTCGGTGTGTCGGAGAGGCAGTTGGTGTGTTGGAGAGGCAGTCGGTGAGTCGGAGAGGCAGTTGGTGTGTCGGAGAGGCAGTTGGTGTTTCGGAGAGGCAGTTGATGTGTCGGAGAGGCAGTTGGTAAGTCGGAGAGGCAGTTGGTGTGTCGGAGAGGCAGTTGGTGTGTCGGAGAGGCAGTTGGTGAGTCGGAGAGGTAGTTGGTGAGTCAGAGAGGCATTTGGTGAAGCGGAGAGGCAGTTGATGTGTCAGAGAGGCGGTTGGTGTGTCGGAGAGGCAGTAGGTGTGTCGGAGAGGCAGTGGGTGTGTCGGAGAGGCAGTCGATGAGTCGGAGAGGCAGTTGGTGTGTCGGAGAGGCAGTTGGTGTGTCTGAGAGGCAGTCGGTGAGTCGGAGAGGCAGTTGGTGTGTCGGCGAGGCAGTTGGTGTATCGGAGAGGCAGTTGGTGTGTCGGAGAGGCAGTTGATGAGTCGGAGAGGCAGTTGGTGCGTCGGAGAGGCAGTTGGTGCGTCGGAGAGGCAGTTGGTGCGTCGGAGAGGCAGTTGGTGAGTCGGAGAGGCAGTTGGTGAGTCGGAGATGCAGTTCGTGAGTCTGAAAGGCAGTAGGTGTGTCGGTGAGGCAGTTGGTGAGTCGGAGAGGCAGTTGGTGTGTCGGAGAGGCAGTCGGTGTGTCGGAGAGGCAGTCGATGAGTCGGAGAGGCAGTTGGTGTGTCGGAGAGGCAGTAGGTGTGTCGGTGAGGCGGTTGGTGAGTCGGAGAGGCAGTTGGTGAGTCGGAGAGGCAGTTGGTGTGTCAGAGAGGCAGTTGGTGTGTCGGAGAGGCAGTTGGTGAGTCGGAGAGTCGGTTGGTGTGTCGGAGAGGCAGTTGGTGTGTCGGAGAGGCAGTTGATGTGACGGAGCGGCAGTTGGTGAGTCGGAGAGGCAGTTGTTGAGTGGGAGAGGCAGTTGGTGAGTCGGAGAGGCGGTTGGTGAGTCAGAGAGGCGGTTGGTGAGTCGGAGAGGCAGTTGGTGTGTAGAAGAGGCAGTTGGTGAGTCGGAGAGGCAGTTGGTGTGTCAGAGAGGCAGTTGGTGTGTCGGAGAGGCAGTAGGTGTGTCGGTGAGGCGGTTGGTGAGTCGGAGAGGCAGTTGGTGAGTCGGAGAGGCAGTTGGTGTGTCAGAGAGGCAGTTGGTGTGTCGGAGAGGCAGTTGGTGAGTCGGAGAGTCGGTTGGTGTGTCGGAGAGGCAGTTGGTGTGTCGGAGAGGCAGTTGATGTGACGGAGCGGCAGTTGGTGAGTCGGAGAGGAGTTGTTGAGTGGGAGAGGCAGTTGGTGAGTCGGAGAGGCGGTTGGTGAGTCAGAGAGGCGGTTGGTGAGTCGGAGAGGCAGTTGGTGTGTAGAAGAGGCAGTTGGTGAGTCGGAGAGGCAGTTGGTGTGTCAGAGAGGCAGTTGGTGTGTCGGAGAGGCAGTTGGCGTGTCGGAGAGGCAGTTGGTGAGTCGGAGAGGCAGTTGGCATGTCGGAGAGGCAGTTGGTGTGTCGGAGAGGCAGTTAGTATGTCGGAGAGGCAGTTGGTGAGTCAGAGAGGCAGTTGGCATGTCAGAGAGGCAGTTGGTGTGTCAGAGAAGCAGTTGGTGTGTCGGAGAGGCAGTTGGTGAGTCGGAGAGGCAGTTGGTGAGTAGGAGAGGCAGTTGGTGTGTCGGAGAGGCAGTTGGTGTGTAGGAGAGGCAGTTGGTGAGTCGGAGAGGCAGTTCGTGTGTTGGTGAGGCAGTTGGTGAGGCGTAGAGGCGGTTGGTGTGTCGGAGAGGCAGTTAGTGAGTCGGAGTCTCAGTTGGTGTGTCGCAGAGGCAGTTAGTGTGTCGGTTAGGCAGTTGGTGTGTCGTAGAGGCAGTTGGTGAGTCGGAGAGGCAGTTGGTGAGTCGGAGAGGCAGTTGGTGTGTAGGTGAGGCAGTTGGTGAGTCGGAAAGGCAGTCGGTGTGTCGGAGAGGCAGTAGGTGTGTCGGAGAGGCAGTTGGTGTGTCGGAGAGGCAGTCGATGAGTCGGAGAGGCAGTTGGTGTGTCGGAGAGGGAGTCGGTGTGTCGGAGAGGCAGTCGGTGAGTCGGAGAGGCAGTTGGTGTGTCGGAGAGGCATTTGGTGAGTCGGAGAGGCGGTTGGTGAGTCGGAGAGGCAGTTGGTGAGTCGGAGAGGCAGTTGGTGTGTCAGAGAGGCAGTTGGTGTGTCGGAGAGGCAGTTGGTGAGTCGGAGAGGCAGTTGGTGTGTCGGAGAGGCAGTTGATGTGACGGAGCGGCAGTTCATGAGTCGGAGAGGCGGTTGGTGAGTCAGAGAGGCGGTTGGTGAGTCGGAGAGGCAGTTGGTGTGTAGAAGAGGCAGTTGGTGAGTCGGAGAGGCAGTTGGTGTGTCGGAGAGGCAGTTGGTGTGTCGGAGAGGCAGTTGGCGTGTCGTAGAGGCAGTTGGTGAGTCAGAGAAGCAGTTGGTGTGTCGGAGAGGCAGTTGGTGAGTCGGAGAGGCAGTTGGTGAGTAGGAGAGGCAGTTGGTGAGTCGGAGAGTCAGTTCGTGTGTTGGTGAGGCAGTTGGTGAGTCGTAGAGGCGGTTGGTGTGTCGGAGAGGCAGTTAGTGAGTCGGAGTCTCAGTTGGTGTGTCGCAGAGGCAGTTAGTGTGTCGGTGAGGCAGTTGGTGTGTCGGAGAGGCAGTTGGTGAGTCGGAGAGGCAGTTGGTGAGTCGGAGAGGCAGTTGGTGTGTCGGTGAGGCAGTTGGTGAGTCGGAAAGGCAGTCGGTGTGTCGGAGAGGCAGTAGGTGTGTCGGAGAGGCAGTAGGTGTGTCGGAGAGGAAGCCGATGAGTCGGAGAGGCAGTCGGTGTGTCGGAGAGGCAGTTGGTGTGTTGGAGAGGCAGTCGGTGAGTCGGAGAGGCAGTTGGTGTGTCGGAGAGGCAGTTGGTGTTTCGGAGAGGCAGTTGATGTGTCGGAGAGGCAGTTGGTAAGTCGGAGAGGCAGTTGGTGTGTCGGAGAGGCAGTTGGTGTGTCGGAGAGGCAGTTGGTGAGTCGGAGAGGTAGTTGGTGAGTCAGAGAGGCATTTGGTGAAGCGGAGAGGCAGTTGATGTGTCAGAGAGGCGGTTGGTGTGTCGGAGAGGCAGTAGGTGTGTCGGAGAGGCAGTGGGTGTGTCGGAGAGGCAGTCGATGAGTCGGAGAGGCAGTTGGTGTGTCGGAGAGGCAGTTGGTGTGTCTGAGAGGCAGTCGGTGAGTCGGAGAGGCAGTTGGTGTGTCGGCGAGGCAGTTGCTGTATCGGAGAGGCAGTTGATTTGTCGGAGAGGCAGTCGGTGAGTCGGAAAGGCAGTTGGTGTGTCGGCGAGGCAGTTGGTGTGTCGGAGAGGCATTTGGTGAGTCGGAGAGGCAGTTGATGTGTCGGAGAGGCAGTTGATGTGACGGAGCGGCAGTTGGTGAGTTGGAGAGGCAGTTGGTGAGTTGGAGAGGCAGTTGGTGAGTCGGAGAGGCGGTTGGTGAGTCGGAGAGGCGGTTGATTTGTCGGAGAGGCAGTGGGTGAGTCGGAGAGGCAGTTGGTGTGTCGGCGAGGCAGTTGGTGTGTCGGAGAGGCATTTGGTGAATCGGAGAGGCAGTTGATGTGTCGGAGAGGCAGTTGATGTGACGGAGCGGCAGTTGGTGAGTTGGAGAGGTAGTTGGTGTGTCGAAGAGGCAGTTGATGAGTCGGAGAGGCAGTTGGTGAGTCGGAGAGGCAGTTGATGAGTCGGAGAGGCAGTTGGTGAGTCGGAGAGGCAGTTGTTGAGTCGGAGAGGCGGTTGTTGTGTCGGAGAGGCAGTTGATGAGTCGGAGAGGCAGTTGGTGTGTCGGAGAGGCAGTTGGTGAGTCGGAGAGGCAGTTGGTGTGTCGGAAAGGCATTTGTTGTGTCGGAGAGGCAGTTGGTGAGTCGGAGAGGCAGTTGGTGTGTCGGAGAGGCAGTTGGTGCGTCGGAGAGGCAGTTGATGAGTCGGAGAGGCATTTGGTGTGTCGGAGAAGCAGTTGGTGAGCCTGAGAGGCAGTTGGTGAGTCGGAGAGGCAGTTGGTGTGTCGGAGAGGCAGTTAATGAGTCGGAGAGGCAGTTGGTGTGTCGGAGAGGCAGTTGATGAGTCGGAGAGGCAGTTGGTGTGTCGGAGAGGCAGTTGATGAGTCGGAGAGGCAGTTGGTGTGTCGGAGAGGCAGTTGGTGAGTCTGAGAGGCTGTTGGTGAGTCGGAGAGGCAGTTGCTGAGTCGGAGAGGCAGTTGGTGTGTCGGAGAGGCAGTTGATGAGTCGGAGAGGCAGTTGGTGTGTCGGAGAGGCAGTTGGTGAGTCTGAGAGGCAGTTGGTGAGTCGGAGAGGCAGTTGGTGTGTCGGAGAGGCAGTTAATGAGTCGGAGAGGCAGTTGGAGTGTCGGAGAGGCAGTTAATGAGTCGGAGAGGCAGTTGGTGCGTCGGAGAGGCAGTTGGTGCGTCGGAGAGGCAGTTGGTGCGTCGGAGAGGCAGTAGGTGTGTCGGTGAGGCGGTTGGTGAGTCGGAGAGGCAGTTGGTGAGTCGGAGAGGCAGTTGGTGTGTCAGAGAGGCAGTTGGTGTGTCGGAGAGGCAGTTGTTGAGTCGGAGAGGCAGTTGGTGTGTCGGAGAGGCAGTTGGTGTGTCGGAGAGGCAGTTGATGTGACGGAGCGGCAGTTGGTGAGTCGGAGAGGCAGTTGTTGAGTGGGAGAGGCAGTTGGTGAGTCGGAGAGGCGGTTGGTGAGTCAGAGAGGCGGTTGGTGAGTCGGAGAGGCAGTTGGTGTGTAGAAGAGGCAGTTGGTGAGTCGGAGAGGCAGTTGGTGTGTCAGAGAGGCAGTTGGTGTGTCGGAGAGGCAGTTGGCGTGTCGGAGAGGCAGTTGGTGAGTCGGAGAGGCAGTTGGCATGTCGGAGAGGCAGTTGGTGTGTCGGAGAGGCAGTTAGTATGTCGGAGAGGCAGTTGGTGAGTCAGAGAGGCAGTTGGCATGTCAGAGAGGCAGTTGGTGTGTCAGAGAAGCAGTTGGTGTGTCGGAGAGGCAGTTGGTGAGTCGGAGAGGCAGTTGGTGAGTAGGAGAGGCAGTTGGTGTGTCGGAGAGGCAGTTGGTGTGTAGGAGAGGCAGTTGGTGAGTCGGAGAGGCAGTTCGTGTGTTGGTGAGGCAGTTGGTGAGGCGTAGAGGCGGTTGGTGTGTCGGAGAGGCAGTTAGTGAGTCGGAGTCTCAGTTGGTGTGTCGCAGAGGCAGTTAGTGTGTCGGTTAGGCAGTTGGTGTGTCGTAGAGGCAGTTGGTGAGTCGGAGAGGCAGTTGGTGAGTCGGAGAGGCAGTTGGTGTGTAGGTGAGGCAGTTGGTGAGTCGGAAAGGCAGTCGGTGTGTCGGAGAGGCAGTAGGTGTGTCGGAGAGGCAGTAGGTGTGTCGGAGAGGAAGCCGATGAGTCGGAGAGGCAGTTGGTGTGTCGGAGAGGCAGTTGGTGTTTCGGAGAGGCAGTTGATGTGTCGGAGAGGCAGTTGGTAAGTCGGAGAGGCAGTTGGTGTGTCAGAGAGGCAGTTGGTGTGTCGGAGAGGCAGTTGGTGAGTCCGAGAGGCAGTTGGTGTGTCAGAGAGGCAGTTGGTGTGTCGGAGAGGCAGTTGGTGAGTCGGAGAGGCAGTTGGTGTGTCGGAGAGGCAGTTGATGTGACGGAGCAGCAGTTGGTGAGTCGGAGAGGCAGTTGGTGTGTCGGAGAGGCAGTTGGTGTGTCGGAGAGGCAGTTGGCGTGTCGGAGAGGCAGTTGGCGTGTCGGAGAGGCAGTTGGTGAGTCGGAGAGGCAGTTGGCATGTCGGAGAGGCAGTTGGTGTGTCGGAGAGGCAGTTAGTGTGTCGGAGAGGCAGTTGGTGAGTCGGAGAGGCAGTTGGCATGTCAGAGAGGCAGTTGGTGTGTCCGAGAAGCAGTTGGTGTGTCGGAGAGGCAGTTGGTGAGTCGGAGAGGCAGTTGGTGAGTAGGAGAGGCAGTTGGTGTGTCAGAGAGGCAGTTGGTGTGTAGGAGAGGCAGTTGGTGAGTCGGAGAGGCAGTTGGTGTGTCGGAGAGGCAGTTGGTGTGTCGGAGAGGCAGTTGGTGTGTCGGAGAGGCAGTTGATGTGACGGAGCGGCAGTTCATGAGTCGGAGAGGCGGTTGGTGAGTCAGAGAGGCGGTTGGTGAGTCGGAGAGGCAGTTGGTGTGTAGAAGAGGCAGTTGGTGTGTCGGAGAGGCAGTTGGTGTGTCGGAGAGGCAGTTGGCGTGTCGGAGAGGCAGTTGGTGAGTCGGAGAGGCAGTTGGCATGTCGGAGAGGCAGTTGGTGTGTCGGAGAGGCAGTTAGTATGTCGGAGAGGCAGTTGGTGAGTCAGAGAAGCAATTGGTGTGTCGGAGAGGCAGTTGGTGAGTCGGAGAGGCAGTTGGTGAGTAGGAGAGGCAGTTGGTGTGTCGGAGAGGCAGTTGGTGTGTAGGAGAGGCAGTTAGTGAGTCGGAGTCTCAGTTGGTGTGTCGCAGAGGCAGTTAGTGTGTCGGTGAGGCAGTTGGTGTGTCGGAGAGGCAGTTGGTGAGTCGGAGAGGCAGTTGGTGAGTCGGAGAGGCAGTTGGTGTGTCGGTGAGGCAGTTGGTGAGTCGGAAAGGCAGTCGGTGTGTCGGAGAGGCAGTTGGTGTGTCGGAGAGGCAGTAGGTGTGTCGGAGAGGCAGTAGGTGTGTCGGAGAGGAAGCCGATGAGTCGGAGAGGCAGTCGGTGTGTCGGAGAGGCAGTTGGTGTGTTGGAGAGGCAGTCGGTGAGTTGGAGAGGCAGTTGGTGTGTCGGAGAGGCAGTTGGTGTTTCGGAGAGGCAGTTGATGTGTCGGAGAGGCAGTTGGTAAGTCGGAGAGGCAGTTGGTGTGTCGGAGAGGCAGTTGGTGTGTCGGAGAGGCAGTTGGTGAGTCGGAGAGGTAGTTGGTGAGTCAGAGAGGCATTTGGTGAAGCGGAGAGGCAGTTGATGTGTCAGAGAGGCGGTTGGTGTGTCGGAGAGGCAGTAGGTGTGTCGGAGAGGCAGTGGGTGTGTCGGAGAGGCAGTCGATGAGTCGGAGAGGCAGTTGGTGTGTCGGAGAGGCAGTTGGTGTGTCTGAGAGGCAGTCGGTGAGTCGGAGAGGCAGTTGGTGTGTCGGCGAGGCAGTTGGTGTATCGGAGAGGCAGTTGGTGTGTCGGAGAGGCAGTTGATGAGTCGGAGAGGCAGTTGGTGCGTCGGAGAGGCAGTTGGTGCGTCGGAGAGGCAGTTGGTGCGTCGGAGAGGCAGTTGGTGAGTCGGAGAGGCAGTTGGTGAGTCGGAGATGCAGTTCGTGAGTCGGAAAGGCAGTAGGTGTGTCGGTGAGGCAGTTGGTGAGTCGGAGAGGCAGTTGGTGTGTCGGAGAGGCAGTCGGTGTGTCGGAGAGGCAGTCGATGAGTCGGAGAGGCAGTTGGTGTGTCGGAGAGGCAGTAGGTGTGTCGGTGAGGCGGTTGGTGAGTCGGAGAGGCAGTTGGTGAGTCGGAGAGGCAGTTGGTGTGTCAGAGAGGCAGTTGGTGTGTCGGAGAGGCAGTTGGTGAGTCGGAGAGTCGGTTGGTGTGTCGGAGAGGCAGTTGGTGTGTCGGAGAGGCAGTTGATGTGACGGAGCGGCAGTTGGTGAGTCGGAGAGGCAGTTGTTGAGTGGGAGAGGCAGTTGGTGAGTCGGAGAGGCAGTTGGTGAGTCAGAGAGGCGGTTGGTGAGTCGGAGAGGCAGTTGGTGTGTAGAAGAGGCAGTTGGTGAGTCGGAGAGGCAGTTGGTGTGTCAGAGAGGCAGTTGGTGTGTCGGAGAGGCAGTAGGTGTGTCGGTGAGGCGGTTGGTGAGTCGGAGAGGCAGTTGGTGAGTCGGAGAGGCAGTTGGTGTGTCAGAGAGGCAGTTGGTGTGTCGGAGAGGCAGTTGGTGAGTCGGAGAGTCGGTTGGTGTGTCGGAGAGGCAGTTGGTGTGTCGGAGAGGCAGTTGATGTGACGGAGCGGCAGTTGGTGAGTCGGAGAGGCAGTTGTTGAGTGGGAGAGGCAGTTGGTGAGTCGGAGAGGCGGTTGGTGAGTCAGAGAGGCGGTTGGTGAGTCGGAGAGGCAGTTGGTGTGTAGAAGAGGCAGTTGGTGAGTCGGAGAGGCAGTTGGTGTGTCAGAGAGGCAGTTGGTGTGTCGGAGAGGCAGTTGGCGTGTCGGAGAGGCAGTTGGTGAGTCGGAGAGGCAGTTGGCATGTCGGAGAGGCAGTTGGTGTGTCGGAGAGGCAGTTAGTATGTCGGAGAGGCAGTTGGTGAGTCAGAGAGGCAGTTGGCATGTCAGAGAGGCAGTTGGTGTGTCAGAGAAGCAGTTGGTGTGTCGGAGAGGCAGTTGGTGAGTCGGAGAGGCAGTTGGTGAGTAGGAGAGGCAGTTGGTGTGTCGGAGAGGCAGTTGGTGTGTAGGAGAGGCAGTTGGTGAGTCGGAGAGGCAGTTCGTGTGTTGGTGAGGCAGTTGGTGAGGCGTAGAGGCGGTTGGTGTGTCGGAGAGGCAGTTAGTGAGTCGGAGTCTCAGTTGGTGTGTCGCAGAGGCAGTTAGTGTGTCGGTTAGGCAGTTGGTGTGTCGTAGAGGCAGTTGGTGAGTCGGAGAGGCAGTTGGTGAGTCGGAGAGGCAGTTGGTGTGTAGGTGAGGCAGTTGGTGAGTCGGAAAGGCAGTCGGTGTGTCGGAGAGGCAGTAGGTGTGTCGGAGAGGCAGTTGGTGTGTCGGAGAGGCAGTCGATGAGTCGGAGAGGCAGTTGGTGTGTCGGAGAGGGAGTCGGTGAGTCGGAGAGGCAGTTGGTGTGTCGGAGAGGCATTTGGTGAGTCGGAGAGGCGGTTGGTGAGTCGGAGAGGCAGTTGGTGAGTCGGAGAGGCAGTTGGTGTGTCAGAGAGGCAGTTGGTGTGTCGGAGAGGCAGTCGGTGAGTCGGAGAGGCAGTTGGTGTGTCGGAGAGGCATTTGGTGAGTCGGAGAGGCGGTTGGTGAGTCGGAGAGGCAGTTGGTGAGTCGGAGAGGCAGTTGGTGTGTCAGAGAGGCAGTTGGTGTGTCGGAGAGGCAGTTGGTGAGTCGGAGAGGCAGTTGGTGTGTCGGAGAGGCAGTTGATGTGACGGAGCGGCAGTTCATGAGTCGGAGAGGCGGTTGGTGAGTCAGAGAGGCGGTTGGTGAGTCGGAGAGGCAGTTGGTGTGTAGAAGAGGCAGTTGGTGAGTCGGAGAGGCAGTTGGTGTGTCGGAGAGGCAGTTGGTGTGTCGGAGAGGCAGTTGGCGTGTCGTAGAGGCAGTTGGTGAGTCAGAGAAGCAGTTGGTGTGTCGGAGAGGCAGTTGGTGAGTCGGAGAGGCAGTTGGTGAGTAGGAGAGGCAGTTGGTGAGTCGGAGAGTCAGTTCGTGTGTTGGTGAGGCAGTTGGTGAGTCGTAGAGGCGGTTGGTGTGTCGGAGAGGCAGTTAGTGAGTCGGAGTCTCAGTTGGTGTGTCGCAGAGGCAGTTAGTGTGTCGGTGAGGCAGTTGGTGTGTCGGAGAGGCAGTTGGTGAGTCGGAGAGGCAGTTGGTGAGTCGGAGAGGCAGTTGGTGTGTCGGTGAGGCAGTTGGTGAGTCGGAAAGGCAGTCGGTGTGTCGGAGAGGCAGTAGGTGTGTCGGAGAGGCAGTAGGTGTGTCGGAGAGGAAGCCGATGAGTCGGAGAGGCAGTCGGTGTGTCGGAGAGGCAGTTGGTGTGTTGGAGAGGCAGTCGGTGAGTCGGAGAGGCAGTTGGTGTGTCGGAGAGGCAGTTGGTGTTTCGGAGAGGCAGTTGATGTGTCGGAGAGGCAGTTGGTAAGTCGGAGAGGCAGTTGGTGTGTCGGAGAGGCAGTTGGTGTGTCGGAGAGGCAGTTGGTGAGTCGGAGAGGTAGTTGGTGAGTCAGAGAGGCATTTGGTGAAGCGGAGAGGCAGTTGATGTGTCAGAGAGGCGGTTGGTGTGTCGGAGAGGCAGTAGGTGTGTCGGAGAGGCAGTGGGTGTGTCGGAGAGGCAGTCGATGAGTCGGAGAGGCAGTTGGTGTGTCGGAGAGGCAGTTGGTGTGTCTGAGAGGCAGTCGGTGAGTCGGAGAGGCAGTTGGTGTGTCGGCGAGGCAGTTGCTGTATCGGAGAGGCAGTTGATTTGTCGGAGAGGCAGTCGGTGAGTCGGAGAGGCAGTTGGTGTGTCGGCGAGGCAGTTGGTGTGTCGGAGAGGCATTTGGTGAGTCGGAGAGGCAGTTGATGTGTCGGAGAGGCAGTTGATGTGACGGAGCGGCAGTTGGTGAGTTGGAGAGGCAGTTGGTGAGTTGGAGAGGCAGTTGGTGAGTCGGAGAGGCGGTTGGTGAGTCGGAGAGGCGGTTGATTTGTCGGAGAGGCAGTGGGTGAGTCGGAGAGGCAGTTGGTGTGTCGGCGAGGCAGTTGGTGTGTCGGAGAGGCATTTGGTGAGTCGGAGAGGCAGTTGATGTGTCGGAGAGGCAGTTGATGTGACGGAGCGGCAGTTGGTGAGTTGGAGAGGTAGTTGGTGTGTCGAAGAGGCAGTTGATGAGTCGGAGAGGCAGTTGGTGAGTCGGAGAGGCAGTTGATGAGTCGGAGAGGCAGTTGGTGAGTCGGAGAGGCAGTTGTTGAGTCGGAGAGGCGGTTGTTGTGTCGGAGAGGCAGTTGATGAGTCGGAGAGGCAGTTGGTGTGTCGGAGAGGCAGTTGGTGAGTCGGAGAGGCAGTTGGTGTGTCGGAAAGGCATTTGTTGTGTCGGAGAGGCAGTTGGTGAGTCGGAGAGGCAGTTGGTGTGTCGGAGAGGCAGTTGGTGCGTCGGAGAGGCAGTTGATGAGTCGGAGAGGCATTTGGTGTGTCGGAGAAGCAGTTGGTGAGCCTGAGAGGCAGTTGGTGAGTCGGAGAGGCAGTTGGTGTGTCGGAGAGGCAGTTAATGAGTCGGAGAGGCAGTTGGTGTGTCGGAGAGGCAGTTGATGAGTCGGAGAGGCAGTTGGTGTGTCGGAGAGGCAGTTGATGAGTCGGAGAGGCAGTTGGTGTGTCGGAGAGGCAGTTGGTGAGTCTGAGAGGCTGTTGGTGAGTCGGAGAGGCAGTTGCTGAGTCGGAGAGGCAGTTGGTGTGTCGGAGAGGCAGTTGATGAGTCGGAGAGGCAGTTGGTGTGTCGGAGAGGCAGTTGGTGAGTCTGAGAGGCAGTTGGTGAGTCGGAGAGGCAGTTGGTGTGTCGGAGAGGCAGTTAATGAGTCGGAGAGGCAGTTGGTGTGTCGGAGAGGCAGTTAATGAGTCGGAGAGGCAGTTGGTGCGTCGGAGAGGCAGTTGGTGCGTCGGAGAGGCAGTTGGTGCGTCGGAGAGGCAGTAGGTGTGTCGGTGAGGCGGTTGGTGAGTCGGAGAGGCAGTTGGTGAGTCGGAGAGGCAGTTGGTGTGTCAGAGAGGCAGTTGGTGTGTCGGAGAGGCAGTTGGTGAGTCGGAGAGGCAGTTGGTGTGTCGGAGAGGCAGTTGCTGTGTCGGAGAGGCAGTTGATGTGACGGAGCGGCAGTTGGTGAGTCGGAGAGGCAGTTGTTGAGTGGGAGAGGCAGTTGGTGAGTCGGAGAGGCGGTTGGTGAGTCAGAGAGGCGGTTGGTGAGTCGGAGAGGCAGTTGGTGTGTAGAAGAGGCAGTTGGTGAGTCGGAGAGGCAGTTGGTGTGTCAGAGAGGCAGTTGGTGTGTCGGAGAGGCAGTTGGCGTGTCGGAGAGGCAGTTGGTGAGTCGGAGAGGCAGTTGGCATGTCGGAGAGGCAGTTGGTGTGTCGGAGAGGCAGTTAGTATGTCGGAGAGGCAGTTGGTGAGTCAGAGAGGCAGTTGGCATGTCAGAGAGGCAGTTGGTGTGTCAGAGAAGCAGTTGGTGTGTCGGAGAGGCAGTTGGTGAGTCGGAGAGGCAGTTGGTGAGTAGGAGAGGCAGTTGGTGTGTCGGAGAGGCAGTTGGTGTGTAGGAGAGGCAGTTGGTGAGTCGGAGAGGCAGTTCGTGTGTTGGTGAGGCAGTTGGTGAGGCGTAGAGGCGGTTGGTGTGTCGGAGAGGCAGTTAGTGAGTCGGAGTCTCAGTTGGTGTGTCGCAGAGGCAGTTAGTGTGTCGGTTAGGCAGTTGGTGTGTCGTAGAGGCAGTTGGTGAGTCGGAGAGGCAGTTGGTGAGTCGGAGAGGCAGTTGGTGTGTAGGTGAGGCAGTTGGTGAGTCGGAAAGGCAGTCGGTGTGTCGGAGAGGCAGTAGGTGTGTCGGAGAGGCAGTAGGTGTGTCGGAGAGGAAGCCGATGAGTCGGAGAGGCAGTTGGTGTGTCGGAGAGGCAGTTGGTGTTTCGGAGAGGCAGTTGATGTGTCGGAGAGGCAGTTGGTAAGTCGGAGAGGCAGTTGGTGTGTCAGAGAGGCAGTTGGTGTGTCGGAGAGGCAGTTGGTGAGTCCGAGAGGCAGTTGGTGTGTCAGAGAGGCAGTTGGTGTGTCGGAGAGGCAGTTGGTGAGTCGGAGAGGCAGTTGGTGTGTCGGAGAGGCAGTTGATGTGACGGAGCAGCAGTTGGTGAGTCGGAGAGGCAGTTGGTGTGTCGGAGAGGCAGTTGGTGTGTCGGAGAGGCAGTTGGTGTGTCGGAGAGGCAGTTGGCGTGTCGGAGAGGCAGTTGGTGAGTCGGAGAGGCAGTTGGCATGTCGGAGAGGCAGTTGGTGTGTCGGAGAGGCAGTTAGTGTGTCGGAGAGGCAGTTGGTGAGTCGGAGAGGCAGTTGGCATGTCAGAGAGGCAGTTGGTGTGTCCGAGAAGCAGTTGGTGTGTCGGAGAGGCAGTTGGTGAGTCGGAGAGGCAGTTGGTGAGTAGGAGAGGCAGTTGGTGTGTCAGAGAGGCAGTTGGTGTGTAGGAGAGGCAGTTGGTGAGTCGGAGAGGCAGTTGGTGTGTCGGAGAGGCAGTTGGTGTGTCGGAGAGGCAGTTGGTGTGTCGGAGAGGCAGTTGGTGAGTCGGATTGGCAGTTGGTGTGTCGGAGAGGCAGTTGGTGTGTCGGAGAGGCAGTTCGTGTGTCGGAGAGGCAGTTGGTGTGTCGGAGAGGCAGTTGGTGTGTCGGAGAGGCAGTTGGTGTGTAGGAGGGGCAGTTGGTGTGTCGGAGAGGCAGTTGGTGAGTCGGAGAGTTTGTTGGTGTGTCGGAGAGGCAGTTGGTGTTTCGGAGAGGCAGTTGTTGAGTCGGAGAGACAGTTGGTGTGTCGAAGGGGCAGTTGGTGTGTCGGAGAGGCAGTTGGTGAGACGAAGAGAGGCAGTTGGTGAGTCGGAGAGGCAGTTGGTGAGTCGGAGAGGCAGTTGGTGTGTCGGAGAGGCAGTTGCTGTGTCGGAGAGGCAGTTAGTGAGTCGGAGAGGCAGTTGGTGAGTCGGAGAGGCAGTTGGTGAGTCGGAAAGGCATTTGGTGTGTCGGAGAGGCAGTTGGTGTGTCGGAGAGGCAGTTGGTGTGTCGGAGAGGCAGTTGGTGAGTCGGAGATGCAGTTGGTGTGTCGGAGAGGCAGTTGGTGTGTCGGAGAGGCAGTTGCTGAGTCGGAGAGGCAGTTGGTGAGTCGGAGAGGCGGTTGGTGAGTCAGAGAGGCGGTTGGTGTGTTGGAGAGGCAGTTGGTGTGTCGGAGAGGCAGTTGGTGTGTCGGAGAGGCAGTTAGTGTGTCGGAGAGGCAGTTGGTGAGTCGGAGAGGCAGTTGGCATGTCAGAGAGGCAGTTGGTGTGTCAGAGAAGCAGTTGGTGTGTCGGAGAGTCAGTTGGTGAGTCGGAGAGGCAGTTGGTGAGTAGGAGAGGCAGTTGGTGTGTCGGAGAGGCAGTTGGTGTGTAGGAGAGGCAGTTGGTGAGTCGGAGAGGCAGTTGGCATGTCAGAGAGGCAGTTCGTGTGTCAGAGAAGCAGTTGGTGTGTCGGAGAGTCAGTTGGTGAGTCGGAGAGGCAGTTGCTGAGTCGGAGAGGCAGTTGGTGTGTCGGAGAGGCAGTTGGTGTGTAGGAGAGGCAGTTGGTGAGTCGGAGAGGCAGTTCGTGTGTCGGAGAGGCAGTTGGTGTGTCGGAGAGGCAGTTGGTGTGTCGGAGAGGCAGTTGGTGAGTCGGAGTGGCAGTTGGTGTGTCGGAGAGGCAATTGGTGTGTCGGAGAGGCAGTTCGTGTGTCGGAGAGGCAGTTGGTGTGTCGGAGAGGCAGTTGGTGTGTCGGAGAGGCAGTTGGTGTGTCGGAGGGGCAGTTGGTGTTTCGGAGAGTCAGTTGGTGAGTCGGAGAGTTTGTTGGTGTGTCGGAGAGGCAGTTGGTGTTTCGGAGAGGCAGTTGTTGAGTCAGAGAGACAGTTGGTGTGTCGATGGGGGAGTTGGTGTGTCGGAGAGGCAGATGATGAGACGAAGAGAGGCAGTTGGTGAGTCGGAGAGGCAGTTGGTGAGTCGGAGAGGCAGTTGGTGTGTCGGAGAGGCAGTTGCTGTGTCGGAGAGGCAGTTGGTGAGTCGGAGAGGCAGTTGGTGAGTCGGAGAGGCAGTTGGAGATTCGAAGAGGCAGTTGGTGTGTCGGAGAGGCAGTTGCTGTGTCGGAGAGGCAGTTGGTGAGTCGGAGAGGCAGTTGGTGAGTCGGAGAGGCAGTTGGTGAGTCGGAGATGCAGTTGGTGTGTCGGAGAGGCAGTTGATGTGTCGGAGAGGCAGTTGGTGTGTCGGAGAGGCAGTTGGTGAGTCGGAGAGGTAGTTGGTGTGTCGGAGAGGCAGTTGGTGTGTCGGAGAGGCAGTTGCTGAGTCGGAGAGACAGTTGGCGTGTCGGAGAGGCAGTTGGTGAGTCGGAGAGGCAGTTGGTGAGTCGGAGAGGCAGTTGGTGAGTCGGAGAGGCAGTTGGTGTGTCGGAGAGGCAGTTGATGTGTCTGAGAGGCAGTTGGTGTGTCGGAGAGACAGTTGGCGTGTCGGAGAGGCAGTTGGTGAGTCGGAGAGGCAGTTGGCGTGTCGGAGAGGCAGTTGGTGAGTCGGAGAGGCAGTTGGTGAGTCGGAGAGGCAGTTGGCGTGTCGGAGAGGCAGTTGGTGAGTCGGAGAGGCAGTTGGTGTGTCGGAGAGGCGGTTGATGTGACGGAGCGGCAGTTGGTGAGTCGGAGAGGCAGTTGGTGAGTCGGAGAGTCAGTTGGTGAGTCGGAGAGGCGGTTGGTGAGTCAGAGAGGCGGTTGGTGTGTCAGAGAGGCAGTTGGTGTGTCGGAGAGGCAGTTGGTGTGTCGGAGAGGCAGTTGGTGTGTCGGAGAGGCAGTTGGTGTGTCGGAGAGGCAGTTGGTGAGTCGGAGAGGCAGTTGGTGTGTCGGAGAGGCAGTTGCTGAGTCGGAGAGACAGTTGGCGTGTCGAAGAGGCAGTTGGTGAGTCGGAGAGGCAGTTGGTGAGTCGGAGAGGCAGTTGGTGAGTCGGAGAGGCAGTTGGTGTGTCGGAGAGGCAGTTGATGTGTCTGAGAGGCAGTTGGTGTGTCGGAGAGACAGTTGGCGTGTCGGAGAGGCAGTTGGTGAGTCGGAGAGGCAGTTGGCGTGTCGGAGAGGCAGTTGGTGAGTAGGAGAGGCAGTTGGTGAGTCGGAGAGGCAGTTGGCGTGTCGGAGAGGCAGTTGGTGAGTCGGAGAGGCAGTTGGTGTGTCGGAGAGGCAGTTGATGTGACGGAGCGGCAGTTGGTGAGTCGGAGAGGCAGTTGGTGAGTCGGAGAGGCAGTTGGTGAGTCAGAGAGGCGGTTGGTGTGTCGGAGAGGCAGTTGGTGTGTAGGAGAGGCAGATGATGAGTCGGAGAGGCAGTTGGTGTGTCGGAGAGGCAGTTGGTGTGTTGAAGAGGCAGTTGGCGTGTCGGCGAGGCAGTTGGTGAGTCGGAGAGGCAGTTGGCATGTCGGAGAGGCAGTTGGTGTGTCGGAGAGGCAGTTAGTGTGTCGGAGAGGCAGTTGGTCAGTCGGAGAGGCAGTTGGCATGTCTGAGAGGCAGTTGGTGTGTCAGAGAAGCAGTTGGTGTGTCGGAGAGGCAGTTGGTGAGTCGGAGAGGCAGTTGGTGAGTAGGAGAGTCAGTTGGTGTGTCGGAGAGGCAGTTGGTGTGTAGGAGAGGCAGTTGGTGAGTCGGAGAGGCAGTTCGTGTGTCGGAGAGGCAGTTGGTGTGTCGGACAGGCAGTTGGTGTGTCGGAGAGGCAGTTGGTGTGTCGGAGAGGCAGTTGGTGTGTCGGAGAGGCAGTTGGTGTGTCGGAGGGGCAGTTGGTGTTTCGGAGAGTCAGTTGGTGAGTCGGAGAGTTTGTTGGTGTGTCGGAGAGGCAGTTGGTGTTTCGGAGAGGCAGTTGTTGAGTCAGAGAGACAGTTGGTGTGTCGAAGGGGGAGTTGGTGTGTCGGAGAGGCAGATGATGAGACGAAGAGAGGCAGTTGGTGAGTCGGAGAGGCAGTTGGTGAGTCGGAGAGGCAGTTGGTGTGTCGGAGAGGCAGTTGCTGTGTCGGAGAGGCAGTTGGTGAGTCGGAGAGGCAGTTGGTGAGTCGGAGAGGCAGTTGGAGATTCGAAGAGGCAGTTGGTGCGTCGGAGAGGCAGTTGCTGTGTCGGAGAGGCAGTTGGTGAGTCGGAGAGGCAGTTGGTGAGTCGGAGAGGCAGTTGGTGAGTCGGAGATGCAGTTGGTGTGTCGGAGAGGCAGTTGGTGTGTCGGAGAGGCAGTTGGTGTGTCGGAGAGGCAGTTGGTGAGTCGGAGAGGCAGTTGGTGTGTCGGAGAGGCAGTTGGTGTGTCGGAGAGGCAGTTGCTGAGTCGGAGAGACAGTTGGCGTGTCGGAGAGGCAGTTGGTGAGTCGGAGAGGCAGTTGGTGAGTCGGAGAGGCAGTTGGTGAGTCGGAGAGGCAGTTGGTGTGTCGGAGAGGCAGTTGATGTGTCTGAGAGGCAGTTGGTGTGTCGGAGAGACAGTTGGCGTGTCGGAGAGGCAGTTGGTGAGTCGGAGAGGCAGTTGGCGTGTCGGAGAGGCAGTTGGTGAGTCGGAGAGGCAGTTGGTGAGTCGGAGAGGCAGTTGGCGTGTCGGAGAGGCAGTTGGTGAGTCGGAGAGGCAGTTGGTGTGTCGGAGAGGCGGTTGATGTGACGGAGCGGCAGTTGGTGAGTCGGAGAGGCAGTTGGTGAGTCGGAGAGTCAGTTGGTGAGTCGGAGAGGCGGTTGGTGAGTCAGAGAGGCGGTTGGTGTGTCGGAGAGGCAGTTGGTGTGTCGGAGAGGCAGTTGGTGTGTCGGAGAGGCAGTTGGTGAGTCGGAGAGGCAGTTGGTGTGTCGGAGAGGCAGTTGGTGTGTCGGAGAGGCAGTTGCTGAGTCGGAGAGACAGTTGGCGTGTCGGAGAGGCAGTTGGTGAGTCGGAGAGGCAGTTGGTGAGTCGGAGAGGCAGTTGGTGAGTCGGAGAGGCAGTTGGTGTGTCGGAGAGGCAGTTGATGTGTCTGAGAGGCAGTTGGTGTGTCGGAGAGACAGTTGGCGTGTCGGAGAGGCAGTTGGTGAGTCGGAGAGGCAGTTGGCGTGTCGGAGAGGCAGTTGGTGAGTCGGAGAGGCAGTTGGTGTGTCGGAGAGGCAGTTGATGTGACGGAGCGGCAGTTGGTGAGTCGGAGAGGCAGTTGGTGAGTCGGAGAGGCAGTTGGTGAGTCAGAGAGGCGGTTGGTGTGTCGGAGAGGCAGTTGGTGTGTAGGAGAGGCAGATGGTGAGTCGGAGAGGCAGTTGGTGTGTCGGAGAGGCAGTTGGTGTGTTGAAGAGGCAGTTGGCGTGTCGGCGAGGCAGTTGGTGAGTCGGAGAGGCAGTTGGCATGTCGGAGAGGCAGTTGGTGTGTCAGAGAAGCAGTTGGTGTGTCGGAGAGGCAGTTGGTGAGTCGGAGAGGCAGTTGGTGAGTAGGAGAGTCAGTTGGTGTGTCGGAGAGGCAGTTGGTGTGTAGGAGAGGCAGTTGGTGAGTCGGAGAGGCAGTTCGTGTGTCGGAGAGGCAGTTGGTGTGTCGGACAGGCAGTTGGTGTGTCGGAGAGGCAGTTGTTGAGTCGGAGTGGCAGTTGGTGTGTCGGACAGGCAGTTGGTGTGTCGGAGAGGCAGTTGGTGAGTCGGAGAGGCAGTTAGTGTGTCGGAGAGGCAGTTGGTGTGTCGGAAAGACAGTTGGTGAGTCGGAGAGGCAGTTGGTGTGTCGGAGAGGCAGTTGGTGAGTCGGAGAGACAGTCGGTGTGTCGGAGAGGCAGTAGGTGTGTCGGAGAGGCGGTAGGTGTGTCGGAGAGGCAGTCGATGAGTCGGAGAGGCAGTTGGTGTGTCGGAGAGGCAGTCGGTGTGTCGGAGAGGCAGTCGGTGAGTCGGAGAGGCAGTTGGTGTGTCGGAGAGGCAGTTGGTGTGTCGCAGAGGTAGTTGGTGTGTCGGAGAGGCAGTTGGTGAGTCAGAGAGGCAGTTAGTGTGTCGGAGAGGCAGTTGGTGTGTCGGAGAGGCAGTTGGTGAGTCGGAGAGGCAGTTGGTGAGTCGGAGAGGCAGTTGGTGTGTCGGTGAGGCAGTTGGTGAGTCGGAGAGGCAGTTGGTGTGTCGGAGAGGCAGTTGGTGAGTCGGAGAGGCAGTTGGTGTGTCGGAGAGGCAGTTGATGTGACGGAGCGGCAGTTGGTGAGTCGGAGAGGCAGTTGTTGAGTCGTGGAGAGGCAGTTGGTGAGTCGGAGAGGCAGTTCGTGTGTCGGAGAGGCAGTTGGTGTGTCGGACAGGCAGTTGGTGTGTCGGAGAGGCAGTTGGTGTGTCGGAGAGGCAGTTGGTGTGTCGGAGAGGCAGTTGGTGTGTCGGAGGGGCAGTTGGTGTTTCGGAGAGTCAGTTGGTGAGTCGGAGAGTTTGTTGGTGTGTCGGAGAGGCAGTTGGTGTTTCGGAGAGGCAGTTGTTGAGTCAGAGAGACAGTTGGTGTGTCGAAGGGGGAGTTGGTGTGTCGGAGAGGCAGATGATGAGACGAAGAGAGGCAGTTGGTGAGTCGGAGAGGCAGTTGGTGAGTCGGAGAGGCAGTTGGTGTGTCGGAGAGGCAGTTGCTGTGTCGGAGAGGCAGTTGGTGAGTCGGAGAGGCAGTTGGTGAGTCGGAGAGGCAGTTGGTGATTCGAAGAGGCAGTTGGTGTGTCGGAGAGGCAGTTGCTGTGTCGGAGAGGCAGTTGGTGAGTCGGAGAGGCAGTTGGTGAGTCGGAGAGGCAGTTGGTGAGTCGGAGATGCAGTTGGTGTGTCGGAGAGGCAGTTGGTGTGTCGGAGAGGCAGTTGGTGTGTCGGAGAGGCAGTTGGTGAGTCGGAGAGGCAGTTGGTGTGTCGGAGAGGCAGTTGGTGTGTCGGAGAGGCAGTTGCTGAGTCGGAGAGACAGTTGGCGTGTCGGAGAGGCAGTTGGTGAGTCGGAGAGGCAGTTGGTGAGTCGGAGAGGCAGTTGGTGAGTCGGAGAGGCAGTTGGTGTGTCGGAGAGGCAGTTGATGTGTCTGAGAGGCAGTTGGTGTGTCGGAGAGACAGTTGGCGTGTCGGAGAGGCAGTTGGTGAGTCGGAGAGGCAGTTGGCGTGTCGGAGAGGCAGTTGGTGAGTCGGAGAGGCAGTTGGTGAGTCGGAGAGGCAGTTGGCGTGTCGGAGAGGCAGTTGGTGAGTCGGAGAGGCAGTTGGTGTGTCGGAGAGGCGGTTGATGTGACGGAGCGGCAGTTGGTGAGTCGGAGAGGCAGTTGGTGTGTCGGAGAGGCAGTTGATGAGTCGGAGAGTCAGTTGGTGTGTTGGAGAGGCAGTTGGTGAGTCGGAGAGGCAGTTGGTGTGTCGGAAAGGCAGTTGGTGAGTCGGAGAGGCAGTCGGTGTGTCGGAGAGGCAGTAGGTGTGTCGGAGAGGCAGTAGGTGTGTCGGAGAGGCAGTCGATGAGTCGGAGAGGCAGTTGGTGTGTCGGAGAGGCAGTTGGTGTGTCGGAGAGGCAGTTGGTGTGTCGGAGAGGCTGTTGATGTGACGGAGCGGCAGTTGGTGAGTCGGAGAGGCAGTTGGTGAGTCGGAGAGGCAGTTGGTGAGTCGGAGAGGCGGTTGGTGAGTCGGAGAGGCAGTTGGTGAGTCGGAGAGGCGGTTGGTGAGTCGTAGAGGCAGTCGGTGAGTCAGAGAGGCAGTTGGTGCGTCGGAGAGGCATTTGGTGTGTCGGAGAGGTAGTTGGTGAGTCAGAGAGGCAGTTGGTGTGTCGGAGAGGCAGTTGATGTGACGGAGCGGCAGTTGGTGAGTCGGAGAGGCAGTTGGTGAGTCAGAGAGGCAGTTGGTGAGTCGGAGAGGCGGTTGGTGAGTCAGAGAGGCGGTTGGTGAGTCGGAGAGGCGGTTGGTGTGTCGGAGAGGCAGTTGGTGTGTAGGAGAGGCAGTTGGTGTGTCGGAGAGGCAGTTTGTGTGTCGGAGAGGCAGTTGGTGTGTCGGAGAGGCAGTTGGTATGTCGGAGAGGCAGTTGGCGTGTCGGAGAGGCAGTTGGTGTGTCGGAGAGGCAGTTGGTGTGTCGGAGAGGCAGTTGGCGTGTCGGAGAGGCAGTTGGTGCGTTGGAGAGGGAGTTGGTGCGTCGGAGAGGCAGTTGGTGTGTCGGAGAGGCAGTTGGTGTGTCGGAGAGGCAGTTGGCATGTCGGAGAGGCAGTTGGTGCGTCGGAGAGGGAGTTGGTGCGTCGGAGAGGCAGTTGGTGAGTCGGAGAGGCATTTGGTGTGTCGGCGAGGCAGTTGGTGAGTCGGATAGGCAGTTGGTGCGTCGGAGAGGCAGTTGGTGTGTCTGAGAGGCAGTTGGTGTGTCAGAGAGGCAGTTAGTGTGTCGGAGAGGCAGTTGGTGAGTCGGAGAGGCATTTGGTGTGTCGGCGAGGCAGTTGGTGAGTCGGATAGGCAGTTGGTGCGTCGGAGAGGCAGTTGGTGTGTCGGAGAGGCAGTTGGTGTGTCAGAGAGGCAGTTAGTGTGTCGGAGAGGGAGTTGGTGAGTCGCAGAGGCAGTTGGTGCGTCGGAGAGGCAGTTGGTGAGTTGGAGAGGCAGTTGATGTGTCGGAAAGGCATTTGGTGTGTCGGAGTGGCAGTTGGTGAGTCGGAGAGGCAGTTGGTGCGTCGGAGAGACAGTTGATGCGTCGGAGAGGCAGTTGGTGCGTCGGAGAGGCAGTTGATGTGTCGGAAAGGCATTTGGTGTGTCGGAGTGGCAGTTGGTGAGTCGGAGAGGCAGTTGGTGCGTCGGAGAGACAGTTGATGCGTCGGAGAGGCAGTTGGTGTGTCGTAGAGGCAGTTGATGTGACGGAGCGGAAGTTGGTGAGTCGGAGAGGCAGTTGGTGAGTCGGAGAGGCAGTTAGTGTGTCGGAGAGGCAGTTGGTGAGTCGGAGAGGCAGTTAGTGTGTCGGAGAGGCAGTTGGTGTGTCGGAGAGGCAGTTGGTGAGTCGGAGAGGCAGTTGGTGTGTCAGAGAGGCAGTTGGTGTGTCGGAGAGGCAGTTGGTGAGTCGGAGAGGCAGTTGGTGTGTCGGAGAGGCAGTTGATGTGACGGAGCGGCAGTTGGTGAGTCGGAGAGGCAGTTGTTGAGTCGTGGAGAGGCAGTTGGTGAGTCGGAGAGGCGGTTGGTGAGTCAGAGAGGCGGTTGGTGTGTCGGAGAGGCAGTTGGTGTGTAGGAGAGGCAGTTGGTGAGTCGGAGAGGCAGTTGGTGTGTCGGAGAGGCAGTTGGTGTGTCGGAGAGGCAGTTGGTGTGTCGGAGAGGCAGTTGGCGTGTCGGAGAGGCAGTTGGTGAGTCGGAGAGGCAGTTGGCATGTCGGAGAGGCAGTTGGTGTGTCGGAGAGGCAGTTAGTGTGTCGGAGAGGCAGTTGGTGAGTCAGAGAGGCAGTTGGCATGTCAGAGAGGCAGTTGGTGTGTCAGAGAAGCAGTTGGTGTGTCGGAGAGGCGGTTGGTGAGTCGGAGAGGCAGTTGGTGAGTAGGAGAGGCGGTTGGTGAGTCGGAGAGGCAGTTGGTGAGTAGGAGAAGCAGTTGGTGTGTCGGAGAGGCGGTTGGTGAGTCGGAGAGGCAGTTGGTGAGTAGGAGAGGCAGTTGGTGTGTCGGAGAGGCGGTTGGTGAGTCGGAGAGGCAGTTGGTGAGTAGGAGAGGTAGTTGGTGAGTCGGAGAGGCAGTTCGTGTGTTGGTGAGGCAGTTGGTGAGTCGGAGAGGCGGTTGGTGTGTCGGAGAGGCAGTTAGTGAGTCGGAGTCTCAGTTGGTGTGTTGCAGAGGCAGTTAGTGTGTCGGAGAGGCAGTTGGTGTGTCGGAGAGGCAGTTGGTGAGTCGGAGAGGCAGTTGGTGAGTCGGAGAGGCAGTTGGTGTGTCGGTGAGGCAGTTGGTGATTCGGAGAGGCAGTCGGTGTGTCGGAGAGGCAGTAGGTGTGTCGGAGAGGCAGTAGGTGTGTCGGAGAGGCAGCCGATGAGTCGGAGAGGCAGTCGGTGTGTCGGAGAGGCAGTTGGTGTGTTGGAGAGGCAGTCGGTGAGTCGGAGAGGCAGTTGGTGTGTCGGAGAGGCAGTTGGTGTGTCGGAGAGGCAGTTGATGTGTCGGAGAGGCAGTTGGTAAGTCGGAGAGGCAGTTGATGTGTCGGAGAGGCAGTTGGTGTGTCGGAGAGGCAGTTGGTGAGTCGGAGAGGTAGTTGGTGAGTCGTAAAGGCAGTTGGTGAAGCGGAGAGGCAGTTGGTGTGTCAGAGAGGCAGTTGGTGTGTCGGAGAGGCAGTTGGTGAGTCGGCGAGGCAGTTGGTGTGTCAGAGAGGCAGTTGGTGTGTCGGTGTGGCAGTTGGTGACTCGGAGCGGCAGTTGGTGTGTCGGAGAGGCAGTTGGTGTGTCGGTGAGGCAGTCGGTGAGTCGGAGAGGCAGTCGGTGTGTCGGAGAGGCAGTAGGTGTGTCGGAGAGGCAGTAGGTGTGTCGGAGAGGCAGTCGATGAGTCGGAGAGGCAGTTGGCGTGTCGGAGAGGCAGTGGGTGTGTCGGAGAGGCAATCGGTGAGTCGGAGAGGCAGTTGGTGTGTCGGAGAGCCAGTCGATGTGTCGGAGAGGCAGTCGCTGTGTCGGAGAGGCAGTTGGTGAGTCGGAGAGGCAGTTGGTGTGTCGGAGAGGCAGTTGGTGTGTCGGAGAGGCAGTTGGTGAGTCGGAGAGGCAGTTGGTGTGCCGGAGAGGCAGTTGATGTGACGGAGCGGCAGTTGGTGTGTCGGAGAGGCAGTTGGTGAGTAGGAGAGGCAGTTGATGTGTCGGAGAGGCAGTTGGTGTGTAGGAGAGGCAGTTGGTGAGTCGGAGAGGCAGTTCGTGTGTCGGAGAGGCAGTTGGTGTGTCGGAAAGGCAGTTGGTGAGTCGGAGAGGCAGTTGGTGTGTCGGAGAGGCAGTTGGTGAGTCGGAGAGGCAGTTGGTGAGTCGGAGAGGCAGTTGTTGAGTCGCAGAGGCAGTTGGTGTGTCAGTGAGGCAGTCGGTGAGTCGGAGAGGCAGTCGGTGTGTCGGAGAGGCAGTAGGTGTGTCGGAGAGGCAGTAGGTGTGTCGGAGAGGCAGTCGATGAGTCGGAGAGGCAGTTGGCGTGTCGGAGAGGCAGTGGGTGTGTCGGAGAGGCAGTCGGTGAGTCGGAGAGGCAGTTGGTGTGTCGGAGAGGCAGTTGGTGTGTCGGAGAGGCAGTTGATGTGTCGGAGAGGCAGTTGGTGAGTCGGAGAGGCAGTTGGTGTGTCGGAGAGGTAGTTGGTGTGTCGGAGAGGCAGTTGGTGAGTCGGAGAGGCAGTTGGTGTGTCGGAGAGGCAGTTGATGTGACGGAGCGGAAGTTGGTGAGTCGGAGAGCCAGTTGGTGAGTCGGAGAGGCAGTTGGTGAGTCGGAGAGGCGGTTGGTGAGTCGGAGAGGCAGTTGGTGAGTCGGAGAGGCTGTTGGTGAGTCGGAGAGGCAGTTGGTGAGTCAGAGAGGCAGTTGGTGTGTCGAAGAGGCAGTTGATGAGTCGGAGAGGCAGTTGGTGAGTCGGAGAGGCAGTTGGTGAGTCGGAGAGGCATTTGGTGAGTCGGAGAGGCGGTTGGTGAGTCGGAGAGGCAGTTGCTGAGTCGGAGAGGCGGTTGGTGTGTCGGAGAGGCAGTTGATGAGTCGGAGAGTCAGTTGGTGTGTTGGAGAGGCAGTTGGTGAGTCGGAGAGGCAGTTGGTGTGTCGGAAAGGCAGTTGGTGAGTCGGAGAGGCAGTCGGTGTGTCGGAGAGGCAGTAGGTGTGTCGGAGAGGCAGTAGGTGTGTCGGAGAGGCAGTCGATGAGTCGGAGAGGCAATTGGTGTGTCGGAGAGGCAGTTGGTGTGTCGGAGAGGCAGTTGGTGTGTCGGAGAGGCTGTTGATGTGACGGAGCGGCAGTTGGTGAGTCGGAGAGGCAGTTGATGTGTCGGAGAGGCAGTTGGTGAGTCGGAGAGGCGGTTGGTGAGTCGGAGAGGCAGTTGGTGAGTCGGAGAGGCGGTTGGTGAGTCGTAGAGGCAGTCGGTGAGTCAGAGAGGCAGTTGGTGTGTCGGAGAGGCATTTGGTGTGTCGGAGAGGTAGTTGGTGAGTCAGAGAGGCAGTTGGTGTGTCGGAGAGGCAGTTGATGTGACGGAGCGGCAGTTGGTGAGTCGGAGAGGCAGTTGGTGAGTCGGAGAAGCAGTTGGTGAGTCGGAGAGGCGGTTGGTGAGTCAGAGAGGCGGTTGGTGAGTCAGAGAGGCGGTTGGTGTGTCGGAGAGGCAGTTGGTGTGTAGGAGAGGCAGTTGGTGTGTCGGAGAGGCAGTTTGTGTGTCGGAGAGGCAGTTGGTGTGTCGGAGAGGCAGATGGGATGTCGGAGAGGCAGTTGGCGTGTCGGAGAGGCAGTTGGTGTGTCGGAGAGGCAGTTGGTGTGTCGGAGAGGCAGTTGGCGTGTCGGAGAGGCAGTTGGTGCGTCGGAGAGGGAGTTGGTGCGTCGGAGAGGCAGTTGGTGTGTCGGAGAGGCAGTTGGTGTGTCGGAGAGGCAGTTGGTGTGTCGGAGAGGGAGTTGGTGCGTCGGAGAGGCAGTTGATGTGACGGAGCGGAAGTTGGTGAGTTGGAGAGCCAGTTGGTGAGTCGGAGAGGCAGTTGGTGAGTCGGAGAGGCGGTTGGTGAGTCGGAGAGGCAGATGGTGAGTCGGAGAGGCTGTTGGTGAGTCGGAGAGGCAGTTGGTGAGTCAGAGAGGCAGTTGGTGTGTCGAAGAGGCAGTTGATGAGTCGGAGAGGCAGTTGGTGAGTCGGAGAGGCAGTTGGTGAGTCGGAGAGGCATTTGGTGAGTCGGAGAGGCGGTTGGTGAGTCGGAGAGGCAGTTGCTGAGTCGAAGAGGCGGTTGGTGTGTCGGAGAGGCAGTTGATGAGTCGGAGAGTCAGTTGGTGTGTTGGAGAGGCAGTTGGTGAGTCGGAGAGGCAGTTGGTGTGTCGGAAAGGCAGTTGGTGAGTCTGAGAGGCAGTCGGTGTGTCGGAGAGCCAGTAGGTGTGTCGGAGAGGCAGTAGGTGTGTCGGAGAGGCAGTCGATGAGTCGGAGAGGCAATTGGTGTGTCGGAGAGGCAGTTGGTGTGTCGGAGAGGCAGTTGGTGTGTCGGAGAGGCTGTTGATGTGACGGTGCGGCAGTTGGTGAGTCGGAGAGGCAGTTGGTGAGTCGGAGAGGCAGTTGGTGAGTCGGAGAGGCGGTTGGTGAGTCGGAGAGGCAGTTGGTGAGTCGGAGAGGCGGTTGGTGAGTCGTAGAGGCAGTTGGTGAGTCAGAGAGGCAGTTGGTGTGTCGGAGAGGCATTTGGTGTGTCGGAGAGGTAGTTGGTGAGTCGGAGAGGCAGTTGGTGTGTCGGAGAGGCAGTTGATGTGACGGAGCGGCAGTTGGTGAGTCGGAGAGGCAGTTGGTGAGTCGGAGAGGCAGTTGGTGAGTCGGAGAGGCGGTTGGTGAGTCAGAGAGGCGGTTGGTGAGTCGGAGAGGCAGTTGGTGTGTCGGAGAGGCAGTTGGTGTGTAGGAGAGGCAGTTGTTGTGTCGGAGAGGCAGTTTGTGTGTCGGAGAGGCAGTTGGTGTGTCGGAGAGGCAGTTGGTATGTCGGAGAGGCAGTTGGCGTGTCGGAGAGGCAGTTGGTGAGTCGGAGAGGCAGTTGGCATGTCGGAGAGGCAGTTGGTGTGTCGGAGAGGCAGTTGGTGAGTCGGAGAGGCAGTTGGCATGTCGGAGAGGCAGTTGGTGTGTCGGAGAGGGAGTTGGTGCGTCGGAGAGGCAGTTGGTGAGTCGGATAGGCAGTTGGTGCGTCGGAGAGGCAGTTGGTGCATCGGAGAGGCAGTTGGTGCGTCGGAGAGGCAGTTGGTGTGTCGGAGAGGCAGTTGGTGTGTCGGAGAGGCAGTTAGTGTGTCGGAGAGGGAGTTGGTGAGTCGCAGAGGCAGTTGGTCCGTCGGAGAGGCAGTTGGTGAGTTGGAGAGGCAGTTGATGTGTCGGAAAGGCATTTGGTGTGTCGGAGTGGCAGTTGGTGAGTCGGAGAGGCAGTTGGTGCGTCGGAGAGACAGTTGATGCGTCGGAGAGGCAGTTGGTGCGTCGGAGAGGCAGTTGGTGCGTCGGAGAGGGAGTTGGTGAGTCGGAGAGGCAGTTGGTGCGTCGGAGAGGCAGTTGGTGAGTCTGAGAGGCAGTTGGTGAGTCGGAGAGGCAGTTGGTGCGTCGGAGAGGCAGTTGGTGCGTCGGAGAGGCAGTTGGTGCGTCGGAGAGGCAGTTGGTGCGTCGGAGAGGAAGTTGGTGCGTCGGAGAGGCAGTTGGTGAGTCGGAGAGGCAGTTGGTGAGTCGGAGAGGCGGTTGGTGAGTCGGAGAGGCAGTTGGTGAGTCGGAGAGGCAGTTGGTGAGTCGGAGAAGCGGTTGGTGAGTCGGAGAGGCGGTTGGTGAGTCGGAGAGGCGGTTGGTGAGTCGGAGAGGCTGTTGGTGAGTCGGAGAGGCAGTTGGTGTGTCGGAGAGGCAGTTGATGAGTCGGAGAGGCAGTTGGTGAGTCGGAGAGGCAGTTGGTGAGTCGGAGAGGCATTTGGTGAGTCGGAGAGGCGGTTAGTGAGTCGGAGAGGCAGTTGCTGAGTCGGAGAGGCGGTTGGTGTGTCGGAGAGGCAGTTGATGAGTCGGAGAGGCAGTTGATGTGTCGGAGAGGCATTTGGTGAGTCTGAGAGGCTGTTGGTGAGTCGGAGAGGCAGTTGGTGTGACGGAAAGGCATTTGGTGTGTCGGAGAGGCAGTTGGTGAGTCGGAGAGGCAGTTGGTGTGTCGGAGAGGCAGTTGGTGCGTCGGAGAGGCAGTTGGTGTGTCGGTGAGGCAGTTGATGAGTCGGAGAGGCAGTTGGTGCGTCGGAGAGGCAGTTGGTGTGTCGGTGAGGCAGTTGGTGCGTCGGAGAGGCAGTTGGTGTGTCCCAGAGGCAGTTGGTGCGTCGGAGAGGCAGTTGATGAGTCGGAGAGGCAGTTGGTGTGTCAGAGAGGCAGTTGGTGAGCCTGAGAGGCAGTTGGTGAGTCGGAGAGGCAGTTGGTGTGTCGGAGAGGCAGTTAATGAGTCGGTGAGGCAGTTGGTGTGTCGGAGAGGCAGTTGATGAGTCGGAGAGGCAGTTGGTGTGTCGGTGAGGCAGTTGATGAGTCGGAGAGGCAGTTGGTGTGTCGGAGAGGCAGTTGGTGATTCTGAGAGGCTGTTGGTGAGTCGGAGAGGCAGTTGCTGAGTCGGAGAGGCAGTTGGTGTGTCGGAAAGGCATTTGGTGAGTCGGAAAGGCATTTGGTGTGTCGGAGAGGCAGTTGGTGAGTCGGCGAGGCAGTTGGTGTGTCGGATAGGCAGTTGGTGCGTCGGAGAGGCAGTTGATGAGTCGGAAAGGCAATTGGTGTGTCGGAGAGGCAGTTGGTGAGCCTGAGAGGCAGTTGGTGAGTCGGAGAGGCAGTTGGTGTGTCGGAGTGGCAGATGATGAGTCGGAGAGGCAGTTGGTGTGTCGGAGAGGCAGTAGATGAGTCGGAGAGGCGGTTGGTGAGTCGGAGAGGCAGTTGCTGAGTCGGAGAGGCGGTTGGTGTGTCGGAGAGGCAGTTGATGAGTCGGGGAGTCAGTTGGTGTGTTGGAGAGGCAGTTGGTGAGTCGGAGAGGCAGTTGGTGTGTCGGAAAGGCAGTTGGTGAGTCGGAGAGGCAGTCGGTGTGTCGGAGAGGCAGTAGGTGTGTCGGAGAGGCAGTAGGTGTGTCGGAGAGGCAGTCGGTGTGTCGGAGAGGCAATTGGTGTGTCGGAGAGGCAGTTCGTGTGTCGGAGAGGCAGTTGGTGTGTCGGAGAGGCTGTTGATGTGACGGAGCGGCAGTTGGTGAGTCGGAGAGGCAGTTGGTGAGTCGGAGAGGCAGTTGGTGAGTCGGAGAGGCGGTTGGTGAGTCGGAGAGGCAGTTGGTGAGTCGGAGAGGCGGTTGGTGAGTCGTAGAGGCAGTCGGTGAGTCAGAGAGGCAGTTGGTGCGTCGGAGAGGCATTTGGTGTGTCGGAGAGGTAGTTGGTGAGTCAGAGAGGCAGTTGGTGTGTCGGAGAGGCAGTTGATGTGACGGAGCGGCAGTTGGTGAGTCGGAGAGGCAGTTGGTGAGTCGGAGAGGCAGTTGGTGAGTCGGAGAGGCGGTTGGTGAGTCAGAGAGGCGGTTGGTGAGTCGGAGAGGCGGTTGGTGTGTCGGAGAGGCAGTTGGTGTGTAGGAGAGGCAGTTGGTGTGTCGGAGAGGCAGTTTGTGTGTCGGAGAGGCAGTTGGTGTGTCGGAGAGGCAGTTGGTATGTCGGAGAGGCAGTTGGCGTGTCGGAGAGGCAGTTGGTGTGTCGGAGAGGCAGTTGGCGTGTTGGAGAGGCAGTTGGCGTGTCGGAGAGGCAGTTGGTGCGTCGGAGAGGGAGTTGGTGCGTCGGAGAGGCAGTTGGTGTGTCGGAGAGGCAGTTGGTGTGTCGGAGAGGCAGTTGGCATGTCGGAGAGGCAGTTGGTGCGTCGGAGAGGGAGTTGGTGCGTCGGAGAGGCAGTTGGTGAGTCGGAGAGGCATTTGGTGTGTCGGCGAGGCAGTTGGTGAGTCGGATAGGCAGTTGGTGCGTCGGAGAGGCAGTTGGTGCGTCGGAGAGGCAGTTGGTGCGTCGGAGAGGCAGTTGGTGTGTCGGAGAGGCAGTTGGTGTGTCAGAGAGGCAGTTAGTGTGTCGGAGAGGGAGTTGGTGAGTCGCAGAGGCAGTTGGTGCTTCGGAGAGGCAGTTGGTGAGTTGGAGAGGCAGTTGATGTGTCGGAAAGGCATTTGGTGTGTCGGAGTGGCAGTTGGTGAGTCGGAGAGGCAGTTGGTGCGTCGGAGAGACAGTTGATGCGTCGGAGAGGCAGTTGGTGCGTCGGAGAGGCAGTTGGTGTGTCGGAGAGGCAGTTGATGTGACGGAGCGGAAGTTGGTGAGTCGGAGAGCCAGTTGGTGAGTCGGAGAGGCAGTTGGTGAGTCGGAGAGGCGGTTGGTGAGTCGGAGAGGCAGATGGTGAGTCGGAGAGGCTGTTGGTGAGTCGGAGAGGCTGTTGGTGAGTCAAAGAGGCAGTTGGTGTGTCGAAGAGGCAGTTGATGAGTCGGAGAGGCAGTTGGTGAGTCGGAGAGGCAGTTGGTGAGTCGGAGAGGCAGTTGGTGAGTCGGAGAGGCGGTTGGTGAGTCGGAGAGGCGGTTGGTGAGTCGGAGAGGCGGTTGGTGAGTCGTAGAGGCAGTTGGTGAGTCAGAGAGGCAGTTGGTGTGTCGGAGAGGCATTTGGTGTGTCGGAGAGGTAGTTGGTGAGTCGGAGAGGCAGTTGGTGTGTCGGAGAGGCAGTTGATGTGACGGAGCGGCAGTTGGTGAGTCGGAGAGGCAGCTGGTGAGTCGGAGAGGCAGTTGGTGAGTCGGAGAGGTGGTTGGTGAGTCAGAGAGGCGGTTGGTGAGTCGGAGAGGCAGTTGGTGTGTCGGAGAGGCAGTTGGTGTGTAGGAGAGGCAGTTGGTGTGTCGGAGAGGCAATTTGTGTGTCGGAGAGGCAGTTGGTGTGTCGGAGAGGCAGTTGGCATGTCGGAGAGGCAGTTGGTGTGTCGGAGAGGGAGTTGGTGCGTCGGAGAGGCAGTTGGTGAGTCGGAGAGGCATTTGGTGAGTCGGAGAGGCATTTGGTGAGTCGGAGAGGCGGTTAGTGAGTCGGAGAGGCAGTTGCTGAGTCAGAGAGGCAGTTGGTGCGTCGGAGAGGCAGTTGGTGTGTCGGTGAGGCAGTTGGTGCGTCGGAGAGGCAGTTGGTGCGTCGGAGAGGCAGTTGGTGTGACGGAAAGGCATTTGGTGTGTCGGAGAGGCAGTTGGTGAGTCGGAGAGGCAGTTGGTGTGTCGGAGAGGCAGTTGGTGCGTCGGAGAGGCAGTTGGTGTGTCGGTGAGGCAGTTGATGAGTTGGAGAGGCAGTTGGTGCGTCGGAGAGGCAGTTGGTGTGTCGGTGAGGCAGTTGGTGCGTCGGAGAGGCAGTTGGTGTGTCGGAGAGGCAGTTGGTGCGTCGGAGAGGCAGTTGATGAGTCGGAGAGGCAGTTGGTGTGTCAGAGAGGCAGTTGGTGAGCCTGAGAAGCAGTTGGTGAGTCGGAGAGGCAGTTGGTGTGTCGGAGAGGCAGTTAATGAGTCGGTGAGGCAGTTGGTGTGTCGGAGAGGCAGTTGATGAGTCGGAGAGGCAGTTGGTGTGTCGGTGAGGCAGTTGATGAGTCGGAGAGGCAGTTGGTGTGGCGGAGAGGCAGTTGGTGATTCTGAGAGGCTGTTGGTGAGTCGGAGAGGCAGTTGCTGAGTCGGAGAGGCAGTTGGTGTGTCGGAAAGGCATTTGGTGTGTCGGAAAGGCATTTGGTGTGTCGGAGAGGCAGTTGGTGAGTCGGCGAGGCAGTTGGTGTGTCGGACAGGCAGTTGGTGCGTCGGAGAGGCAGTTGATGAGTCGGAAAGGCAATTCGTGTGTCGGAGAGGCAGTTGGTGAGCCTGAGAGGCGGTTGGTGAGTCGGAGAGGCAGTTGGTGTGTCGGAGTGGCAGATGATGAGTCGGAGAGGCAGTTGGTGTGTCGGAGAGGCAGTAGATGAGTCGGAGAGGCAGTTGGTGTGTCGGAGAGGCAGTTGGTGAGTCTGAGAGGCTGTTGGTGAGTCGGAGAGGCAGTTGCTGAGTCGGAGAGGCAGTTGGTGTGTCGGAGAGGCAGTTGATGAGTCGGAGAGGCAGTTGGTGTGTCGGAGAGGCAGTTGGTGAGTCTGAGAGGCAGTTGGTGACTCGGAGAGGTAGTTGGTGTGTCGGAGAGGCAGTTGGTGCGTCGGAGAGGCAGTTGATGCGTCGGAGAGGCAGTTGGTGCGTCGGAGAGGCAGTTGGTGCGTCGGAGAGGGAGTTGGTGAGTCGGAGAGGCAGTTGGTGCGTCGGAGAGGCAGTTGGTGAGTCTGAGAGGCAGTTGGTGAGTCGGAGAGGCAGTTGGTGTGTCGGAGAGGCAGTTGGTGTGTCGGAGAGGCAGTTAGTGTGTCGGAGAGGGAGTTGTTGAATCGCAGAGGCAGTTGGTGCGTCGGAGAGACAGTTGGTGAGTCGGAGAGGCAGTTGGTGTGTCGGAAAGGCATTTGGTGTGTCGGAGTGGCAGTTGGTGAGTCGGAGAGGCAGTTGGTGCGTCGGAGAGACAGTTGGTGCGTCGGAGAGGCAGTTGGTGCGTCGGAGAGGCAGTTGGTGCGTCAGAGAGGGAGTTGGTGAGTCGGAGAGGCAGTTGGTGCGTCGGAGAGGCAGTTGGTGCGTCGGAGAGGAAGTTGGTGCGTCGGAGAGGCAGTTGGTGAGTCGGAGAGGCAGTTGGTGAGTTGGAGAGGCGATTGGTGAGTCGGAGAAGCGGTTGGTGAGTCGGAGAGGCAGTTGGTGAGTCGGAGAAGCGGTTGGTGAGTCGGAGAGGCGGTTGGTGAGTCGGAGAGGCGGTTGGTGAGTCGGAGAGGCTGTTGGTGAGTCAGAGAGGCAGTTGGTGTGTCGGAGAGGCAGTTGATGAGTCGGAGAGGCAGTTGGTGAGTCGGAGAGGCAGTTGGTGAGTCGGAGAGGCATTTGGTGAGTCGGAGCGGCAGTTGGTGTGTCGGAGAGGCAGTTGGTGAGTCTGAGAGGCTCTTGGTGTGTCGGAGAGGCAGTTGCTGAGTCGGAGAGGCAGTTGATGTGTCGGAGAGGCAGTTGATGCGTCGGAGAGGCAGTTGGTGAGTCGGAGAAGCAGTTGGTGAGTCTGAGAGGCAGTTGGTGAGTCGGAGAGGCAGTTGGTGTGTCGGAGATGCAGTTGGAGAGTCGGAGAGGCAGTTGGTGTGTCGGAAAGGCATTTGGTGTGTCGGAGAGGCAGTTGGTGAGTCGGAGAGGCAGTTGATGTGTCGGACAGGCAGTTGGTGCGTCGGAGAGGCAGTTGATGAGTCGGAGAGGCAATTGGTGCGTCGGAGAGGCAGTTGGTGAGCCTGAGAGGCAGTTGGTGAGTCGGAGAGGCAGTTGGTGTGTCGGAGAGGCAGTTGATGAGTCGGAGAGGCAGTTGGTGTGTCGGAGAGGCAGTTGATAAGTCGGAGAGGCAATTGGTGTGTCGGAGAGGCGGTTGGTGAGTCGGAGAGGCGGTTGGTGTGTCGGAGAGGCAGTTGGTGTTTCGGAGAGGCAGTTGGTGAGTCAGAGAGGCGGTTGGTGTGTCGGAGAGGCAGTTGGTGTTTCGGAGAGGCAGTTGGTGAGTCGGAGAGGCAGTTGATGTGTCGGAGAGGCAGTTGGTGAGTCGGAGAGGCAGTTGGTGTGTCGGAAAGGCATTTGGTGTGTCCCAGAGGCAGTTGGTGAGTCGGAGAGACATTTGATGTGTCGGAGAGGCAGTTGGTGCGTCGGAGAGGCAGTTGATGAGTCGGAGAGGCAGTTGGTGTGTCGGAGAGGCAGTTGGTGAGCCTGAGAGGCAGTTGGTGAGTCGGAGAGGCATTTGGTGAGTCGGAGAGGCGGTTAGTGAGTCGGAGAGGCAGTTGCTGAGTCGGAGAGGCGGTTGGTGTGTCGGAGAGGCAGTTGATGAGTCGGAGAGGCAGTTGATGTGTCGGAGAGGCAGTTGGTGAGTCGGAGAGGCAGTTGGTGTGACGGAAAGGCATTTGGTGTGTCGGAGAGGCTGTTGGTGAGTCGGAGAGGCAGTTGGTGTGTCGGAGAGGCAGTTGATGAGTCGGAGAGGCAGTTGGTGAGTCGGAGAGGCAGTTGGTGAGTCGGAGAGGCATTTGGTGAGTCGGAGAGGCGGTTAGTGAGTCGGAGAGGCAGTTGCTGAGTCGGAGAGGCGGTTGGTGTGTCGGAGAGGCAGTTGATGAGTCGGAGAGGCAGTTGATGTGTCGGAGAGGCATTTGGTGAGTCTGAGAGGCTGTTGGTGAGTCGGAGAGGCAGTTGGTGTGACGGAAAGGCATTTGGTGTGTCGGAGAGGCAGTTGGTGAGTCGGAGAGGCAGTTGGTGTGTCGGAGAGGCAGTTGGTGCGTCGGAGAGGCAGTTGGTGTGTCGGTGAGGCAGTTGATGAGTCGGAGAGGCAGTTGGTGCGTCGGAGAGGCAGTTGGTGTGTCGGTGAGGCAGTTGGTGCGTCGGAGAGGCAGTTGGTGTGTCCCAGAGGCAGTTGGTGCGTCGGAGAGGCAGTTGATGAGTCGGAGAGGCAGTTGGTGTGTCAGAGAGGCAGTTGGTGAGCCTGAGAGGCAGTTGGTGAGTCGGAGAGGCAGTTGGTGTGTCGGAGAGGCAGTTAATGAGTCGGTGAGGCAGTTGGTGTGTCGGAGAGGCAGTTGATGAGTCGGAGAGGCAGTTGGTGTGTCGGTGAGGCAGTTGATGAGTCGGAGAGGCAGTTGGTGTGTCGGAGAGGCAGTTGGTGATTCTGAGAGGCTGTTGGTGAGTCGGAGAGGCAGTTGCTGAGTCGGAGAGGCAGTTGGTGTGTCGGAAAGGCATTTGGTGAGTCGGAAAGGCATTTGGTGTGTCGGAGAGGCAGTTGGTGAGTCGGCGAGGCAGTTGGTGTGTCGGATAGGCAGTTGGTGCGTCGGAGAGGCAGTTGATGAGTCGGAAAGGCAATTGGTGTGTCGGAGAGGCAGTTGGTGAGCCTGAGAGGCAGTTGGTGAGTCGGAGAGGCAGTTGGTGTGTCGGAGTGGCAGATGATGAGTCGGAGAGGCAGTTGGTGTGTCGGAGAGGCAGTAGATGAGTCGGAGAGGCGGTTGGTGAGTCGGAGAGGCAGTTGCTGAGTCGGAGAGGCGGTTGGTGTGTCGGAGAGGCAGTTGATGAGTCGGGGAGTCAGTTGGTGTGTTGGAGAGGCAGTTGGTGAGTCGGAGAGGCAGTTGGTGTGTCGGAAAGGCAGTTGGTGAGTCGGAGAGGCAGTCGGTGTGTCGGAGAGGCAGTAGGTGTGTCGGAGAGGCAGTAGGTGTGTCGGAGAGGCAGTCGGTGTGTCGGAGAGGCAATTGGTGTGTCGGAGAGGCAGTTCGTGTGTCGGAGAGGCAGTTGGTGTGTCGGAGAGGCTGTTGATGTGACGGAGCGGCAGTTGGTGAGTCGGAGAGGCAGTTGGTGAGTCGGAGAGGCAGTTGGTGAGTCGGAGAGGCGGTTGGTGAGTCGGAGAGGCAGTTGGTGAGTCGGAGAGGCGGTTGGTGAGTCGTAGAGGCAGTCGGTGAGTCAGAGAGGCAGTTGGTGCGTCGGAGAGGCATTTGGTGTGTCGGAGAGGTAGTTGGTGAGTCAGAGAGGCAGTTGGTGTGTCGGAGAGGCAGTTGATGTGACGGAGCGGCAGTTGGTGAGTCGGAGAGGCAGTTGGTGAGTCGGAGAGGCAGTTGGTGAGTCGGAGAGGCGGTTGGTGAGTCAGAGAGGCGGTTGGTGAGTCGGAGAGGCGGTTGGTGTGTCGGAGAGGCAGTTGGTGTGTAGGAGAGGCAGTTGGTGTGTCGGAGAGGCAGTTTGTGTGTCGGAGAGGCAGTTGGTGTGTCGGAGAGGCAGTTGGTATGTCGGAGAGGCAGTTGGCGTGTCGGAGAGGCAGTTGGTGTGTCGGAGAGGCAGTTGGCGTGTCGGAGAGGCAGTTGGCGTGTCGGAGAGGCAGTTGGTGCGTCGGAGAGGGAGTTGGTGCGTCGGAGAGGCAGTTGGTGTGTCGGAGAGGCAGTTGGTGTGTCGGAGAGGCAGTTGGCATGTCGGAGAGGCAGTTGGTGCGTCGGAGAGGGAGTTGGTGCGTCGGAGAGGCAGTTGGTGAGTCGGAGAGGCATTTGGTGTGTCGGCGAGGCAGTTGGTGAGTCGGATAGGCAGTTGGTGCGTCGGAGAGGCAGTTGGTGCGTCGGAGAGGCAGTTGGTGCGTCGGAGAGGCAGTTGGTGTGTCGGAGAGGCAGTTGGTGTGTCAGAGAGGCAGTTAGTGTGTCGGAGAGGGAGTTGGTGAGTCGCAGAGGCAGTTGGTGCTTCGGAGAGGCAGTTGGTGAGTTGGAGAGGCAGTTGATGTGTCGGAAAGGCATTTGGTGTGTCGGAGTGGCAGTTGGTGAGTCGGAGAGGCAGTTGGTGCGTCGGAGAGACAGTTGATGCGTCGGAGAGGCAGTTGGTGCGTCGGAGAGGCAGTTGGTGTGTCGGAGAGGCAGTTGATGTGACGGAGCGGAAGTTGGTGAGTCGGAGAGCCAGTTGGTGAGTCGGAGAGGCAGTTGGTGAGTCGGAGAGGCGGTTGGTGAGTCGGAGAGGCAGATGGTGAGTCGGAGAGGCTGTTGGTGAGTCGGAGAGGCTGTTGGTGAGTCAAAGAGGCAGTTGGTGTGTCGAAGAGGCAGTTGATGAGTCGGAGAGGCAGTTGGTGAGTCGGAGAGGCAGTTGGTGAGTCGGAGAGGCAGTTGGTGAGTCGGAGAGGCGGTTGGTGAGTCGGAGAGGCGGTTGGTGAGTCGGAGAGGCGGTTGGTGAGTCGTAGAGGCAGTTGGTGAGTCAGAGAGGCAGTTGGTGTGTCGGAGAGGCATTTGGTGTGTCGGAGAGGTAGTTGGTGAGTCGGAGAGGCAGTTGGTGTGTCGGAGAGGCAGTTGATGTGACGGAGCGGCAGTTGGTGAGTCGGAGAGGCAGCTGGTGAGTCGGAGAGGCAGTTGGTGAGTCGGAGAGGTGGTTGGTGAGTCAGAGAGGCGGTTGGTGAGTCGGAGAGGCAGTTGGTGTGTCGGAGAGGCAGTTGGTGTGTAGGAGAGGCAGTTGGTGTGTCGGAGAGGCAATTTGTGTGTCGGAGAGGCAGTTGGTGTGTCGGAGAGGCAGTTGGCATGTCGGAGAGGCAGTTGGTGTGTCGGAGAGGGAGTTGGTGCGTCGGAGAGGCAGTTGGTGAGTCGGAGAGGCATTTGGTGAGTCGGAGAGGCATTTGGTGAGTCGGAGAGGCGGTTAGTGAGTCGGAGAGGCAGTTGCTGAGTCAGAGAGGCAGTTGGTGCGTCGGAGAGGCAGTTGGTGTGTCGGTGAGGCAGTTGGTGCGTCGGAGAGGCAGTTGGTGCGTCGGAGAGGCAGTTGGTGTGACGGAAAGGCATTTGGTGTGTCGGAGAGGCAGTTGGTGAGTCGGAGAGGCAGTTGGTGTGTCGGAGAGGCAGTTGGTGCGTCGGAGAGGCAGTTGGTGTGTCGGTGAGGCAGTTGATGAGTTGGAGAGGCAGTTGGTGCGTCGGAGAGGCAGTTGGTGTGTCGGTGAGGCAGTTGGTGCGTCGGAGAGGCAGTTGGTGTGTCGGAGAGGCAGTTGGTGCGTCGGAGAGGCAGTTGATGAGTCGGAGAGGCAGTTGGTGTGTCAGAGAGGCAGTTGGTGAGCCTGAGAAGCAGTTGGTGAGTCGGAGAGGCAGTTAATGAGTCGGTGAGGCAGTTGGTGTGTCGGAGAGGCAGTTGATGAGTCGGAGAGGCAGTTGGTGTGTCGGTGAGGCAGTTGATGAGTCGGAGAGGCAGTTGGTGTGGCGGAGAGGCAGTTGGTGATTCTGAGAGGCTGTTGGTGAGTCGGAGAGGCAGTTGCTGAGTCGGAGAGGCAGTTGGTGTGTCGGAAAGGCATTTGGTGTGTCGGAAAGGCATTTGGTGTGTCGGAGAGGCAGTTGGTGAGTCGGCGAGGCAGTTGGTGTGTCGGACAGGCAGTTGGTGCGTCGGAGAGGCAGTTGATGAGTCGGAAAGGCAATTCGTGTGTCGGAGAGGCAGTTGGTGAGCCTGAGAGGCGGTTGGTGAGTCGGAGAGGCAGTTGGTGTGTCGGAGTGGCAGATGATGAGTCGGAGAGGCAGTTGGTGTGTCGGAGAGGCAGTAGATGAGTCGGAGAGGCAGTTGGTGTGTCGGAGAGGCAGTTGGTGAGTCTGAGAGGCTGTTGGTGAGTCGGAGAGGCAGTTGCTGAGTCGGAGAGGCAGTTGGTGTGTCGGAGAGGCAGTTGATGAGTCGGAGAGGCAGTTGGTGTGTCGGAGAGGCAGTTGGTGAGTCTGAGAGGCAGTTGGTGACTCGGAGAGGTAGTTGGTGTGTCGGAGAGGCAGTTGGTGCGTCGGAGAGGCAGTTGATGCGTCGGAGAGGCAGTTGGTGCGTCGGAGAGGCAGTTGGTGCGTCGGAGAGGGAGTTGGTGAGTCGGAGAGGCAGTTGGTGCGTCGGAGAGGCAGTTGGTGAGTCTGAGAGGCAGTTGGTGAGTCGGAGAGGCAGTTGGTGTGTCGGAGAGGCAGTTGGTGTGTCGGAGAGGCAGTTAGTGTGTCGGAGAGGGAGTTGTTGAATCGCAGAGGCAGTTGGTGCGTCGGAGAGACAGTTGGTGAGTCGGAGAGGCAGTTGGTGTGTCGGAAAGGCATTTGGTGTGTCGGAGTGGCAGTTGGTGAGTCGGAGAGGCAGTTGGTGCGTCGGAGAGACAGTTGGTGCGTCGGAGAGGCAGTTGGTGCGTCGGAGAGGCAGTTGGTGCGTCAGAGAGGGAGTTGGTGAGTCGGAGAGGCAGTTGGTGCGTCGGAGAGGCAGTTGGTGCGTCGGAGAGGAAGTTGGTGCGTCGGAGAGGCAGTTGGTGAGTCGGAGAGGCAGTTGGTGAGTTGGAGAGGCGATTGGTGAGTCGGAGAAGCGGTTGGTGAGTCGGAGAGGCAGTTGGTGAGTCGGAGAAGCGGTTGGTGAGTCGGAGAGGCGGTTGGTGAGTCGGAGAGGCGGTTGGTGAGTCGGAGAGGCTGTTGGTGAGTCAGAGAGGCAGTTGGTGTGTCGGAGAGGCAGTTGATGAGTCGGAGAGGCAGTTGGTGAGTCGGAGAGGCAGTTGGTGAGTCGGAGAGGCATTTGGTGAGTCGGAGCGGCAGTTGGTGTGTCGGAGAGGCAGTTGGTGAGTCTGAGAGGCTCTTGGTGTGTCGGAGAGGCAGTTGCTGAGTCGGAGAGGCAGTTGATGTGTCGGAGAGGCAGTTGATGCGTCGGAGAGGCAGTTGGTGAGTCGGAGAAGCAGTTGGTGAGTCTGAGAGGCAGTTGGTGAGTCGGAGAGGCAGTTGGTGTGTCGGAGATGCAGTTGGAGAGTCGGAGAGGCAGTTGGTGTGTCGGAAAGGCATTTGGTGTGTCGGAGAGGCAGTTGGTGAGTCGGAGAGGCAGTTGGTGTGTCGGACAGGCAGTTGGTGCGTCGGAGAGGCAGTTGATGAGTCGGAGAGGCAATTGGTGCGTCGGAGAGGCAGTTGGTGAGCCTGAGAGGCAGTTGGTGAGTCGGAGAGGCAGTTGGTGTGTCGGAGAGGCAGTTGATGAGTCGGAGAGGCAGTTGGTGTGTCGGAGAGGCAGTTGATAAGTCGGAGAGGCAATTGGTGTGTCGGAGAGGCGGTTGGTGAGTCGGAGAGGCGGTTGGTGTGTCGGAGAGGCAGTTGGTGTTTCGGAGAGGCAGTTGGTGAGTCAGAGAGGCGGTTGGTGTGTCGGAGAGGCAGTTGGTGTTTCGGAGAGGCAGTTGGTGAGTCGGAGAGGCAGTTGATGTGTCGGAGAGGCAGTTGGTGAGTCGGAGAGGCAGTTGGTGTGTCGGAAAGGCATTTGGTGTGTCCCAGAGGCAGTTGGTGAGTCGGAGAGACATTTGATGTGTCGGAGAGGCAGTTGGTGCGTCGGAGAGGCAGTTGATGAGTCGGAGAGGCAGTTGGTGTGTCGGAGAGGCAGTTGGTGAGCCTGAGAGGCAGTTGGTGAGTCGGAGAGGCATTTGGTGAGTCGGAGAGGCGGTTAGTGAGTCGGAGAGGCAGTTGCTGAGTCGGAGAGGCGGTTGGTGTGTCGGAGAGGCAGTTGATGAGTCGGAGAGGCAGTTGATGTGTCGGAGAGGCAGTTGGTGAGTCGGAGAGGCAGTTGGTGTGACGGAAAGGCATTTGGTGTGTCGGAGAGGCAGTTGGTGAGTCGGAGAGGCAGTTGGTGTGTCGGAGAGGCAGTTGATGTGACGGAGCGGCAGTTGGTGAGTCGGAGAGGCAGCTGGTGAGTCGGAGAGGCAGTTGGTGAGTCGGAGAGGTGGTTGGTGAGTCAGAGAGGCGGTTGGTGAGTCGGAGAGGCAGTTGGTGTGTCGGAGAGGCAGTTGGTGTGTAGGAGAGGCAGTTGGTGTGTCGGAGAGGCAGTTGGTGTGTCGGAGAGGCAGTTGGTGTGTAGGAGAGGCAGTTGGTGTGTCGGAGAGGCAGTTGGTGTGTCGGAGAGGGAGTTGGTGCGTCGGAGAGGCAGTTGGTGAGTCGGAGAGGCATTTGGTGAGTCGGAGAGGCATTTGGTGAGTCGGAGAGGCGGTTAGTGAGTCGGAGAGGCAGTTGCTGAGTCGGAGAGGCAGTTGGTGCGTCGGAGAGGCAGTTGGTGTGTCGGTGAGGCAGTTGGTGCGTCGGAGAGGCAGTTGGTGCGTCGGAGAGGCAGTTGGTGTGACGGAAAGGCATTTGGTGTGTCGGAGAGGCAGTTGGTGAGTCGGAGAGGCAGTTGGTGTGTCGGAGAGGCAGTTGGTGCGTCGGAGAGGCAGTTGGTGTGTCGGTGAGGCAGTTGATGAGTTGGAGAGGCAGTTGGTGCGTCGGAGAGGCAGTTGGTGTGTCGGTGAGGCAGTTGGTGCGTCGGAGAGGCAGTTGGTGTGTCGGAGAGGCAGTTGGTGCGTCGGAGAGGCAGTTGATGAGTCGGAGAGGCAGTTGGTGTGTCAGAGAGGCAGTTGGTGAGCCTGAGAAGCAGTTGGTGAGTCGGAGAGGCAGTTGGTGTGTCGGAGAGGCAGTTAATGAGTCGGTGAGGCAGTTGGTGTGTCGGAGAGGCAGTTGATGAGTCGGAGAGGCAGTTGGTGTGTCGGTGAGGCAGTTGATGAGTCGGAGAGGCAGTTGGTGTGTCGGAGAGGCAGTTGGTGATTCTGAGAGGCTGTTGGTGAGTCGGAGAGGCAGTTGCTGAGTCGGAGAGGCAGTTGGTGTGTCGGAAAGGCATTTGGTGTGTCGGAAAGGCATTTGGTGTGTCGGAGAGGCAGTTGGTGAGTCGGCGAGGCAGTTGGTGTGTCGGACAGGCAGTTGGTGCGTCGGAGAGGCAGTTGATGAGTCGGAAAGGCAATTCGTGTGTCGGAGAGGCAGTTGGTGAGCCTGAGAGGCGGTTGGTGAGTCGGAGAGGCAGTTGGTGTGTCGGAGTGGCAGATGATGAGTCGGAGAGGCAGTTGGTGTGTCGGAGAGGCAGTAGATGAGTCGGAGAGGCAGTTGGTGTGTCGGAGAGGCAGTTGGTGAGTCTGAGAGGCTGTTGGTGAGTCGGAGAGGCAGTTGCTGAGTCGGAGAGGCAGTTGGTGTGTCGGAGAGGCAGTTGATGAGTCGGAGAGGCAGTTGGTGTGTCGGAGAGGCAGTTGGTGAGTCTGAGAGGCAGTTGGTGACTCGGAGAGGTAGTTGGTGTGTCGGAGAGGCAGTTGGTGCGTCGGAGAGGCAGTTGATGCGTCGGAGAGGCAGTTGGTGCGTCGGAGAGGCAGTTGGTGCGTCGGAGAGGGAGTTGGTGAGTCGGAGAGGCAGTTGGTGCGTCGGAGAGGCAGTTGGTGAGTCTGAGAGGCAGTTGGTGAGTCGGAGAGGCAGTTGGTGTGTCGGAGAGGCAGTTGGTGTGTCGGAGAGGCAGTTAGTGTGTCGGAGAGGGAGTTGTTGAGTCGCAGAGGCAGTTGGTGCGTCGGAGAGACAGTTGGTGAGTCGGAGAGGCAGTTGGTGTGTCGGAAAGGCATTTGGTGTGTCGGAGTGGCAGTTGGTGAGTCGGAGAGGCAGTTGGTGCGTCGGAGAGACAGTTGGTGCGTCGGAGAGGCAGTTGGTGCGTCGGAGAGGCAGTTGGTGCGTCAGAGAGGGAGTTGGTGAGTCGGAGAGGCAGTTGGTGCGTCGGAGAGGCAGTTGGTGCGTCGGAGAGGAAGTTGGTGCGTCGGAGAGGCAGTTGGTGAGTCGGAGAGGCAGTTGGTGAGTTGGAGAGGCGATTGGTGAGTCGGAGAAGCGGTTGGTGAGTCGGAGAGGCAGTTGGTGAGTCGGAGAAGCGGTTGGTGAGTCGGAGAGGCGGTTGGTGAGTCGGAGAGGCGGTTGGTGAGTCGGAGAGGCTGTTGGTGAGTCAGAGAGGCAGTTGGTGTGTCGGAGAGGCAGTTGATGAGTCGGAGAGGCAGTTGGTGAGTCGGAGAGGCAGTTGGTGAGTCGGAGAGGCATTTGGTGAGTCGGAGCGGCAGTTGATGAGTCGGAGAGGCAGTTGGTGTGTCGGAGAGGCAGTTGGTGAGTCTGAGAGGCTCTTGGTGAGTCGGAGAGGCAGTTGCTGAGTCGGAGAGGCAGTTGATGTGTCGGAGAGGCAGTTGATGCGTCGGAGAGGCAGTTGGTGAGTCGGAGAAGCAGTTGGTGAGTCTGAGAGGCAGTTGGTGAGTCGGAGAGGCAGTTGGTGTGTCGGAGATGCAGTTGGAGAGTCGGAGAGGCAGTTGGTGTGTCGGAAAGGCATTTGGTGTGTCGGAGAGGCAGTTGGTGAGTCGGAGAGGCAGTTGGTGTGTCGGACAGGCAGTTGGTGCGTCGGAGAGGCAGTTGATGAGTCGGAGAGGCAATTGGTGCGTCGGAGAGGCAGTTGGTGAGCCTGAGAGGCAGTTGTTGAGTCGGAGAGGCAGTTGGTGTGTCGGAGAGGCAGTTGATGAGTCGGAGAGGCAGTTGGTGTGTCGGAGAGGCAGTTGATAAGTCGGAGAGGCAATTGGTGTGTCGGAGAGGCGGTTGGTGAGTCGGAGAGGCGGTTGGTGTGTCGGAGAGGCAGTTGGTGTTTCGGAGAGGCAGTTGGTGAGTCGGAGAGGCAGTTGATGTGTCGGAGAGGCAGTTGGTGAGTCGGAGAGGCAGTTGGTGTGTCGGAAAGGCATTTGGTGTGTCCCAGAGGCAGTTGGTGAGTCGGAGAGACATTTGATGTGTCGGAGAGGCAGTTGGTGCGTCGGAGAGGCAGTTGATGAGTCGGAGAGGCAGTTGGTGTGTCGGAGAGGCAGTTGGTGAGCCTGAGAGGCAGTTGGTGAGTCGGAGAGGCATTTGGTGAGTCGGAGAGGCGGTTAGTGAGTCGGAGAGGCAGTTGCTGAGTCGGAGAGGCGGTTGGTGTGTCGGAGAGGCAGTTGATGAGTCGGAGAGGCAGTTGATGTGTCGGAGAGGCAGTTGGTGAGTCGGAGAGGCAGTTGGTGTGACGGAGAGGCAGTTGGTGTGTCGGAGATGCAGTTGGAGAGTCGGAGAGGCAGTTGGTGTGTCGGAAAGGCATTTGGTGTGTCGGAGAGGCAGTTGGTGAGTCGGAGAGGCAGTTGGTGTGTCGGACAGGCAGTTGGTGCGTCGGAGAGGCAGTTGATGAGTCGGAGAGGCAATTGGTGCGTCGGAGAGGCAGTTGGTGAGCCTGAGAGGCAGTTGGTGAGTCGGAGAGGCAGTTGGTGTGTCGGAGAGGCAGTTGATGAGTCGGAGAGGCAGTTGGTGTGTCGGAGAGGCAGTTGATAAGTCGGAGAGGCAATTGGTGTGTCGGAGAGGCGGTTGGTGAGTCGGAGAGGCGGTTGGTGTGTCGGAGAGGCAGTTGGTGTTTCGGAGAGGCAGTTGGTGAGTCAGAGAGGCGGTTGGTGTGTCGGAGAGGCAGTTGGTGTTTCGGAGAGGCAGTTGGTGAGTCGGAGAGGCAGTTGATGTGTCGGAGAGGCAGTTGGTGAGTCGGAGAGGCAGTTGGTGTGTCGGAAAGGCATTTGGTGTGTCCCAGAGGCAGTTGGTGAGTCGGAGAGACATTTGATGTGTCGGAGAGGCAGTTGGTGCGTCGGAGAGGCAGTTGATGAGTCGGAGAGGCAGTTGGTGTGTCGGAGAGGCAGTTGGTGAGCCTGAGAGGCAGTTGGTGAGTCGGAGAGGCATTTGGTGAGTCGGAGAGGCGGTTAGTGAGTCGGAGAGGCAGTTGCTGAGTCGGAGAGGCGGTTGGTGTGTCGGAGAGGCAGTTGATGAGTCGGAGAGGCAGTTGATGTGTCGGAGAGGCAGTTGGTGAGTCGGAGAGGCAGTTGGTGTGACGGAAAGGCATTTGGTGTGTCGGAGAGGCAGTTGGTGAGTCGGAGAGGCAGTTGGTGTGTCGGAGAGGCAGTTGATGTGACGGAGCGGCAGTTGGTGAGTCGGAGAGGCAGCTGGTGAGTCGGAGAGGCAGTTGGTGAGTCGGAGAGGTGGTTGGTGAGTCAGAGAGGCGGTTGGTGAGTCGGAGAGGCAGTTGGTGTGTCGGAGAGGCAGTTGGTGTGTAGGAGAGGCAGTTGGTGTGTCGGAGAGGCAGTTGGTGTGTCGGAGAGGCAGTTGGTGTGTAGGAGAGGCAGTTGGTGTGTCGGAGAGGCAGTTGGTGTGTCGGAGAGGGAGTTGGTGCGTCGGAGAGGCAGTTGGTGAGTCGGAGAGGCATTTGGTGAGTCGGAGAGGCATTTGGTGAGTCGGAGAGGCGGTTAGTGAGTCGGAGAGGCAGTTGCTGAGTCGGAGAGGCAGTTGGTGCGTCGGAGAGGCAGTTGGTGTGTCGGTGAGGCAGTTGGTGCGTCGGAGAGGCAGTTGGTGCGTCGGAGAGGCAGTTGGTGTGACGGAAAGGCATTTGGTGTGTCGGAGAGGCAGTTGGTGAGTCGGAGAGGCAGTTGGTGTGTCGGAGAGGCAGTTGGTGCGTCGGAGAGGCAGTTGGTGTGTCGGTGAGGCAGTTGATGAGTTGGAGAGGCAGTTGGTGCGTCGGAGAGGCAGTTGGTGTGTCGGTGAGGCAGTTGGTGCGTCGGAGAGGCAGTTGGTGTGTCGGAGAGGCAGTTGGTGCGTCGGAGAGGCAGTTGATGAGTCGGAGAGGCAGTTGGTGTGTCAGAGAGGCAGTTGGTGAGCCTGAGAAGCAGTTGGTGAGTCGGAGAGGCAGTTGGTGTGTCGGAGAGGCAGTTAATGAGTCGGTGAGGCAGTTGGTGTGTCGGAGAGGCAGTTGATGAGTCGGAGAGGCAGTTGGTGTGTCGGTGAGGCAGTTGATGAGTCGGAGAGGCAGTTGGTGTGTCGGAGAGGCAGTTGGTGATTCTGAGAGGCTGTTGGTGAGTCGGAGAGGCAGTTGCTGAGTCGGAGAGGCAGTTGGTGTGTCGGAAAGGCATTTGGTGTGTCGGAAAGGCATTTGGTGTGTCGGAGAGGCAGTTGGTGAGTCGGCGAGGCAGTTGGTGTGTCGGACAGGCAGTTGGTGCGTCGGAGAGGCAGTTGATGAGTCGGAAAGGCAATTCGTGTGTCGGAGAGGCAGTTGGTGAGCCTGAGAGGCGGTTGGTGAGTCGGAGAGGCAGTTGGTGTGTCGGAGTGGCAGATGATGAGTCGGAGAGGCAGTTGGTGTGTCGGAGAGGCAGTAGATGAGTCGGAGAGGCAGTTGGTGTGTCGGAGAGGCAGTTGGTGAGTCTGAGAGGCTGTTGGTGAGTCGGAGAGGCAGTTGCTGAGTCGGAGAGGCAGTTGGTGTGTCGGAGAGGCAGTTGATGAGTCGGAGAGGCAGTTGGTGTGTCGGAGAGGCAGTTGGTGAGTCTGAGAGGCAGTTGGTGACTCGGAGAGGTAGTTGGTGTGTCGGAGAGGCAGTTGGTGCGTCGGAGAGGCAGTTGATGCGTCGGAGAGGCAGTTGGTGCGTCGGAGAGGCAGTTGGTGCGTCGGAGAGGGAGTTGGTGAGTCGGAGAGGCAGTTGGTGCGTCGGAGAGGCAGTTGGTGAGTCTGAGAGGCAGTTGGTGAGTCGGAGAGGCAGTTGGTGTGTCGGAGAGGCAGTTGGTGTGTCGGAGAGGCAGTTAGTGTGTCGGAGAGGGAGTTGTTGAGTCGCAGAGGCAGTTGGTGCGTCGGAGAGACAGTTGGTGAGTCGGAGAGGCAGTTGGTGTGTCGGAAAGGCATTTGGTGTGTCGGAGTGGCAGTTGGTGAGTCGGAGAGGCAGTTGGTGCGTCGGAGAGACAGTTGGTGCGTCGGAGAGGCAGTTGGTGCGTCGGAGAGGCAGTTGGTGCGTCAGAGAGGGAGTTGGTGAGTCGGAGAGGCAGTTGGTGCGTCGGAGAGGCAGTTGGTGCGTCGGAGAGGAAGTTGGTGCGTCGGAGAGGCAGTTGGTGAGTCGGAGAGGCAGTTGGTGAGTTGGAGAGGCGATTGGTGAGTCGGAGAAGCGGTTGGTGAGTCGGAGAGGCAGTTGGTGAGTCGGAGAAGCGGTTGGTGAGTCGGAGAGGCGGTTGGTGAGTCGGAGAGGCGGTTGGTGAGTCGGAGAGGCTGTTGGTGAGTCAGAGAGGCAGTTGGTGTGTCGGAGAGGCAGTTGATGAGTCGGAGAGGCAGTTGGTGAGTCGGAGAGGCAGTTGGTGAGTCGGAGAGGCATTTGGTGAGTCGGAGCGGCAGTTGATGAGTCGGAGAGGCAGTTGGTGTGTCGGAGAGGCAGTTGGTGAGTCTGAGAGGCTCTTGGTGAGTCGGAGAGGCAGTTGCTGAGTCGGAGAGGCAGTTGATGTGTCGGAGAGGCAGTTGATGCGTCGGAGAGGCAGTTGGTGAGTCGGAGAAGCAGTTGGTGAGTCTGAGAGGCAGTTGGTGAGTCGGAGAGGCAGTTGGTGTGTCGGAGATGCAGTTGGAGAGTCGGAGAGGCAGTTGGTGTGTCGGAAAGGCATTTGGTGTGTCGGAGAGGCAGTTGGTGAGTCGGAGAGGCAGTTGGTGTGTCGGACAGGCAGTTGGTGCGTCGGAGAGGCAGTTGATGAGTCGGAGAGGCAATTGGTGCGTCGGAGAGGCAGTTGGTGAGCCTGAGAGGCAGTTGTTGAGTCGGAGAGGCAGTTGGTGTGTCGGAGAGGCAGTTGATGAGTCGGAGAGGCAGTTGGTGTGTCGGAGAGGCAGTTGATAAGTCGGAGAGGCAATTGGTGTGTCGGAGAGGCGGTTGGTGAGTCGGAGAGGCGGTTGGTGTGTCGGAGAGGCAGTTGGTGTTTCGGAGAGGCAGTTGGTGAGTCGGAGAGGCAGTTGATGTGTCGGAGAGGCAGTTGGTGAGTCGGAGAGGCAGTTGGTGTGTCGGAAAGGCATTTGGTGTGTCCCAGAGGCAGTTGGTGAGTCGGAGAGACATTTGATGTGTCGGAGAGGCAGTTGGTGCGTCGGAGAGGCAGTTGATGAGTCGGAGAGGCAGTTGGTGTGTCGGAGAGGCAGTTGGTGAGCCTGAGAGGCAGTTGGTGAGTCGGAGAGGCATTTGGTGAGTCGGAGAGGCGGTTAGTGAGTCGGAGAGGCAGTTGCTGAGTCGGAGAGGCGGTTGGTGTGTCGGAGAGGCAGTTGATGAGTCGGAGAGGCAGTTGATGTGTCGGAGAGGCAGTTGGTGAGTCGGAGAGGCAGTTGGTGTGACGGAAAGGCATTTGGTGTGTCGGAGTGGCAGTTGGTGAGTCGGAGAGGCAGTTGGTGTGTCGGAGAGGCAGTTGGTGCGTCGGAGAGGTAGTTGGTGAGTCGGAGAGGCAGTTGGTGTGTCGGAGAGGCAGTTGATGTGACGGAGCGGCAGTTGGTGAGTCGGAGAGGCAGCTGGTGAGTCGGAGAGGCAGTTGGTGAGTCGGAGAGGTGGTTGGTGAGTCAGAGAGGCGGTTGGTGAGTCGGAGAGGCAGTTGGTGTGTCGGAGAGGCAGTTGGTGTGTAGGAGAGGCAGTTGGTGTGTCGGAGAGGCAGTTGGTGTGTCGGAGAGGCAGTTGGTGTGTAGGAGAGGCAGTTGGTGTGTCGGAGAGGCAGTTGGTGTGTCGGAGAGGGAGTTGGTGCGTCGGAGAGGCAGTTGGTGAGTCGGAGAGGCATTTGGTGAGTCGGAGAGGCATTTGGTGAGTCGGAGAGGCGGTTAGTGAGTCGGAGAGGCAGTTGCTGAGTCGGAGAGGCAGTTGGTGCGTCGGAGAGGCAGTTGGTGTGTCGGTGAGGCAGTTGGTGCGTCGGAGAGGCAGTTGGTGCGTCGGAGAGGCAGTTGGTGTGACGGAAAGGCATTTGGTGTGTCGGAGAGGCAGTTGGTGAGTCGGAGAGGCAGTTGGTGTGTCGGAGAGGCAGTTGGTGCGTCGGAGAGGCAGTTGGTGTGTCGGTGAGGCAGTTGATGAGTTGGAGAGGCAGTTGGTGCGTCGGAGAGGCAGTTGGTGTGTCGGTGAGGCAGTTGGTGCGTCGGAGAGGCAGTTGGTGTGTCGGAGAGGCAGTTGGTGCGTCGGAGAGGCAGTTGATGAGTCGGAGAGGCAGTTGGTGTGTCAGAGAGGCAGTTGGTGAGCCTGAGAAGCAGTTGGTGAGTCGGAGAGGCAGTTGGTGTGTCGGAGAGGCAGTTAATGAGTCGGTGAGGCAGTTGGTGTGTCGGAGAGGCAGTTGATGAGTCGGAGAGGCAGTTGGTGTGTCGGTGAGGCAGTTGATGAGTCGGAGAGGCAGTTGGTGTGTCGGAGAGGCAGTTGGTGATTCTGAGAGGCTGTTGGTGAGTCGGAGAGGCAGTTGCTGAGTCGGAGAGGCAGTTGGTGTGTCGGAAAGGCATTTGGTGTGTCGGAAAGGCATTTGGTGTGTCGGAGAGGCAGTTGGTGAGTCGGCGAGGCAGTTGGTGTGTCGGACAGGCAGTTGGTGCGTCGGAGAGGCAGTTGATGAGTCGGAAAGGCAATTCGTGTGTCGGAGAGGCAGTTGGTGAGCCTGAGAGGCGGTTGGTGAGTCGGAGAGGCAGTTGGTGTGTCGGAGTGGCAGATGATGAGTCGGAGAGGCAGTTGGTGTGTCGGAGAGGCAGTAGATGAGTCGGAGAGGCAGTTGGTGTGTCGGAGAGGCAGTTGGTGAGTCTGAGAGGCTGTTGGTGAGTCGGAGAGGCAGTTGCTGAGTCGGAGAGGCAGTTGGTGTGTCGGAGAGGCAGTTGATGAGTCGGAGAGGCAGTTGGTGTGTCGGAGAGGCAGTTGGTGAGTCTGAGAGGCAGTTGGTGACTCGGAGAGGTAGTTGGTGTGTCGGAGAGGCAGTTGGTGCGTCGGAGAGGCAGTTGATGCGTCGGAGAGGCAGTTGGTGCGTCGGAGAGGCAGTTGGTGCGTCGGAGAGGGAGTTGGTGAGTCGGAGAGGCAGTTGGTGCGTCGGAGAGGCAGTTGGTGAGTCTGAGAGGCAGTTGGTGAGTCGGAGAGGCAGTTGGTGTGTCGGAGAGGCAGTTGGTGTGTCGGAGAGGCAGTTAGTGTGTCGGAGAGGGAGTTGTTGAGTCGCAGAGGCAGTTGGTGCGTCGGAGAGACAGTTGGTGAGTCGGAGAGGCAGTTGGTGTGTCGGAAAGGCATTTGGTGTGTCGGAGTGGCAGTTGGTGAGTCGGAGAGGCAGTTGGTGCGTCGGAGAGACAGTTGGTGCGTCGGAGAGGCAGTTGGTGCGTCGGAGAGGCAGTTGGTGCGTCAGAGAGGGAGTTGGTGAGTCGGAGAGGCAGTTGGTGCGTCGGAGAGGCAGTTGGTGCGTCGGAGAGGAAGTTGGTGCGTCGGAGAGGCAGTTGGTGAGTCGGAGAGGCAGTTGGTGAGTTGGAGAGGCGATTGGTGAGTCGGAGAAGCGGTTGGTGAGTCGGAGAGGCAGTTGGTGAGTCGGAGAAGCGGTTGGTGAGTCGGAGAGGCGGTTGGTGAGTCGGAGAGGCGGTTGGTGAGTCGGAGAGGCTGTTGGTGAGTCAGAGAGGCAGTTGGTGTGTCGGAGAGGCAGTTGATGAGTCGGAGAGGCAGTTGGTGAGTCGGAGAGGCAGTTGGTGAGTCGGAGAGGCATTTGGTGAGTCGGAGCGGCAGTTGATGAGTCGGAGAGGCAGTTGGTGTGTCGGAGAGGCAGTTGGTGAGTCTGAGAGGCTCTTGGTGAGTCGGAGAGGCAGTTGCTGAGTCGGAGAGGCAGTTGATGTGTCGGAGAGGCAGTTGATGCGTCGGAGAGGCAGTTGGTGAGTCGGAGAAGCAGTTGGTGAGTCTGAGAGGCAGTTGGTGAGTCGGAGAGGCAGTTGGTGTGTCGGAGATGCAGTTGGAGAGTCGGAGAGGCAGTTGGTGTGTCGGAAAGGCATTTGGTGTGTCGGAGAGGCAGTTGGTGAGTCGGAGAGGCAGTTGGTGTGTCGGACAGGCAGTTGGTGCGTCGGAGAGGCAGTTGATGAGTCGGAGAGGCAATTGGTGCGTCGGAGAGGCAGTTGGTGAGCCTGAGAGGCAGTTGTTGAGTCGGAGAGGCAGTTGGTGTGTCGGAGAGGCAGTTGATGAGTCGGAGAGGCAGTTGGTGTGTCGGAGAGGCAGTTGATAAGTCGGAGAGGCAATTGGTGTGTCGGAGAGGCGGTTGGTGAGTCGGAGAGGCGGTTGGTGTGTCGGAGAGGCAGTTGGTGTTTCGGAGAGGCAGTTGGTGAGTCGGAGAGGCAGTTGATGTGTCGGAGAGGCAGTTGGTGAGTCGGAGAGGCAGTTGGTGTGTCGGAAAGGCATTTGGTGTGTCCCAGAGGCAGTTGGTGAGTCGGAGAGACATTTGATGTGTCGGAGAGGCAGTTGGTGCGTCGGAGAGGCAGTTGATGAGTCGGAGAGGCAGTTGGTGTGTCGGAGAGGCAGTTGGTGAGCCTGAGAGGCAGTTGGTGAGTCGGAGAGGCATTTGGTGAGTCGGAGAGGCGGTTAGTGAGTCGGAGAGGCAGTTGCTGAGTCGGAGAGGCGGTTGGTGTGTCGGAGAGGCAGTTGATGAGTCGGAGAGGCAGTTGATGTGTCGGAGAGGCAGTTGGTGAGTCGGAGAGGCAGTTGGTGTGACGGAAAGGCATTTGGTGTGTCGGAGTGGCAGTTGGTGAGTCGGAGAGGCAGTTGGTGTGTCGGAGAGGCAGTTGGTGCGTCGGAGAGGTAGTTGGTGAGTCGGAGAGGCAGTTGGTGTGTCGGAGAGGCAGTTGATGTGACGGAGCGGCAGTTGGTGAGTCGGAGAGGCAGCTGGTGAGTCGGAGAGGCAGTTGGTGAGTCGGAGAGGTGGTTGGTGAGTCAGAGAGGCGGTTGGTGAGTCGGAGAGGCAGTTGGTGTGTCGGAGAGGCAGTTGGTGTGTAGGAGAGGCAGTTGGTGTGTCGGAGAGGCAGTTGGTGTGTCGGAGAGGCAGTTGGTGTGTAGGAGAGGCAGTTGGTGTGTCGGAGAGGCAGTTGGTGTGTCGGAGAGGGAGTTGGTGCGTCGGAGAGGCAGTTGGTGAGTCGGAGAGGCATTTGGTGAGTCGGAGAGGCATTTGGTGAGTCGGAGAGGCGGTTAGTGAGTCGGAGAGGCAGTTGCTGAGTCGGAGAGGCAGTTGGTGCGTCGGAGAGGCAGTTGGTGTGTCGGTGAGGCAGTTGGTGCGTCGGAGAGGCAGTTGGTGCGTCGGAGAGGCAGTTGGTGTGACGGAAAGGCATTTGGTGTGTCGGAGAGGCAGTTGGTGAGTCGGAGAGGCAGTTGGTGTGTCGGAGAGGCAGTTGGTGCGTCGGAGAGGCAGTTGGTGTGTCGGTGAGGCAGTTGATGAGTTGGAGAGGCAGTTGGTGCGTCGGAGAGGCAGTTGGTGTGTCGGTGAGGCAGTTGGTGCGTCGGAGAGGCAGTTGGTGTGTCGGAGAGGCAGTTGGTGCGTCGGAGAGGCAGTTGATGAGTCGGAGAGGCAGTTGGTGTGTCAGAGAGGCAGTTGGTGAGCCTGAGAAGCAGTTGGTGAGTCGGAGAGGCAGTTGGTGTGTCGGAGAGGCAGTTAATGAGTCGGTGAGGCAGTTGGTGTGTCGGAGAGGCAGTTGATGAGTCGGAGAGGCAGTTGGTGTGTCGGTGAGGCAGTTGATGAGTCGGAGAGGCAGTTGGTGTGTCGGAGAGGCAGTTGGTGATTCTGAGAGGCTGTTGGTGAGTCGGAGAGGCAGTTGCTGAGTCGGAGAGGCAGTTGGTGTGTCGGAAAGGCATTTGGTGTGTCGGAAAGGCATTTGGTGTGTCGGAGAGGCAGTTGGTGAGTCGGCGAGGCAGTTGGTGTGTCGGACAGGCAGTTGGTGCGTCGGAGAGGCAGTTGATGAGTCGGAAAGGCAATTCGTGTGTCGGAGAGGCAGTTGGTGAGCCTGAGAGGCGGTTGGTGAGTCGGAGAGGCAGTTGGTGTGTCGGAGTGGCAGATGATGAGTCGGAGAGGCAGTTGGTGTGTCGGAGAGGCAGTAGATGAGTCGGAGAGGCAGTTGGTGTGTCGGAGAGGCAGTTGGTGAGTCTGAGAGGCTGTTGGTGAGTCGGAGAGGCAGTTGCTGAGTCGGAGAGGCAGTTGGTGTGTCGGAGAGGCAGTTGATGAGTCGGAGAGGCAGTTGGTGTGTCGGAGAGGCAGTTGGTGAGTCTGAGAGGCAGTTGGTGACTCGGAGAGGTAGTTGGTGTGTCGGAGAGGCAGTTGGTGCGTCGGAGAGGCAGTTGATGCGTCGGAGAGGCAGTTGGTGCGTCGGAGAGGCAGTTGGTGCGTCGGAGAGGGAGTTGGTGAGTCGGAGAGGCAGTTGGTGCGTCGGAGAGGCAGTTGGTGAGTCTGAGAGGCAGTTGGTGAGTCGGAGAGGCAGTTGGTGTGTCGGAGAGGCAGTTGGTGTGTCGGAGAGGCAGTTAGTGTGTCGGAGAGGGAGTTGTTGAGTCGCAGAGGCAGTTGGTGCGTCGGAGAGACAGTTGGTGAGTCGGAGAGGCAGTTGGTGTGTCGGAAAGGCATTTGGTGTGTCGGAGTGGCAGTTGGTGAGTCGGAGAGGCAGTTGGTGCGTCGGAGAGACAGTTGGTGCGTCGGAGAGGCAGTTGGTGCGTCGGAGAGGCAGTTGGTGCGTCAGAGAGGGAGTTGGTGAGTCGGAGAGGCAGTTGGTGCGTCGGAGAGGCAGTTGGTGCGTCGGAGAGGAAGTTGGTGCGTCGGAGAGGCAGTTGGTGAGTCGGAGAGGCAGTTGGTGAGTTGGAGAGGCGATTGGTGAGTCGGAGAAGCGGTTGGTGAGTCGGAGAGGCAGTTGGTGAGTCGGAGAAGCGGTTGGTGAGTCGGAGAGGCGGTTGGTGAGTCGGAGAGGCGGTTGGTGAGTCGGAGAGGCTGTTGGTGAGTCAGAGAGGCAGTTGGTGTGTCGGAGAGGCAGTTGATGAGTCGGAGAGGCAGTTGGTGAGTCGGAGAGGCAGTTGGTGAGTCGGAGAGGCATTTGGTGAGTCGGAGCGGCAGTTGATGAGTCGGAGAGGCAGTTGGTGTGTCGGAGAGGCAGTTGGTGAGTCTGAGAGGCTCTTGGTGAGTCGGAGAGGCAGTTGCTGAGTCGGAGAGGCAGTTGATGTGTCGGAGAGGCAGTTGATGCGTCGGAGAGGCAGTTGGTGAGTCGGAGAAGCAGTTGGTGAGTCTGAGAGGCAGTTGGTGAGTCGGAGAGGCAGTTGGTGTGTCGGAGATGCAGTTGGAGAGTCGGAGAGGCAGTTGGTGTGTCGGAAAGGCATTTGGTGTGTCGGAGAGGCAGTTGGTGAGTCGGAGAGGCAGTTGGTGTGTCGGACAGGCAGTTGGTGCGTCGGAGAGGCAGTTGATGAGTCGGAGAGGCAATTGGTGCGTCGGAGAGGCAGTTGGTGAGCCTGAGAGGCAGTTGGTGAGTCGGAGAGGCAGTTGGTGTGTCGGAGAGGCAGTTGATGAGTCGGAGAGGCAGTTGGTGTGTCGGAGAGGCAGTTGATAAGTCGGAGAGGCAATTGGTGTGTCGGAGAGGCGGTTGGTGAGTCGGAGAGGCGGTTGGTGTGTCGGAGAGGCAGTTGGTGTTTCGGAGAGGCAGTTGGTGAGTCGGAGAGGCGGTTGGTGTGTCGGAGAGGCAGTTGGTGTTTCGGAGAGGCAGTTGGTGATTCGGAGAGGCAGTTGATGTGTCGGAGAGGCAGTTGGTGAGTCGGAGAGGCAGTTGGTGTGTCGGAAAGGCATTTGGTGTGTCCCAGAGGCAGTTGGTGAGTCGGAGAGACATTTGATGTGTCGGAGAGGCAGTTGGTGCGTCGGAGAGGCAGTTGATGAGTCGGAGAGGCAGTTGGTGTGTCGGAGAGGCAGTTGGTGAGCCTGAGAGGCAGTTGGTGAGTCGGAGAGGCATTTGGTGAGTCGGAGAGGCGGTTAGTGAGTCGGAGAGGCAGTTGCTGAGTCGGAGAGGCGGTTGGTGTGTCGGAGAGGCAGTTGATGAGTCGGAGAGGCAGTTGATGTGTCGGAGAGGCAGTTGGTGAGTCGGAGAGGCAGTTGGTGTGACGGAAAGGCATTTGGTGTGTCGGAGAGGCAGTTGGTGATTCGGAGAGGCAGTTGGTGTGTCGGAGAGGCAGTTGGTGCGTCGGAGAGGCAGTTGATGAGTCGGAGAGGCAGTTGGTGTGTCGGAGAGGCAGTTGGTGAGCCTGAGAGGCAGTTGGTGAGTCGGCCAGGCAGTTGGTGTGTCGTAGAGGCAGTTAATGAGTCGGTGAGGCAGTTGGTGTGTCGGAGAGGCAGTTGATGAGTCGGAGAGGCAGTTGATGTGTCGGGAGGCAGTTGGTGAGTCGGAGAGGCAGTTGGTGTGACGGAAAGGCATTTGGTGTGTCGGAGAGGCAGTTGGTGAGTCGGAGAGGCAGTTGGTGTGTCGGAGAGGCAGTTGGTGCGTCGGAGAGGCATTTGATGAGTCGGAGAGGCAGTTGGTGTGTCGGAGAGGCAGTTGGTGAGCCTGAGAGGCAGTTGGTGAGTCGGCCAGGCAGTTGGTGTGTCGGAGAGGCAGTTAATGAGTCGGTGAGGCAGTTGGTGTGTCGGAGAGGCAGTTGATGAGTCGGAGAGGCAGTTGGTGTGTCGGTGAGGCAGTTGATGAGTCGGAGAGGCATTTGGTGTGTCGGAGAGGCAGTTAGTGTTTCGGAGAGGGAGTTGTTGAGTCGCAGAGGCAGTTGGTGCGTCGGAGAGACAGTTGGTGAGTCGGAGAGGCAGTTGGTGTGTCGGAAAGGCATTTGGTGTGTCGGAGAGGCAGTTGGTGAGTCAGAGAGGCAGTTGGTGCGGCGGAGAGGCAGTTGGTGTGTCGGAGAGGCAGTTGGTGCGTCGGAGAGGCAGTTGGTGCGTCAGAGGGAGTTGGTGAGTCGGAGAGGCAGTTGGTGCGTCGGAGAGGCAGTTGGTGCGTCGGAGAGGAAGTTGGTGAGTCGGAGAGGCAGTTGGTGAGTCGGAGAGGCAGTTGGTGAGTTGGAGAGGCGATTGGTGAGTCAGAGAAGCGGTTGGTGAGTCGGAGAGGCAGTTGGTGAGTCGGAGAAGCGGTTGGTGAGTCGGAGAGGCGGTTGGTGAGTCGGAGAGGCGGTTGGTGAGTCGGAGAGGCTGTTGGTGAGTCAGAGAGGCAGTTGGTGTGTCGGAGAGGCAGTTGATGAGTCGGAGAGGCAGTTGGTGAGTCGGAGAGGCAGTTGGTGAGTCGGAGAGGCATTTGGTGAGTCGGAGCGGCAGTTGATGAGTCGGAGAGGCAGTTGGTGTGTCGGAGAGGCAGTTGGTGAGTCTGAGAGGCTCTTGGTGAGTCGGAGAGGCAGTTGCTGAGTCGGAGAGGCAGTTGATGTGTCGGAGAGGCAGTTGATGCGTCGGAGAGGCAGTTGGTGAGTCGGAGAGGCAGTTGGTGTGTCGGAGATGCAGTTGGAGAGTCGGAGAGGCAGTTGGTGTGTCGGAAAGGCATTTGGTGTGTCGGAGAGGCAGTTGGTGAGTCGGAGAGGCAGTTGGTGTGTCGGACAGGCAGTTGGTGCGTCGGAGAGGCAGTTGATGAGTCGGAGAGGCAATTGGTGCGTCGGAGAGGCAGTTGGTGAGCCTGAGAGGCAGTTGGTGAGTCGGAGAGGCAGTTGGTGTGTCGGAGAGGCAGTTGATGAGTCGGAGAGGCAGTTGGTGTGTCGGAGAGGCAGTTGATAAGTCGGAGAGGCAATTGGTGTGTCGGAGAGGCGGTTGGTGAGTCGGAGAGGCGGTTGGTGCGTCGGAGAGGCAGTTGGTGTTTCGGAGAGGCAGTTGGTGAGTCGGAGAGGCAGTTGATGTGTCGGAGAGGCAGTTGGTGAGGCGGAGAGGCAGTTGGTGTGTCGGAAAGGCATTTGGTGTGTCCCAGAGGCAGTTGGTGAGTCGGAGAGACATTTGTTGTGTCGGAGAGGCAGTTGGTGCGTCGGAGAGGCAGTTGATGAGTCGGAGAGGCAGTTGGTGTGTCGGAGAGGCAGTTGGTGAGCCTGAGAGGCAGTTGGTGAGTCGGAGAGGCAGTTGGTGTGTCGGAGAGGCAGTTAATGAGTCGGAGAGGCAGTTGGTGTGTCGGAGAGGCAGTTGGTGAGTCGGAGAGGCATTTGGTGAGTCGGAGAGGCATTTGGTGAGTCGGAGAGGCATTTGGTGAGTCGGAGAGGCGGTTAGTGAGTCGGAGAGGCAGTTGCTGAGTCGGAGAGGCGGTTGGTGTGTCGGAGAGGCAGTTGATGAGTCGGAGAGGCATTTGGTGAGTCGGAGAGGCGGTTAGTGAGTCGGAGAGGCAGTTGGTGAGTCGGAGAGGCATTTGGTGAGTCGGAGAGGCGGTTAGTGAGTCGGAGAGGCAGTTGCTGAGTCGGAGAGGCGGTTGGTGTGTCGGAGAGGCAGTTGATGAGTCGGAGAGGCAGTTGGTGTGTCGGAGAGGCAGTTGGCGTGTTGGAGAGGCAGTTGGTGTGTCGGAGAGGCAGTTGGTGAGTCGACGAGGCAGTTGGTGTGTCGGACAGGCAGTTGGTGCGTTGGAGAGGCAGATGATGAGTCGGAAAGGCAATTGGTGTGTCGGAGAGGCAGTTGGTGAGCCTGAGAGGCAGTTGGTGAGTCGGTGAGGCAGTTGGTGTGTCGGAGAGGCAGATGATGAGTCGGAGAGGCAGTTGGTGTGTCGGAGAGGCAGTTGATGAGTCGGAGAGGCAGTTGGTGTGTCGGAGAGGCAGTTGGTGAGTCTGAGAGGCTGTTGGTGTGTTGGAGAGGCAGTTGCTGAGTCGGAGAGGCAGTTGTTGTGTCGGAGAGGCAGTTGATGAGTCGGAGAGGCAGTTGGTGTGTCGGAGAGGCAGTTGGTGAGTCTGAGAGGCAGTTGGTGAGTCAGAGAGGCAGTTGTTGTGTCGGAGAGGCAGTTGGTGTGTCGGAGAGGCAGTTAGTGTGTTGGAGAGGGAGTTGGTGAGTCGCAGAGGCAGTTGGTGCGTCGGAGAGGCAGTTGGTGAGTTGGAGAGGCAGTTGGTGTGTCCGAAAGGCATTTGGTGTGTCGGAGAGGCAGTTGGTGAGTCGGAGAGGCAGTTGGTGCGTCGGAGAGGCAGTTGATGCGTCGGAGAGGCAGTTGGTGCGTCGGAGAGGCAGTTGGTGTGTCGGAAAGGCATTTGGTGTGTCGGAGAGGCAGTTGGTGAGTCGGAGAGGCAGTTGGTGTGTCGGACAGGCAGTTGGTGCGTCGGAGAGGCAGTTGATGAGTCGGAGAGACAGTTGGTGTGTCGGAGAGGCAGTTGGTGAGCCTGAAAGGCAGTTGGTGAGTCGGCCAGGCAGTTGGTGTGTCAGAGCGGCAGTTAATGAGTCGGTGAGGCAGTTGGTGTGTCGGAGAGGCAGTTGATGAGTCGGAGAGGCAGTTGATGTGTCGGAGAGGCAGTTGGTGAGTCGGAGAGGCAGTTGGTGTGACGGAAAGGCATTTGGTGTGTCGGAGAGGCAGTTGGTGAGTCGGAGAGGCAGTTGGTGTGTCGGAGAGGCAGTTGGTGCGTCGGAGAGGCAGTTGATGAGTCGGAGAGGCAGTTGGTGTGTCGGAGAGGCAGATGATGAGTCGGAGAGGCAGTTGGTGTGTCGGAGAGGCAGTTGGTGAGCCTGAGAGGCAGTTGGTGAGTCGGCCAGGCAGTTGGTGTGTCGGAGAGGCAGTTAATGAGTCGGTGAGGCAGTTGGTGTGTCGGAGAGGCAGATGATGAGTCGGAGAGGCAGTTGGTGTGTCGGTGAGGCAGTTGATGAGTCGGAGAGGCAGTTGGTGTGTCGGAGAGGCAGTTGGTGAGTCTGAGAGTCTGTTGGTGAGTCGGAGAGGCAGTTGCTGAGTCGGAGAGGCAGTTGGTGTGTCGGAAAGGCATTTGGTGTGTCGGAGAGGCAGTTGGTGAGTCGACGAGGCAGTTGGTGTGTCGGACAGGCAGTTGGTGCGTTGGAGAAGCAGTTGGTGAGCCTGAGAGGCAGTTGGTGAGTCGGAGAGGCAGTTGGTGTGTCGGAGAGGCAGATGATGAGTCGGAGAGGCAGTTGGTGTGTCGGAGAGGCAGTTGATGAGTCGGAGAGGCAGTTGGTGTGTCGGAGAGGCAGTTGGTGAGTCTGAGAGGCTGTTGGTGTGTCGGAGAGGCAGTTGCTGAGTCGGAGAGGCAGTTGGTGTGTCGGAGAGGCAGTTGATGCGTCGGAGAGGCAGTTGGTGTGTCGGAGAGGCAGTTAGTGTGTCGGAGAGGGAGTAGTTGAGTCGCAGAGGCAGTTGGTGCGTCGGAGAGGCAGTTGGTGAGTTGGAGAGGCAGTTGGTGTGTCCGAAAGGCATTTGGTGTGTCGGAGAGGCAGTTGGTGAGTCGGAGAGGCAGTTGGTGCGTCGGAGAGGCAGTTGATGCGTCGGAGAGGCAGTTGGTGCGTCGGAGAGGCAGTTGGTGTGTCGGAAAGGCATTTGGTGTGTCGGAGAGGCAGTTGGTGAGTCGGAGAGGCAGTTGGTGTGTCGGACAGGCAGTTGGTGCGTCGGAGAGGCAGTTGATGAGTCTGAGAGGCAATTGGTGTGTCGGAGAGGCAGTTGGTGAGCCTGAGAGGCAGTTGGTGAGTCGGAGAGGCAGTTGGTGTGTCGGAGAGGCAGTTGATGAGTCGGAGAGGCAGTTGGTGTGTCGGCGAGGCAGTTGATGAGTCGGAGAGGCAATTGGTGTGTCAGAGAGGCGGTTGGTGAGTCGGAGAAGCGGTTGGTGAGTCGGAGAGGCAGTTGGTGAGTCGGAGAGGCAGTTGGTGAGTCAGGGAAGCGGTTGGTGAGTCGGAGAGGCAGTTGGTGAGTCGGAGATGCGGTTGGTGAGTCGGAGAGGCTGTTGGTGAGTCAGAGAGGCAGTTGGTGTGCTGGAGAGGCAGTTGATGAGTCGGAGAGGCAGTTGGTGAGTCGGAGAGGCAGTTGGTGAGTCGGAGAGGCATTTGGTGAGTCGGAGAGGCGGTTAGTGAGTCGGAGAAGCAGTTGCTGAGTCGGAGAGGCGGTTGGTGTGTCGGAGAGGCAATTGGTGTTTCGGAGAGGCAGTTGGTGAGTCGGAGAGGCGGTTGATGTGTCGGAGAGGCAGTTGGTGAGTCGGAGAGGCAGTTGGTGTGTCGGAGAGGCAGTTGATGAGTCGGAGAGGCAGTTGGTGTGTCGGAGAGGCAGTTGGTGAGTCTGAGAGGCAGTTGGTGAGTCGGAGATGCATTTGGTGTGTCGGAGAGGCAGTTGGTGCGTCAGAGAGGCAGTTATTTCGTCGGAGAGGGAGTTGGTGAGTCTGAGAGGCAGTTGGTGAGTCGGAGAGGCATTTGGTGTGTCCCAGAGGCAGTTGGTGAGTCGGAGAGACATTTGATGTGTCGGAGAGGCAGTTGGTGTGTCGGAGAGGCAGTTGGTGAGCCTGAGAGGCAGTTGGTGAGTCGGAGAGGCAGTTGTTGTGTCGGAGAGACAGTTAATGAGTCGGAGAGGCAGTTGGTGTGTCGGAGAGGCAGTTGATAAGTCGGAGAGGCAGTTGGTGTGTCGGAGAGGCAGTTGATGAGTCGGAGAGGCAGTTGGTGTGTCAGAGAGGCAGTTGATGAGTCGGAGAGGCAGTTGGTGTGTCGGAGAGGCAGTTGGTGAGTCTGAGAGGCAGTTGGTGAGTCGGAGAGGCATTTGGTGTGTCGGAGAGGCAGTTGGTGCGTCAGAGAGGCAGTTAGTGCGTCGGAGAGGGAGTTGGTGTGTCGCAGAGGCAGTTGGTGCGTCGGAGAGGCAGTTGGTGAGTCGGAGATGCAGTTGGTGCGTCGGAAAGGCATTTGGTGCGTCGGAGAGGCAGTTGGTGCGTAGGAGAGGCAGTTGTTGCGTCGGAGAGGAAGTTGGTGTGTCGGAGTGGCAGTTGGTGAGTCGGAGAGGCAGTTGGTGTGTCGGAGAGCCAGTTGGTTCGTCGGAGAGGCAGTTGGTGAGTCGGAGAGGCAGTTGGTGTGTCGGAGAGCCAGTTGGTGTGTCGGAGAGGCAGTTGATGAGTTGGAGGGGCAGTTGGTGTGTCGGAGAGGCAGTTGGCGTGTCGGAGAGGCAGTTGGTGTGTCGGAGAGGCGGTTGGTGAGTCGGAGAGGCAGTTGGTGAGTCGGAGAGGCAGTTGGTGAGTCGGAGAGGCGGTTGGTGAGTCGGAGAGGCGGTTGGTGAGTCGGAGAGGCGGTTGGTGAGTCGGAGAGGCTATTGGTGAGTCAGAGAGGCAGTTGGTGTGTCGGAGAGGCAGTTGATGAGTCGGAGAGGCAGTTGCTGAGTCGGAGAGGCGGTTGGTGTGTCGGAGAGGCAGTTGATGAGTCAGAGAGGCAGTTGGTGTGTCGGAGAGGCAGTTGGTGAGTCGGTGAGGCAGTTAGTGTGTCGGAAAGGCATTTGGTGTGTCGGAGAGGCAGTTGGTGAGTCGGAGAGGCAGTTGGAGTGTCGGAGAGGCAGTTGGTGCGTCGGAGAGGCAGTTGATGAGTCGGAGAGGCAGTTGGTGTGTCGAAGAGGCAGTTGGTGAGCCTGAGAGGCAGTTGTTGAGTCGGAGAGGCAGTTGGTGAGTCGGAGAGGCAGTTAATGAGTCGGAGAGGCAGGTATTGAGTCGGAGAGGCAGTTGGTGTGTCGGAGAGGCAGTTGATGAGTCGGAGAGGTAGTTGGTGTGTCGGAGAGGCAGTTGATGAGTCGGAGAGGCAGTTGGTGTGTCGGAGAGGCAGTTGGTGAGTCTGAGAGGCTGTTGGTGAGTCGGAGAGGCAGTTGCTGAGTCGGAGAGGCAGTTGGTGTGTCGGAGAGACAGTTGATGAGTCGGAGAGGCAGTTGGTGTGTCGGAGAGGCAGTTGGTGAGTCTGAGAGGCAGTTGGTGAGTCAGAGAGCCAGTTGGTGTGTCGGAGAGGCAGTTGGTGTGTCGGAGAGGCAGTTTGTGTGTCGGAGAGGGAGTTGGTGAGTCGCAGAGGCAGTTGGTGCGTCGGAGAGGCAGTTGGTGAGTTGGAGAGGCAGTTGGTGTGTCGGAAAGGCATTTGGTGTGTCGGAGAGGCAGTTGGTGAGTCTGAGAGGCAGTTGGTGCGTCGGATAGGCAGTTGGTGCGTCGGAGAGGGAGTTGGTGAGTCGGAGAGGCAGTTGGTGCGTCGGAGAGGCAGTTGGTGCGTCGGAGAGGCAGTTGGTGCGTCGGAGAGGCAGTTGGTGCGTCGGAGAGGCAGTTGATGAGTCGGAGGGGCAGTTGGTGTGTCGGAGAGCCAGTTGGTGCTTCGGAGAGGCAGTTGGTGTGTCGGAGAGGCAGGTGGTGTGTCGGAGAGCCAGTTGGTGCTTCGGAGAGGCAGTTGGTGTGTCGGAGAGGCAGTTGGTGTGTCGGAGAGCCAGTTGGTGTGTCGGAGAGGCAGTTGGTGAGTCGGAGAGGCAGTTGGTGTGTCGGAGAGCCAGTTGGTGCTTCGGAGAGGCAGTTGGTGTGTCGGAGAGGCAGTTGGTGTGTCGGAGAGGCAGTTGGTGTGTCGGAGAGGCAGTTGATGAGTCGGAGGGGCAGTTGGTGTGTCGGAGAGGCAGTTGGCGTGTCGGAGAGGCAGTTGGTGTGTCGAAGAGGCAGTTGGTGTGTCGGAGAGGCAGTTGGTGTGTCGGAGAGGCAGTTGGTGTGTCGGAGAGGCAGTTGGTGTGTCGGAGAGGCAGTTGGTGAGTCGGAGAGGCAGTTGGTGTGTCGGAGAGGCAGTTGGTGCGTCGGAGATGCAGTTGATGAGTCGGCGATGCAGTTGGTGTGTCGGAGAGGCAGTTGGTGAGCCTGAGAGGCAGTTGTTGTGTCGGAGAGGCAGTTAATGAGTCGGAGAGGCAGTTAATGAGTCGGAGAGGCAGTTGGTGTGTCGGAGAGGCAGTTGATGAGTCGGAGAGGCATTTGGTGTGTCGGAGAGGCAGTTGATGAGTCGGAGAGGCAGTTGGTGTGTCGGAGAGGCAGTTGGTGAGTCTGAGAGGCTGTTGGTGAGACGGAGAGGCAGTTGCTGAGTCGGAGAGGCAGTTGGTGTGTCGGAGAGGCAGTTGATGAGTCGGAGAGGCAGTTGGTGTGTCGGAGAGGCAGTTGGTGAGTCTGAGAGGCAGTTGGTGAGTCAGAGAGGCAGTTGGTGTGTCGGAGAGGCAGTTGGTGTGTCGGAGAGGCAGTTAGTGTGTCGGAGAGGGAGTTGGTGAGTCGCAGAGGCAGTTGGTGCGTCGGAGAGGCAGTTGGTGAGTTGGAGAGGCAGTTGGTGTGTCGGAAAGGCATTTGGTGTGTCGGAGAGGCAGTTGGTGAGTCGGAGAGGCAGTTGGTGAGTCGGAGAGGCATTTGGTGTGTCGGAGAGGCAGTTAGTGAGTCGGAGAGGCAGTTGGTGCGTCGGAGAGGCAGTTGATGCGTCGGAGAGGCAGTTGGTGCGTCGGAGAGGCAGTTGGTGCGTCAGAGAGGGAGTTGGTGAGTCGGAAAGGCATTTGGTGTGTCGGAGAGGCAGTTGGTGAGTCGGAGAGGCAGTTGATGCGTCGGAGAGGCAGTTGGTGCGTCGGAGAGGCAGTTGGTGAGTCGGAGAGGCAGTTGGTGCGTCGGAGAGGCAGTTGATGCGTCGGAGAGGCAGTTGATGCGTCGGAGAGGCAGTTGGTGCGTCGGAGAGGCAGTTGGTGTGTCGGAGAGGCAGTTGGTGAGTCGGAGAGGCAGTTAGTGTGTCGGAAAGGCATTTGGTGTGTCGGAGAGGCAGTTGGTGAGTCGGAGAGGCAGTTGGTGTGTCAGAGAGGCAGTTGGTGCGTCGGAGAGGCAGTTGATGAGTCGGAGATGCAGTTGGTGTGTCGGAGAGGCAGTTGGTGAGCCTGAGAGGCAGTTGGTGAGTCGGAGAGGCAGTTGGTGTGTCGGAGAGGCAGTTAATGAGTCGGAGAGGCAGTTAATGAGTCGGAGAGGCAGTTGGTGTGTCGGAGAGGCAGTTGATGAGTCGGAGAGGCATTTGGTGTGTCGGAGAGGCAGTTGATGAGTCGGAAAGGCAGTTGGTGTGTCGGAGAGGCAGTTGGTGAGTCTGAGAGGCTGTTGGTGAGTAGGAGAGGCAGTTGGTGTGTCGGAGAGGCAGTTGATAAGTCGGAGAGGCAGTTGGTGTGTCGGAGAGGCAGTTGATGAGTCGGAGAGGCAGTTGGTGTGTCAGAGAGGCAGTTGATGTGTCAGAGAGGCAGTTGGTGAGTCTGAGAGGCAGTTGGTGAGTCGGAGAGGCATTTGGTGTGTCGGAGAGGCAGTTGGTGCGTCAGAGAGGCAGTTAGTGCGTCGGAGAGGGAGTTGGTGAGTCGCAGAGGCAGTTGGTGCGTCGGAGAGGCAGTTGGTGAGTCGGTGAGGCAGTTGGTGCGTCGGAAAGGCATTTGGTGCGTCGGAGAGGCAGTTTGTGCATAGGAGAGTGAGTTGTTGCTTCGGAGAGGAAGTTGGTGTGTCGGAGTGGCAGTTGGTGAGTCGGAGAGGCAGTTGGTGTGTCGGAGAGCCAGTTGGTGTGTCGGAGAGGCAGTTGATGAGTTGGAGGGGCAGTTGGTGTGTCGGAGAGGCAGTTGGCGTGTCGGAGAGGCAGTTGGTGTGTCGGAGAGGCGGTTGGTGAGTCGGAGAGGCAGTTGGTTAGTCGGAGAGGCAGTTGGTGAGTCGGAGAGGCAGTTGGTGAGTCGGAGAGGCGGTTGGTGAGTCGGAGAGGCGGTTGGTGAGTCGGAGAGGCTGTTGGTGAGTCAGAGAGGCAGTTGGTGTGTCGGAGAGGCAGTTGATGAGTCGGAGAGGCAGTTGCTGAGTCGGAGAGGCGGTTGGTGTGTCGGAGAGGCAGTTGATGAGTCAGAGAGGCAGTTGGTGTGTCGGAGAGGCAGTTGGTGAGTCGGAGAGGCAGTTAGTGTGTCAGAAAGGCATTTGGTGTGTCGGAGAGGCAGTTGGTGAGTCGGAGAGGCAGTTGGAGTGTCGGAGAGGCAGTTGGTGCGTCGGAGAGGCAGTTGATGAGTCGGAGAGGCAGTTGGTGTGTCGAAGAGGCAGTTGGTGAGCCTGAGAGGCAGTTGTTGAGTCGGAGAGGCAGTTGGTGAGTCGGAGAGGCAGTTAATGAGTCGGAGAGGCAGTTAATGAGTCGGAGAGGCAGTTGGTGTGTCGGAGAGGCAGTTGATGAGTCGGAGAGGTAGTTGGTGTGTCGGAGAGGCAGTTGATGAGTCGGAGAGGCAGTTGGTGTGTCGGAGAGGCAGTTGGTGAGTCTGAGAGGCTGTTGGTGAGTCGGAGAGGCAGTTGCTGAGTCGGAGAGGCAGTTGGTGTGTCGGAGAGGCAGTTGATGAGTCGGAGAGGCAGTTGGTGTGTCGGAGAGGCAGTTGGTGAATCTGAGAGGCAGTTGGTGAGTCAGAGAGGCAGTTGGTGTGTCGGAGAGGCAGTTGGTGTGTCGGAGAGGCAGTTAGTATGTCGGAGAGGGAGTTGGTGAGTCGCAGAGGCAGTTGGTGCGTTGGAGAGGCAGTTGGTGAGTTGGAGAGGCAGTTGGTGTGTTGGAAAGGCATTTGGTGTGTCGGAGAGGCAGTTGGTGAGTCGGAGAGGCAGTTGGTGTGTCGGAGAGGCAGTTGGTGAGTTTGAGAGGCTGTTGGTGAGTCGGAGAGGCAGTTGCTGAGTCGGAGAGGCAGTTGGTGTGTCGGAGAGGCAGTTGATGACTCGGAGAGGCAGTTGGTGTGTCGGAGAGGCAGTTGGTGAGTCTGAGAGGCAGTTGGTGAGTCAGAGAGGCAGTTGGTGTGTCGGAGAGGCAGTTGGTGTGTCGGAGAGGCAGTTAGTGTGTCGGAGAGGGAGTTGGTGAGTCGCAGAGGCAGTTGGTGCGTCGGAGAGGCAGTTGGTGAGTTGGAGAGGCAGTTGGTGTGTCGGAAAGGCATTTGGTGTGTCGGAGAGGCAGTTGGTGCGTCGGAGAGGCAGTTGATGCGTCGGAGAGGCAGTTGGTGCGTCGGAGAGGCAGTTGGTGCGTCAGAGAGGGAGTTGGTGAGTCGGAAAGGCATTTGGTGTGTCGGAGAGGCAGTTGGTGAGTCGGAGAGGCAGTTGGTGCGTCGGAGAGGCAGTTGATGCGTCGGAGAGGCAGTTGGTGCGTCGGAGAGGCAGTTGGTGTGTCGGAGAAGAAGTTGGTGAGTCGGAGAGGCAGTTAGTGTGTCAGAGAGGCAGTTGGTGAGTCGGAGAGGCAGTTGGTGTGTCAGAGAGGCAGTTGGTGCGTCGGAGAGGCAGTTGATGAGTCGGAGATGCAGTTGGTGTGTCGGAGAGGCAGTTGGTGAGCCTGAGAGGCAGTTGGTGAGTCGGAGAGGCAGTTGGTGTGTCGGAGAGGCAGTTAATGAGTCGGAGAGGCAGTTAATGAGTCGGAGAGGCAGTTGGTGTGTCGGAGAGGCAGTTGATGAGTCGGAGAGGCATTTGGTGTGTCGGAGAGGCAGTTGATGAGTCGGAAAGGCAGTTGGTGTGTCGGAGAGGCAGTTGGTGAGTCTGAGAGGCTGTTGGTGAGTAGGAAAGGCAGTTGGTGTGTCGGAGAGGCAGTTGATAAGTCGGAGAGGCAGTTGGTGTGTCGGAGAGGCAGTTGATGAGTCGGAGAGGCAGTTGGTGTGTCAGAGAGGCAGTTGATGAGTCGGAGAGGCAGTTGGTGTGTCGGAGAGGCAGTTGGTGAGTCTGAGAGGCAGTTGGTGAGTCGGAGAGGCATTTGGTGTGTCGGAGAGGCAGTTGGTGCGTCAGAGAGGCAGTTACTGCGTCGGAGAGGGAGTTGGTGAGTCGCAGAGGCAGTTGGTGCGTCGGAGAGGCAGTTGGTGAGTCGGAGAGGCAGTTGGTGCGTCGGAAAGGCATTTGGTGCGTCGGAGAGGCAGTTGGTGCGTAGGAGAGGCAGTTGTTGCGTCGGAGAGGAAGTTGGTGTGTCGGAGTGGCAGTTGGTGAGTCGGAGAGGCAGTTGGTGAGTCGGAGAGGCAGTTGGTGAGTCGGAGAGGAAGTTGGTGTGTCGGAGTGGCAGTTGGTGAGTCGGAGAGGAAGTTGGTGTGTCGGAGAGGCAGTTGGTGTGTCGGAGAGGCAGTTGGTGAGTCGGAGAGGCAGTTGGTGAGTCGGAGAGGCAGTTGGTTAGTCGGAGAGGCAGTTGGTGAGTCGGAGAGGCAGTTGGTGAGTCGGAGAGGCGGTTGGTGAGTCGGAGAGGCGGTTGGTGAGTCGGAGAGGCTGTTGGTGAGTCAGAGAGGCAGTTGGTGTGTCGGAGAGGCAGTTGATGAGTCGGAGAGGCAGTTGCTGAGTCGGAGAGGCGGTTGGTGTGTCGGAGAGGCAGTTGATGAGTCAGAGAGGCAGTTGGTGTGTCGGAGAGGCTGTTGGTGAGTCGGAGAGGCAGTTAGTGTGTCAGAAAGGCATTTGGTGTGTCGGAGAGGCAGTTGGTGAGTCGGAGAGGCAGTTGGAGTGTCGGAGAGGCAGTTGGTGCGTCGGAGAGGCAGTTGATGAGTCGGAGAGGCAGTTGGTGTGTCGAAGAGGCAGTTGGTGAGCCTGAGAGGCAGTTGTTGAGTCGGAGAGGCAGTTGGTGAGTCTGAGAGGCAGTTAATGAGTCGGAGAGGCAGTTAATGAGTCGGAGAGGCAGTTGGTGTGTCGGAGAGGCAGTTGATGAGTCGGAGAGGCAGTTGGTGTGTCGGAGAGGCAGTTGGTGAGTCTGAGAGGCTGTTGGTGAGTCGGAGAGGCAGTTGCTGAGTCGGAGAGGCAGTTGGTGTGTCGGAGAGGCAGTTGATGAGTCGGAGAGGCAGTTGGTGTGTCGGAGAGGCAGTTGGTGAGTCTGAGAGGCAGTTGGTGAGTCAGAGAGGCAGTTGGTGTGTCGGAGAGGCAGTTGGTGTGTCGGAGAGGCAGTTAGTGTGTCGGAGAGGGAGTTGGTGAGTCGCAGAGGCAGTTGGTGCGTTGGAGAGGCAGTTGGTGAGTTGGAGAGGCAGTTGGTGTGTCGGAAAGGCAGTAGGTGTGTCGGTGAGGCAGTTGGTGAGTCGGAGAGGCAGTTGGTGCGTCGGATAGGCAGTTGGTGCGTCGGAGAGGGAGTTGGTGAGTCGGAGAGGCAGTTGGTGCGTCGGAGAGGCAGTTGGTGCGTCGGAGAGGCAGTTGGTGCGTCGGAGAGGCAGTTGATGAGTCGGAGGGGCAGTTGGTGTGTCGGAGAGCCAGTTGGTGCTTCGGAGAGGCAGTTGGTGTGTCGGAGAGGCAGGTGGTGTGTCGGAGAGCCAGTTGGTGCTTCGGAGAGGCAGTTGGTGTGTCAGAGAGGCAGTTGGTGTGTCGGAGAGCCAGTTGGTGTGTCGGAGAGGCAGTTGGTGAGTCGGAGAGGCAGTTGGTGTGTCGGAGAGCCAGTTCGTGCTTCGGAGAGGCAGTTGGTGTGTCGGAGAGGCAGTTGGTGTGTCGGAGAGGCAGTTGGTGTGTCGGAGAGGCAGTTGATGAGTCGGAGGGGCAGTTGGTGTGTCGGAGAGGCAGTTGGCGTGTCGGAGAGGCAGTTGGTGTGTCGAAGAGGCAGTTGGTGTGTCGGAGAGGCAGTTGGTGTGTCGGAGAGGCAGTTGGTGTGTCGGAGAGGCAGTTGGTGTGTCGGAGAGGCAGTTGTTGTGTCGGAGAGGTAGTTGATGAGTCAGAGAGGCAGTTGGTGTGTCGGAGAGGCAGTTGATGAGTCGGAGATGCAGTTGGTGTTTCGGAGAGGCAGTTGGTGAGCCTGAGAGGCAGTTGGTGAGTCGGAGAGGCAGTTGGTGTGTCGGAGAGGCAGTTAATGAGTCGGAGAGGCATTTAATGAGTCGGAGAGGCAGTTGGTGTGTCGGAGAGGCAGTTGATGAGTCGGAGAGGCATTTGGTGTGTCGGAGAGGCAGTTGATGAGTCGGAAAGGCAGTTGGTGTGTCGGAGAGTCAGTTGGTGAGTCTGAGAGGCTGTTGGTGAGTAGGAGAGGCAGTTGGTGTGTCGGAGAGGCAGTTGATAAGTCGGAGAGGCAGTTGGTGTGTCGGAGAGGCAGTTGATGAGTCGGAGAGGCAGTTGGTGTGTCAGAGAGGCAGTTGCTGAGTCGGAGAGGCAGTTGGTGTGTCGGAGAGGCAGTTGGTGAGTCTGAGAGGCAGTTGGTGAGTCGGAGAGGCATTTGGTGTGTCGGAGAGGCAGTTGGTGCATCAGAGAGGCAGTTAGTGCGTCGGAGAGGGAGTTGGTGAGTCGCAGAGGCAGTTGGTGCGTCGGAGAGGCATTTGGTGCGTCGGAGAGGCAGTTGGTGCGTCGGAAAGGCATTTGGTGAGTCGGAGAGGCAGTTGGTGCGTCGGAAAGGCATTTGGTGCGTCGGAGAGGCAGTTTGTGCATAGGAGAGTGAGTTGTTGCGTCGGAGAGGAAGTTGGTATGTCGGAGTGGCAGTTGGTGAGTCGGAGAGGCAGTTGGTGTGTCGGAGAGCCAGTTGGTGTGTCGGAGAGGCAGTTGATGAGTTGGAGGGGCAGTTGGTGTGTCGGAGAGGCAGTTGGCGTGTCGGAGAGGCAGTTGGTGTGTCGGAGAGGCGGTTGGTGAGTCGGAGAGGCAGTTGGTTAGTCGGAGAGGCCGTTGGTGAGTCGGAGAGGCAGTTGGTGAGTCGGAGAGGCGGTTGGTGAGTCGGAGAGGCGGTTGGTGAGTCGGAGAGGCAGTTGATGAGTCAGAGAGGCAGTTGGTGTGTCGGAGAGGCAGTTGATGAGTCGGAGAGGCAGTTGCTGAGTCGGAGAGGCGGTTGGTGTGTCGGAGAGGCAGTTGATGAGTCAGAGAGGCAGTTGGTGTGTCGGAGAGGCAGTTGGTGAGTCGGAGAGGCAGTTAGTGTGTCAGAAAGGCATTTGGTGTGTCGGAGAGGCAGTTGGTGAGTCGGAGAGGCAGTTGGAGTGTCGGAGAGGCAGTTGGTGCGTCGGAGAGGCAGTTGATGAGTCGGAGAGGCAGTTGGTGTGTCGAAGAGGCAGTTGGTGAGCCTGAGAGGCAGTTGTTGAGTCGGAGAGGCAGTTGGTGAGTCGGAGAGGCAGTTAATGAGTCGGAGAGGCAGTTAATGAGTCGGAGAGGCAGTTGGTGTGTCGGAGAGGCAGTTGATGAGTCGGAGAGGTAGTTGGTGTGTCGGAGAGGCAGTTGATGAGTCGGAGAGGCAGTTGGTGTGTCGGAGAGGCAGTTGGTGAGTCTGAGAGGCTGTTGGTGAGTCGGAGAGGCAGTTGCTGAGTCGGAGAGGCAGTTGCTGTGTCGGAGAGGCAGTTGATGAGTCGGAGAGGCAGTTGGTGTGTCGGAGAGGCAGTTGGTGAGTCTGAGAGGCAGTTGGTGAGTCAGAGAGGCAGTTGGTGTGTCGGAGAGGCAGTTGGTGTGTCGGAGAGGCAGTTAGTGTGTCGGAGAGGGAGTTGGTGAGTCGCAGAGGCAGTTGGTGCTTTGGAGAGGCAGTTGGTGAGTTGCAGAGGCAGTTGGTGTGTCGGAAAGGCATTTGGTGTGTCGGAGAGGCAGTTGGTGAGTCGGAGAGGCAGTTGGTGTGTCGGAGAGGCAGTTGGTGAGTCTGAGAGGCTGTTGGTGAGTCGGAGAGGCAGTTGCTGAGTCGGAGAGGCAGTTGGTGTGTCGGAGAGGCAGTTGGTGAGTCTGAGAGGCAGTTGGTGAGTCAGAGAGGCAGTTGGTGTGTCGGAGAGGCAGTTGGTGTGTCGGAGAGGCAGTTAGTGTGTCGGAGAGGGAGTTGGTGAGTCGCAGAGGCAGTTGGTGCGTCGGAGAGGCAGTTGGTGAGTTGGAGAGGCAGTTGGTGTGTCGGAAAGGCATTTGGTGTGTCGGAGAGGCAGTTGGTGAGTCGGAGAGGCAGTTGGTGCGTCGGAGAGGCAGTTGATGCGTCGGAGAGGCAGTTGGTGCGTCGGAGAGGCAGTTGGTGCGTCAGAGAGGGAGTTGGTGAGTCGGAAAGGCATTTGGTATGTCGGAGAGGCAGTTGGTGAGTCGGAGAGGCAGTTGGTGCGTCGGAGAGGCAGTTGATGCGTTGGAGAGGCAGTTGGTGCGTCGGAGAGGCAGTTGGTGTGTCGTCGAAGCAGTTGGTGAGTCGGAGAGGCAGTTAGTGTGTCGGAAAGGCATTTGTTGTGTCGGAGAGGCAGTTGGTGAGTCGGAGAGGCAGTTGGTGTGTCGGAGAGGCAGTTAATGAGTCGGAGAGGCAGTTGGTGTGTCGGAGAGGCAGTTGATGAGTCGGAGAGGCATTTGGTGTGTCGGAGAGGCAGTTGATGAGTCGGAGAGGCAGTTAATGAGTCGGAGAGGCAGTTGGTGTGTCGGAGAGGCAGTTGATGAGTCGGAGAGGCATTTGGTGTGTCGGAGAGGCAGTTGATGAGTCGGAGATGCAGTTGGTGTGTCGGAGAGCCAGTTGGTGTGTCGGAGAGGCAGTTGATGAGTTGGAGGGGCAGTTGGTGTGTCGGAGAGGCAGTTGGCGTGTCGGAGAGGCAGTTGGTGTGTCGGAGAGGCGGTTGGTGAGTCGGAGAGGCAGTTGGTTAGTCGGAGAGGCCGTTGGTGAGTCGGAGAGGCAGTTGGTGAGTCGGAGAGGCGGTTGGTGAGTCGGAGAGGCGGTTGGTGAGTCGGAGAGGCAGTTGATGAGTCAGAGAGGCAGTTGGTGTGTCGGAGAGGCAGTTGATGAGTCGGAGAGGCAGTTGCTGAGTCGGAGAGGCGGTTGGTGTGTCGGAGAGGCAGTTGATGAGTCAGAGAGGCAGTTGGTGTGTCGGAGAGGCAGTTGGTGAGTCGGAGAGGCAGTTAGTGTGTCAGAAAGGCATTTGGTGTGTCGGAGAGGCAGTTGGTGAGTCGGAGAGGCAGTTGGAGTGTCGGAGAGGCAGTTGGTGCGTCGGAGAGGCAGTTGATGAGTCGGAGAGGCAGTTGGTGTGTCGAAGAGGCAGTTGGTGAGCCTGAGAGGCAGTTGTTGAGTCGGAGAGGCAGTTGGTGAGTCGGAGAGGCAGTTAATGAGTCGGAGAGGCAGTTAATGAGTCGGAGAGGCAGTTGGTGTGTCGGAGAGGCAGTTGATGAGTCGGAGAGGTAGTTGGTGTGTCGGAGAGGCAGTTGATGAGTCGGAGAGGCAGTTGGTGTGTCGGAGAGGCAGTTGGTGAGTCTGAGAGGCTGTTGGTGAGTCGGAGAGGCAGTTGCTGAGTCGGAGAGGCAGTTGCTGTGTCGGAGAGGCAGTTGATGAGTCGGAGAGGCAGTTGGTGTGTCGGAGAGGCAGTTGGTGAGTCTGAGAGGCAGTTGGTGAGTCAGAGAGGCAGTTGGTGTGTCGGAGAGGCAGTTGGTGTGTCGGAGAGGCAGTTAGTGTGTCGGAGAGGGAGTTGGTGAGTCGCAGAGGCAGTTGGTACTTTGGAGAGGCAGTTGGTGAGTTGCAGAGGCAGTTGGTGTGTCGGAAAGGCATTTGGTGTGTCGGAGAGGCAGTTGGTGAGTCGGAGAGGCAGTTGGTGTGTCGGAGAGGCAGTTGGTGAGTCTGAGAGGCTGTTGGTGAGTCGGAGAGGCAGTTGCTGAGTCGGAGAGGCAGTTGGTGTGTCGGAGAGGCAGTTGGTGAGTCTGAGAGGCAGTTGGTGAGTCAGAGAGGCAGTTGGTGTGTCGGAGAGGCAGTTGGTGTGTCGGAGAGGCAGTTAGTGTGTCGGAGAGGGAGTTGGTGAGTCGCAGAGGCAGTTGGTGCGTCGGAGAGGCAGTTGGTGAGTTGGAGAGGCAGTTGGTGTGTCGGAAAGGCATTTGGTGTGTCGGAGAGGCAGTTGGTGAGTCGGAGAGGCAGTTGGTGCGTCGGAGAGGCAGTTGATGCGTCGGAGAGGCAGTTGGTGTGTCGGAGAGGCAGTTGGTGCGTCAGAGAGGGAGTTGGTGAGTCGGAAAGGCATTTGGTATGTCGGAGAGGCAGTTGGTGAGTCGGAGAGGCAGTTGGTGCGTCGGAGAGGCAGTTGATGCGTCGGAGAGGCAGTTGGTGCGTCGGAGAGGCAGTTGGTGTGTCGTCGAAGCAGTTGGTGAGTCGGAGAGGCAGTTAGTGTGTCGGAAAGGCATTTGTTGTGTCGGAGAGGCAGTTGGTGAGTCGGAGAGGCAGTTGGTGTGTCGGAGAGGCAGTTAATGAGTCGGAGAGGCAGTTGGTGTGTCGGAGAGGCAGTTGATGAGTCGGAGAGGCATTTGGTGTGTCGGAGAGGCAGTTGATGAGTCGGAGAGGCAGTTAATGAGTCGGAGAGGCAGTTGGTGTGTCGGAGAGGCAGTTGATGAGTCGGAGAGGCATTTGGTGTGTCGGAGAGGCAGTTGATGAGTCGGAGATGCAGTTGGTGTGTCGGAGAGGCAGTTGGTGTGTCGGAGAGGCAGTTGATGAGTCGGAGAGGCAGTTGGTGCGTCGGAGAGGCAGTTGATGAGTCGGAGATGCAGTTGGTGTGTCGGAGAGGCAGTTGGTGAGCCTGAGAGGCAGTTGGTGAGTCGGAGAGGCAGTTGGTGTGTCGGAGAGGCAGTTAATGAGTCGGAGAGGCAGTTAATGAGTCGGAGAGGCAGTTGGTGTGTCGGAGAGGCAGTTGATGAGTCGGAGAGGCATTTGGTGTGTCGGAGAGGCAGTTGATGAGTCGGAAAGGCAGTTGGTGTGTCGGAGAGGCAGTTGGTGAGTCTGAGAGGCTGTTGGTGAGTAGGAGAGGCAGTTGGTGTGTCGGAGAGGCAGTTGATAAGTCGGAGAGGCAGTTGGTGTGTCGGAGAGGCAGTTGATGAGTCGGAGAGGCAGTTGGTGTGTCAGAGAGGCAGTTGATGAGTCGGAGAGGCAGTTGGTGTGTCGGAGAGGCAGTTGGTGAGTCTGAGAGGCATTTGGTGAGTCGGAGAGGCATTTGGTGTGTCGGAGAGGCAGTTGGTGCGTCAGAGAGGCAGTTAGTGCGTCGGAGAGGGAGTTGGTGAGTCGCAGAGGCAGTTGGTGCGTCGGAGAGGCAGTTGGTGAGTCGGAGAGGCAGTTGGTGCGTCGGAAAGGCATTTGGTGCGTCGGAGAGGCAGTTGGTGCGTAGGAGAGGCAGTTGTTGCGTCGGAGAGGAAGTTGGTGTGTCGGAGTGGCAGTTGGTGAGTCGGAGAGGCAGTTGGTGTGTCGGAGAGCCAGTTGGTGTGTCGGAGAGGCAGTTGGTGAGTCGGAGAGGCAGTTGGTTAGTCGGAGAGGCAGTTGGTGAGTCGGAGAGGCAGTTGGTGAGTCGGAGAGGCGGTTGTTGAGTCGGAGAGGCGGTTGGTGAGTCGGAGAGGCTGTTGGTGAGTCATAGAGGCAGTTGGTGTGTCGGAGAGGCAGTTGATGAGTCGGAGAGGCAGTTGCTGAGTCGGAGAGGCGGTTGGTGTGTCGGAGAGGCAGTTGATGAGTCAGAGAGGCAGTTGGTGTGTCGGAGAGGCAGTTGGTGAGTCGGAGAGGCAGTTAGTGTGTCAGAAAGGCATTTGGTGTGTCGGAGAGGCAGTTGGTGAGTCGGAGAGGCAGTTGGAGTGTCGGAGAGGCAGTTGGTGCGTCGGAGAGGCAGTTGATGAGTCGGAGAGGCAGTTGGTGTGTCGAAGAGGCAGTTGGTGAGCCTGAGAGGCAGTTGTTGAGTCGGAGAGGCAGTTGGTGAGTCTGAGAGGCAGTTAATGAGTCGGAGAGGCAGTTAATGAGTCGGAGAGGCAGTTGGTGTGTCGGAGAGGCAGTTGATGAGTCGGAGAGGTAGTTCGTGTGTCGGAGAGGCAGTTGATGAGTCTGAGAGGCTGTTGGTGAGTCGGAGAGGCAGTTGCTGAGTCGGAGAGGCAGTTGGTGTGTCGGAGAGGCAGTTGATGAGTCGGAGAGGCAGTTGGTGTGTCGGAGAGACAGTTGGTGAGTCTGAGAGGCAGTTGGTGAGTCAGAGAGGCAGTTGGTGTGTCGGAGAGGCAGTTGGTGTGTCGGAGAGGCAGTTAGTGTGTCGGAGAGGGAGTTGGTGAGTCGCAGAGGCAGTTGGTGCGTTGGAGAGGCAGTTGGTGAGTTGGAGAGGCAGTTGGTGTGTCGGAAAGGCATTTGGTGTGTCGGAGAGGCAGTTGGTGAGTCGGAGAGGCAGTTGGTGCGTCGGATAGGCAGTTGGTGCGTCGGAGAGGGAGTTGGTGAGTCGGAGAGGCAGTTGGTGCGTCGGAGAGGCAGTTGGTGCGTCGGAGAGGCAGTTGATGAGTCGGAGGGGCAGTTGGTGTGTCGGAGAGCCAGTTGGTGCTTCGGAGAGGCAGTTGGTGTGTCGGAGAGGCAGGTGGTGTGTCGGAGAGCCAGTTGGTGCTTCGGAGAGGCAGTTGGTGTGTCGGAGAGGCAGTTGGTGTGTCGGAGAGCCAGTTGGTGTGTCGGAGAGGCAGTTGGTGAGTCGGAGAGGCAGTTGGTGTGTCGGAGAGCCAGTTCGTGCTTCGGAGAGGCAGTTGGTGTGTCGGAGAGGCAGTTGGTGTGTCGGAGAGGCAGTTGGTGTGTCGGAGAGGCAGTTGATGAGTCGGAGGGGCAGTTGGTGTGTCGGAGAGGCAGTTGGCGTGTTGGAGAGGCAGTTGGTGTGTCGAAGAGGCAGTTGGTGTGTCGGAGAGGCAGTTGGTGTGTCGGAGAGGCAGTTGGTGTGTCGGAGAGGCAGTTGGTGTGTCGGAGAGGCAGTTGTTGTGTCGGAGAGGTAGTTGATGAGTCAGAGAGGCAGTTGGTGTGTCGGAGAGGCAGTTGGTGAGTCGGAGAGGCAGTTAGTGTGTCGGAAAGGCATTTGGTGTGTCGGAGAGGCAGTTGGTGAGTCGGAGAGGCAGTTGGTGTGTCGGCGATGCAGTTGGTGTGTCGGAGAGGCAGTTGGTGAGCCTGAGAGGCAGTTGGTGAGTCAGAGAGGCAGTTGGTGTGTCGGAGAGGCAGTTAATGAGTCGGAGAGGCAGTTAATGAGTCGGAGAGGCAGTTGGTGTGTCGGAGAGGCAGTTGATGAGTCGGAGAGGCATTTGGTGTGTCGGAGAGGCAGTTGATGAGTCGGAGAGGCAGTTGGTGTGTCGGAGAGGCAGTTGGTGAGTCTGAGAGGCTGTTGGTGAGTCGGAGAGGCAGTTGCTGAGTCGGAGAGGCAGTTGGTGTGTCGGAGAGGCAGTTGGTGCGTCGGAGAGGCAGTTGGTGCGTCGGAGACGCAGTTGATGAGTCGGCGATGCAGTTGGTGTGTCGGAGAGGCAGTTGGTGAGCCTGAGAGGCAGTTGGTGAGTCGGAGAGGCAGTTGGTGTGTCGGAGAGGCAGTTAATGAGTCGGAGAGGCAGTTAATGAGTCGGAGAGGCAGTTGGTGTGTCGGAGAGGCAGTTGATGAGTCGGAGAGGCAGTTGGTGTGTCGGAGAGGCAGTTGGTGAGTCTGAGAGGCTGTTGGTGAGTCGGAGAGGCAGTTGCTGAGTCGGAGAGGCAGTTCGTGTGTCGGAGAGGCAGTTGGTGTGCCGGAAAGTCATTTGGTGTGTCGGAGAGGGAGTTGGTGAGTCGGAGAGGCAGTTGGTGCGTCGGAGAGGCATTTGGTGTGTCGGAGAGGCAGTTGGTGAGTCGGAGAGGCAGTTGGTGTGTCGGCGATGCAGTTGGTGTGTCGGAGAGGCAGTTGGTGAGCCTGAGAGGCAGTTGGTGAGTCAGAGAGGCAGTTGGTGTGTCGGAGAGGCAGTTAATGAGTCGGAGAGGCAGTTAATGAGTCGGAGAGGCAGTTGGTGTGTCGGAGAGGCAGTTGATGAGTCGGAGAGGCATTTGGTGTGTCGGAGAGGCAGTTGATGAGTCGGAGAGGCAGTTGGTGTGTCGGAGAGGCAGTTGGTGAGTCTGAGAGGCTGTTGGTGAGTCGGAGAGGCAGTTGCTGAGTCGGAGAGGCAGTTGGTGTGTCGGAGAGGCAGTTGGTGCGTCGGAGAGGCAGTTGGTGCGTCGGAGACGCAGTTGATGAGTCGGCGATGCAGTTGGTGTGTCGGAGAGGCAGTTGGTGAGCCTGAGAGGCAGTTGGTGAGTCGGAGAGGCAGTTGGTGTGTCGGAGAGGCAGTTAATGAGTCGGAGAGGCAGTTAATGAGTCGGAGAGGCAGTTGGTGTGTCGGAGAGGCAGTTGATGAGTCGGAGAGGCAGTTGGTGTGTCGGAGAGGCAGTTGGTGAGTCTGAGAGGCTGTTGGTGAGTCGGAGAGGCAGTTGCTGAGTCGGAGAGGCAGTTGGTGTGTCGGAGAGGCAGTTGGTGTGTCGGAAAGGCATTTGGTGTGTCGGAGAGGCAGTTGGTGAGTCGGAGAGGCAGTTGGTGCGTCGGAGAGGCAGTTGATGCGTCGGAGAGGCAGTTGGTGCGTCGGAGAGGCAGTTGGTGCGTCGGAGAGGGAGTTGGTGAGTCGGAAAGGCATTTGGTGTGTCGGAGAGGCAGTTGGTGAGTCGGAGAGGCAGTTGGTGCGTCGGAGAGGCAGTTGATGTGTCGGAGAGGCAGTTAGTGTGTCGGAAAGGCATTTGGTGTGTCGGAGAGGCAGTTGGTGAGTCGGAGAGGCAGTTGGTGTGTCAGAGAGGCAGTTGGTGCGTCGGAGAGGCAGTTGATGAGTCGGAGATGCAGTTGGTGTGTCGGAGAGGCAGTTGGTGAGCCTGAGAGGCAGTTGGTGAGTCGGAGAGGCAGTTGGTGTGTCGGAGAGGCAGTTAATGAGTCGGAGAGGCAGTTAATGAGTCGGAGAGGCAGTTGGTGTGTCGGAGAGGCAGTTGATGAGTCGGAGAGGCATTTGGTGTGTCGGAGAGGCAGTTGATGAGTCGGAAAGGCAGTTGGTGTGTCGGAGAGGCAGTTGGTGAGTCTGAGAGGCTGTTGGTGAGTCGGAGAGGCAGTTGCTGAGTCGCAGAGGCAGTTGGTGTGTCAGAGAGGCAGTTGATGAGTCGGAGAGGCAGTTGGTGTGTCGGAGAGGCAGTTGGTGAGTCAGAGAGGCAGTTGGTGTGTCGGAGAGGCAGTTAGTGTGTCGGAGAGGGAGTTGGTGAGTCGCAGAGGCAGTTGGTGCGTCGGAGAGGCAGTTGGTGAGTTGGAGAGGCAGTTGGTGTGTCGGAAAGGCATTTGGTGTGTCGGAGAGGCAGTTGGTGCGTCGGAGAGGCAGTTGATGCGTCGGAGAGGCAGTTGGTGCGTCGGAGAGGCAGTTGGTGCGTCGGAGAGAGAGTTGGTGAGTCGGAGAGGCAGTTGGTGCGTCGGAGAGGCAGTTGGTGCGTCGGAGAGGATGTTGGTGTGTCGGAGAGGCAGTTGATGAGTCGGAGCGGCAGTTGGTGTGTCAGAGAGCCAGTTGGTGCTTCGGAGAGGCAGTTGGTGTGTCGGAGAGGCAGTTGGTGTGTCGGAGAGCCAGTTGGTGTGTCGGAGAGGCAGTTGGTGAGTCGGAGAGGCAGTTGGTGTGTCGGAGAGCCAGTTGGTGCTTCGGAGAGGCAGTTGGTGTGTCGGAGAGGCAGTTAGTGTGTCGGAGAGGCAGTTGGTGTGTCGGAGAGGCATTTGATGAGTCGGAGGGGCAGTTGGTGTGTCGGAGAGGCAGTTGGCGTGTCGGAGAGGCAGTTGGTGTGTCGGAGAGGCAGTTGGTGTGTCGGAGAGGCAGTTGGTGTTTCGGAGAGGCATATGGTGTGTCGGAGAGGCAGTTGGTGTGTCGGAGAGGCAGTTGTTGTGTCGGAGAGGCAGTTGGCGTGTCTGAGAGTCAGTTGGTGTGTCGGAGAGGCAGTTGGTGTGTCGGAGAGGCAGTTGGTGAGTCGGAGAGGCAGTTGGTGAGTCGGAGAGGCAGTTGGTGTGTCGGTGAGGCAGTTGGCGTGTCGGAGAGTCAGTTGGTGTGTCGGAGAGGCAGTTGTTGTGTCGGAGAGGCAGTTGGCGTGTCGGAGAGTCAGTTGGTGTGTCGGAGAGGCAGTTGGTGTGTCGGAGAGTCAGTTGGTGAGTCGGAGAGGCAGTTGGTGAGTCGGAGAGGCAGTTGGTGTGTCGGAGAGGCAGTTGTTGTGTCGGAGAGGCAGTTGGCGTGTCGGAGAGTCAGTTGGTGTGTCGGAGAGGCAGTTGGTGTGTCGGAGAGGCAGTTGGTGTGTCGGAGATGCGGTTGGTGTGTCGGAGAGGCGGTTGGTGTGTCGGAGAGGCAGTTGGTGTGTCGGAGAGGCAGTTGGTGTGTCGGAGAGGCAGTTGGCGTGTCGGAGAGTCAGTTGGTGTGTCGGAGAGGCAGTTGGTGTGTCGGAGAGTCAGTTGGTGAGTCGGAGAGGCAGTTGGTGAGTCGGAGAGGCAGTTGGTGTGTCGGAGAGGCAGTTGTTGTGTCGGAGAGGCAGTTGGCGTGTCGGAGAGTCAGTTGCTGTGTCGGAGAGCCAGTTGGTGTGTCGGAGAGTCAGTTGGTGTGTCGGAGAGGCAGTTGGTGTGTCGGAGAGGCAGTTGGTGAGTCGGAGAGGCAGTTGATGAGTCGGAGAGGCAGTTGATGCGTCGGAGAGGCAGTTGGTGCGTCGGAGACGCAGTTGATGAGTCGGCGATGCAGTTGGTGTGTCGGAGAGGCAGTTGGTGAGCCTGAGAGGCAGTTGGTGAGTCGGAGAGGCAGTTGGTGTGTCGGAGAGGCAGTTAATGAGTCGGAGAGGCAGTTAATGAGTCGGAGAGGCAGTTGGTGTGTCGGAGAGGCAGTTGATGAGTCGGAGAGGCAGTTGGTGTGTCGGAGAGGCAGTTGCTGAGTCGGAGAGGCAGTTGGTGCGTCTGAGAGGCAGTTGATGCATCGGAGAGGCAGTTGGTGCGTCGGAGAGGCAGTTGGTGCGTCGGAGAGGGAGTTGGTGAGTCGGAAAGGCATTTGGTGTGTCGGAGAGGCAGTTGGTGAGTCGGAGAGGCAGTTGGTGCGTCGGAGAGGCAGTTGGTGTGTCGGAGAGGCAGTTGGTGCGTCGGAGAGGCAGTTGGTGCGTCGGAGAGGCAGTTGGTGTGTCGGAGAGGCAGTTGGTGAGTCGGAGAGGCAGTTAGTGTGTCGGAAAGGCATTTGGTGTGTCGGAGAGGCAGTTGGTGAGTCGGAGAGGCAGTTGGTGTGTCAGAGAGGCAGTTGGTGCGTCGGAGAGGCAGTTGATGAGTCGGAGATGCAGTTGGTGTGTCGGAGAGGCAGTTGGTGAGCCTGAGAGGCAGTTGGTGAGTCGGAGAGGCAGTTGGTGTGTCGGAGAGGCAGTTAATGAGTCGGAGAGGCAGTTAATGAGTCGGAGAGGCAGTTGGTGTGTCGGAGAGGCAGTTGATGAGTCGGAGAGGCATTTGGTGTGTCGGAGAGGCAGTTGATGAGTCGGAAAGGCAGTTGGTGTGTCGGAGAGGCAGTTGGTGAGTCTGAGAGGCTGTTGGTGAGTCGGAGAGGCAGTTGCTGAGTCGCAGAGGCAGTTGGTGTGTCGGAGAGGCAGTTGATGAGTCGGAGAGGCAGTTGGTGTGTCGGAGAGGCAGTTGGTGAGTCAGAGAGGCAGTTGGTGTGTCGGAGAGGCAGTTAGTGTGTCGGAGAGGGAGTTGGTGAGTCGCAGAGGCAGTTGGTGCGTCGGAGAGGCAGTTGGTGAGTTGGAGAGGCAGTTGGTGTGTCGGAAAGGCATTTGGTGTGTCGGAGAGGCAGTTGGTGAGTCGGAGAGGCAGTTGGTGCGTCGGAGAGGCAGTTGATGCGTCGGAGAGGCAGTTGGTGCGTCGGAGAGGCAGTTGGTGCGTCGGAGAGGCAGTTGGTGCGTCGGAGAGGCAGTTGGTGCGTCGGAGAGGATGTTGGTGTGTCGGAGAGGCAGTTGATGAGTCGGAGCGGCAGTTGGTGTGTCAGAGAGCCAGTTGGTGCTTCGGAGAGGCAGTTGGTGTGTCGGAGAGTCAGGTGGTGTGTCGGAGAGCCAGTTGGTGCTTCGGAGAGGCAGTTGGTGTGTCGGAGAGGCAGTTGGTGTGTCGGAGAGCCAGTTGGTGTGTCGGAGAGGCAGTTGGTGAGTCGGAGAGGCAGTTGGTGTGTCGGAGAGCCAGTTGGTGCTTCGGAGAGGCAGTTGGTGTGTCGGAGAGGCAGTTAGTGTGTCGGAGAGGCAGTTGGTGTGTCGGAGAGGCATTTGATGAGTCGGAGGGGCAGTTGGTGTGTCGGAGAGGCAGTTGGCGTGTCGGAGAGGCAGTTGGTGTGTCGGAGAGGCAGTTGGTGTGTCGGAGAGGCAGTTGGTGTTTCGGAGAGGCATATGGTGTGTCGGAGAGGCAGTTGGTGTGTCGGAGAGGCAGTTGTTGTGTCGGAGAGGCAGTTGGCGTGTCTGAGAGTCAGTTGGTGTGTCGGAGAGGCAGTTGGTGTGTCGGAGAGGCAGTTGGTGAGTCGGAGAGGCAGTTGGTGAGTCGGAGAGGCAGTTGGTGTGTCGGTGAGGCAGTTGGCGTGTCGGAGAGTCAGTTGGTGTGTCGGAGAGGCAGTTGTTGTGTCGGAGAGGCAGTTGGCGTGTCGGAGAGTCAGTTGGTGTGTCGGAGAGGCAGTTGGTGTGTCGGAGAGTCAGTTGGTGAGTCGGAGAGGCAGTTGGTGAGTCGGAGAGGCAGTTGGTGTGTCGGAGAGGCAGTTGTTGTGTCGGAGAGGCAGTTGGCGTGTCGGAGAGTCAGTTGGTGTGTCGGAGAGGCAGTTGGTGTGTCGGAGAGGCAGTTGGTGTGTCGGAGATGCGGTTGGTGTGTCGGAGAGGCGGTTGGTGTGTCGGAGAGGCAGTTGGTGTGTCGGAGAGGCAGTTGGTGTGTCGGAGAGGCAGTTGGTGAGTCTGAGAGGCTGTTGGTGAGTCGGAGAGGCAGTTGCTGAGTCGCAGAGGCAGTTGGTGTGTCGGAGAGGCAGTTGATGAGTCGGAGAGGCAGTTGGTGTGTCGGAGAGGCAGTTGGTGAGTCAGAGAGGCAGTTGGTGTGTCGGAGAGGCAGTTAGTGTGTCGGAGAGGGAGTTGGTGAGTCGCAGAGGCAGTTGGTGCGTCGGAGAGGCAGTTGGTGAGTTGGAGAGGCAGTTGGTGTGTCGGAAAGGCATTTGGTGTGTCGGAGAGGCAGTTGGTGAGTCGGAGAGGCAGTTGGTGCGTCGGAGAGGCAGTTGATGCGTCGGAGAGGCAGTTGGTGCGTCGGAGAGGCAGTTGGTGCGTCGGAGAGGCAGTTGGTGCGTCGGAGAGGCAGTTGGTGCGTCGGAGAGGATGTTGGTGTGTCGGAGAGGCAGTTGATGAGTCGGAGCGGCAGTTGGTGTGTCAGAGAGCCAGTTGGTGCTTCGGAGAGGCAGTTGGTGTGTCGGAGAGTCAGGTGGTGTGTCGGAGAGCCAGTTGGTGCTTCGGAGAGGCAGTTGGTGTGTCGGAGAGGCAGTTGGTGTGTCGGAGAGCCAGTTGGTGTGTCGGAGAGGCAGTTGGTGAGTCGGAGAGGCAGTTGGTGTGTCGGAGAGCCAGTTGGTGCTTCGGAGAGGCAGTTGGTGTGTCGGAGAGGCAGTTAGTGTGTCGGAGAGGCAGTTGGTGTGTCGGAGAGGCATTTGATGAGTCGGAGGGGCAGTTGGTGTGTCGGAGAGGCAGTTGGCGTGTCGGAGAGGCAGTTGGTGTGTCGGAGAGGCAGTTGGTGTGTCGGAGAGGCAGTTGGTGTTTCGGAGAGGCATATGGTGTGTCGGAGAGGCAGTTGGTGTGTCGGAGAGGCAGTTGTTGTGTCGGAGAGGCAGTTGGCGTGTCTGAGAGTCAGTTGGTGTGTCGGAGAGGCAGTTGGTGTGTCGGAGAGGCAGTTGGTGAGTCGGAGAGGCAGTTGGTGAGTCGGAGAGGCAGTTGGTGTGTCGGTGAGGCAGTTGGCGTGTCGGAGAGTCAGTTGGTGTGTCGGAGAGGCAGTTGTTGTGTCGGAGAGGCAGTTGTTGTGTCGGAGAGGCAGTTGGTGTGTCGGAGAGGCAGTTGGTGTGTCGGAGAGTCAGTTGGTGAGTCGGAGAGGCAGTTGGTGAGTCGGAGAGGCAGTTGGTGTGTCGGAGAGGCAGTTGTTGTGTCGGAGAGGCAGTTGGCGTGTCGGAGAGTCAGTTGGTGTGTCGGAGAGGCAGTTGGTGTGTCGGAGAGGCAGTTGGTGTGTCGGAGATGCGGTTGGTGTGTCGGAGAGGCGGTTGGTGTGTCGGAGAGGCAGTTGGTGTGTCGGAGAGGCAGTTGGTGTGTCGGAGAGGCAGTTGGCGTGTCGGAGAGTCAGTTGGTGTGTCGGAGAGGCAGTTGGTGTGTCGGAGAGTCAGTTGGTGAGTCGGAGAGGCAGTTGGTGAGTCGGAGAGGCAGTTGGTGTGTCGGAGAGGCAGTTGGTGTGTCGGAGAGGCAGTTGGCGTGTCGGAGAGTCAGTTGGTGTGTCGGAGAGGCAGTTGGTGTGTCGGAGAGTCAGTTGGTGAGTCGGAGAGGCAGTTGGTGAGTCGGAGAGGCAGTTGGTGTGTCGGAGAGGCAGTTGTTGTGTCGGAGAGGCAGTTGGCGTGTCGGAGAGTCAGTTGCTGTGTCGGAGAGGCAGTTGGTGTGTCGGAGAGGCAGTTGGTGTGTCGGAGAGGCGGTTGGTGTGTCGGAGAGGCAGTTGGTGTGTCGGAGAGGCAGTTGGTGTGTCGGAGAGGCAGTTGATGAGTCGCAGGAGCAGTTGGCGTGTCAGAGAGGCAGTTGGCGTGTTGGAGAGGCAGTTGGTGTGTCGGAGAGGCAGTTGGTGTGTCGGAGAGCCAGTTGGTGCTTCGGAGAGTCAGTTGGTGTGTCGGAGAGGCAGTTGGTGTGTCGGAGAGGCAGTTGGTGTGTCGGAGAGGCAGTTGGTGTGTCGGAGAGGCAGTTGGTGTGTCGGTTAGGCGGTTGGTGTGTCGGAGAGGCAGTTGGTGTGTCGGAGAGGCAGTTGGTGTGTCGGAGAGGCAGTAGGTGTGTCGGAGAGGCAGTAAGTGTGTCGGAGAGGCAGTTGGTGTGTCGGAGAGCCAGTTGGTGCTTCGGAGAGTCAGTTGGTGTGTCAGAGAGGCAGTAGGTGTGTCGGAGAGGCAGTAAGTGTGTCGGAGAGGCAGTAGGTGTGTCGGAGAGGCAGTAGGTGTGTCGGAGAGGCAGTAGGTGTGTCGGAGAGGCAGTAAGTGTGTCGGAGAGGCAGTTGGTGTGTCGGAGAGGCAGTAGGTGTGTCGGAGAGGCAGTAGGTGTGTCGGAGAGGCATGCATGTGCAGCTGCAGCAGGGCCAGAAGGCAAAAAAGAAGTAGAAAGAAATTGAAAGGTGACGTCACAGCCAAGGGGGTAAGTGATTGGCTGGTGATTGGTAAGTAGTTTTTTGATTTCTTTCTGTATCAGTAAGCAACCTTTTAACATTGCTCAATTAAGTTAATCCAAGGGTTAAGACATGGCAGGAGAGCTCGGACACGTTTTATACTCCTCCTGTACTATGTGGGAACTCAGGGACTCTTCTGGCGTCCGTGACGACTATGTGTGCGGGAAGTGCATCCGCCTGCAGATCTTGACGGACCACATTGCGGCACTGGAGCTGCGGGTGGATTCACTCTGGAGCATGCACGATGCTGAGAATGACGTGAACAGCACGTTTAGTGAGTTGGTCTCATCGCAGGTAAACGGTACACAGCCAGATAGTAAATGGGTGACTAACAGGAAGAGCAGTGCAAGAAAGGTAATGCAGGGGTCTCCTGTGGTCATCCCCCTGCAAAACAGATACACGGCTTTGGGTTCTGTTGGGGGGATGACTCTTCAGGGGAAGACAGCAGCGGCCAAGTTCATGGCACCGTGGGTGGCTCTGCTGCACAGGAGGGCAGGCAAAAGAGTGGGAGAGCTATAGTGATAGGGGAGTTAATTGTAAGGGGAATAGATAGGTGTTTCTGTGGCTGCAACCGAGACTCCAGGATGGTATGTTGCCTCTCTGGTGCAAGGGTCACGGATGTCTCGGACGGGTGCAGGACATTCTGAAAAGGGAGGGTGAACAGCCAGTTGTCGTGGCGCATATAGGTACAAACAATATAGGTAAAAAATGGGATGAGGTCCTACGAGAAGAATTTAGGGAGCTTGGAGCCAAATTAAAAAGTTGGACCTAAAAAGTAGTAATCTCAGGATTGCTACCAGTGCCACGTGCTAGTCAGAGTAGGAATCGCAGGATAGCTCAGATGAATGCGTGGCTTGAGGAGTGGTGCAGAAGGGAGGGATTCAAATTCCTGGGACATTGGAACTGGTTCTGGTGTAGGTGGGACCAGTACAAACTGATCGGTCTGCACCTGGGCAGGACTGGAACCAATGTCCTAGGGGAAGTGTTTGCTAGTGCTGTTGGGGAGGAGTTAAACTAATATGGCAGGTGGATGGGAACCTATGCAGGGAGGCAGAGGGAAATAAAAGGGAGACAGAGGCAAAAGATAGAATGGAGTATAGTAAAAGTGGAGGGCAGAGAAACCGAAGGCAAAAAATAAAAATAGTCACATTGCAGCAAAATTCTAAAGAGGCAAAGTGTTTTAAAAAGACAAGCCTGGAGCCTCAGTGCCTCAGTGCGAGGAGTATTCGGAATAAGGTGGACGAATTAACTGCACAGATAGCAGTTAATGGATATCATGTAATTGGCATTACAGAGACATGGCTCCAGGATGACCAAGGCTGGGAACTCAAAAACCAGGTGTATTCAACATTTAGGAAGGATAGACAGAAAGGAAAAGGAGGCGGGGTGGCGTTACTGGTTAAAGAGGGAATTAATGCAATAGGAAAGAAGGACATTTTCTTGGATGATGTTGAATCGGTATGGGTGGAGCTATGGAATACCAAAGGGCAGAAAACGTTGGTGGGAGTTGTGTACAGACCACCAAACAGTAGTAGTGAGGTTGGGGACAGCATCAAACAAGAAATAAGGGATGTGTACAATAAAGATACAGCAGTTATCATGGGCGACTTTAATTTGCATATTGATTGGGCTAACCAAACTGGTAGCAATGCGGGTAGGAGGATTTCCTGGAGTGTATTAGGGATGGTTTCTTGACCAATATGTCGAGGAACCAACTAGAGAGCTGGCCATCCTAGACTGGGTGATATGTAATGAGAAGGGACTAATTAGCAATCTTGTGTTGTGCGAGGCCCCTTGGGGAAGAGTGACCATAATATGGTAGAATTCTTTATTAAGATGGAGAGTGACACAGTTAATTCAGAAACTAGGGTCCTGAACTTAAGGAAAGCTAACTTCGACATCATGAGGCGTGAATTGGCTAGAATAGACTAGCAAATGATACTTAAAGGGTTGACAGTGGCTAGGCAATGGCAAACATTTATCGATCACATGGATGAACTTCAACATTTGTACATCCCTGTTTGGAGTAAAAATAAACAGGGAAGGTGGTTCAACCGTGGCTAACAAGGGAAATTAAGGATAGTGTTAGATCCAAGGAAGCGGCATATAAATTGGCCAAAAAAAACAGCAAACCTGAGGACTTGGAGAAATTTAGAATTCAGCAAAGGAGGACAAAAGGTTTGATTAGGAGGGGTAGAATAGAGTACGAGAGGAAGCTTGCCGGGAACATAAAAACTGACTGCAAAAGCTTCTATTGATATGTGAAGAGAAAAAGATTAGTGAAGACAAACGTAGGTCCCTTGCAGTTGGATTCAGGTGAATTTATAATGGGAACAAAGAAATGGCAGACCAATTGAACAAATACTTTGGTTCTGTCTTCACGAAGGAAGACACAAATAACCTTCCGGATATACTAGGGGACCGAGGGTCTCGAGAGAAGGAGGAACTGAAGGATATCCTTATTAGACGGGAAATTGTTTTGGGGAAATTGATGGGATTGAAGGCCGATAAATCCCCGGGGCCTGATAGTCTGCATCCCAGAGTACTTAAGGAAGTGGCCCTAGAAATAGTGGATGCATTGGTGATCATTTTCCTACAGTCTATCAACTCGGGATCAGTTCCTATGGACTGGAGGGTAGCTAATGTAACACCACTTTTTAAAAAAGGAGAGAGAGAGAAAATGGCTAAATATAGACTGGTTTGCCTGACATCAGTAGTGGGGAAAATATTGGAATCAATTATTAAGGATGAAATAGCAGCGCATTTGGAAAGCAGTGACAGGATCGGTCTAAGTCAGCATGGATTTATGAAGGGGAAATCATGCTTGACATATCTTCTGGAATTTTTTGAGGATTTAACTCGTAGAGTGGACAAGGGAGAACCAGTGGATGTGGTGTATTTGGACTTTCAAAAGGCCTTTGACAAGGTCCCACATAAGAGATTGGTGTGCAAAATCAAAGCACATTGTATTGGGGGTAATGTACTGGCGTGATTCGAGAATTGGTTGGCAGACAGGAAGCAGAGAGTTGGGAAAATGGGTCCTTTTCGGAATGGGAGGCAGTGACTAGTGGAGTGCCGCAGGGCTCAGTGCTGGGAGCCCAGCTGTTTACAATATACATTAATGATCTGGATGAAGGAATTGAATGTAATATCTCCAAGTTTGCAGATGACACTAAACTGGGTGGCGGTGTGAGCTGTGAGGAGGATGCTAAGAGGGTGATTTGGACAGGTTAGGTGCATGGGCAAATGCATGGCAGATGCAGTATAATGTGGATATCCACTTTGGTGGCAAAAACACGAAGGCGGAATATTATCTGAATGACGGCAGATTAGGAAAAGGGGAGGTGCAACGAGACCTGCGTGTCATGGTTCATCAGTCATTGAAAGTTGACATGTAGGTACAGCAGGCGGTGAAGAGGCAAATGGTATGTTGACCTTCATAGCTAGGGGATTTGAATATAGGAGCATGGAGGTCTTACTACAGTTGTACAAGGCCTTGGTGAGGCCTCATCTGGAATATTGTGTTCAGTTTTGGTCTCCTAATCTGAGGAAGGATGTTCTTGCTATTGAGGGAGTGCAGCAAAGGTTCACCAGACTGATTCCAGGGATGGCTGGACTGACGTATGAGGAGAGACTGGATCAACTGGGCTTTTATACATTGGAGTTTAGAAGGATGAGAGGGGATCTCATAGAAACGTATAAGATTCTGACGGGGCGGGACAGGTTAGATGCGGGAAGAATGTTCCCGATGTTGGGGAAGTCCAGAACCAGGGGACATAGTCTTAGGATAAGGGGTAGGCCATTTAGGACTGAGATGAGGAGAAACCTCTTCACTCAGAGAGTTGTTAACCTGTGGAATTCCCTGCCGCAGACAGTTGTTGATGCCAGTTCATTGGATATATTCAAGAGGGAGTTAGATATGGCCCTTACGGCTAAAGGGATTGAGGGGTATGGAGAGAAAACGGGAAAGGAGTAATGAAGTGAATGAACAGCCATGATCTTATTGAATGGTGGTGCAAGCTCGAAGGGCCGAATGGCCTCCTCCTGCACCTATTTTCTATGTTTCTATGTTTCTATGTGTTGAACTTGAACTGTAGTGACCTTAGTCTTGTATTGATAACTCCAGAGTGAGGATCACACCTGGTGGCCTGCCTTTTATACTAGGCTTGGCACACCTGTGCAGGTAACCTGCAAGTCTCCCACTGAGGTGCCCCACGGTGGCACACCTTGTAATAGTACAAGCAGAAACCATATAGGATACATGACATCACTCTCCCCTAAGCCTTTAGTGCAAATCGCCTTGATGCATTGACTGTGCTCTGGGCTTACCTCTATCTAGTTGACCCTTGGGTGAGTAGGTGGTGTTTCGTTGACAGTGGAGGTGCTGGTGGTTTCTGTTTGTGCGTCCATGACCACTCCATTCTCTCCACCAACACCCCCCCACCCCGCCCCCCACTTATAGATTATGCCGGTGGCTGATTACATTCATATGCATTCAAGTCCAGAAGAAAAACATTTGCATTTACATCATTACATTTGTGGTACAGTTGTGAGGCAAGTACTTTTGTCTGGTGAGGTATATACTTGATATATACTTGGAATCAGTACTGGTGTGTGAGAACAAACTAGTACCAGAACAGCTGGATGGTGTCCAGGTAGTCTGATGACGGCATGGTGCCCAGGCTGGCAGTGGGAACCCGGTTGGCTCAAATTGCCTGCTCTCGGGACCTTTGCTGTTGCTCCTAGCATCGGGCAGGTTCACAGATGCCTGTGACCTCCCTGTCCTTTCCTTGCACCCCGGGTTGCTGCTGCCCCCTGAGGAGCAGTCGTCTGGCAGTGCACAGGGAACTGCTGACTCGCTTGCCTGGACATTATTTGGTTTGGGATCCTGGCTAGTCCCAGTCCCATTTGGGAGAACCGTTGAGGGTGACCCTTCATTCCCAGATGTAGCCTTGGTGGCGATAGGGTCTGGGGGCTGCGCCTTAGCGGCTCATGGCGGTTGGTGCCATCGGGTGCCTGAGAGGTGGAGCCGATCAGGGGCAGGGTATCGATACTGGTGCCGTTGCCCACCTGAGCTCGCTTGCTCTGCAGCTTGTATGTGTTGGCTGTTTGTGGCCACACTCCATGGTGCATAACTCTGGTCCCGGGGACACAGGCTACAGCACCGGGTAGTTCGCTGGACCTGTGTGCTCACGATGGGTGTCTGCCCGCTGCATTGACTGTATGCAGTTGAAATCCTACATCGCACGTTTCATTACTCATAGTAAATAACCTGTAGCTCTGATCGTGATTGCGCGACTTTGCTTTGCTTATTGCATGTACACAACTCTGATCATCAATTTTACATTTTACATCTAACTCACAGTTGCTCTTACATTGATTGAGAGTGTGGAACTGTCCCTTTAGGTGTGGTGGGTTGCAGGCCTCCTTTAAGAGAGCCTTGCTATCTTTACACCAATTCTCTTTGTCGTTTGGTGCCACATGATGCTCCATCAGCGCTGCACCTCGTGGTCTGGCCGCCGCCATCTTTTTCTTCAGCGCATCACCTCGTGGTTTGGGTGCCATCTTTCCTCCATCCTCAACTGCGGTGATCCTCTTCGCCCCTGGTTCTGCCACTGAAGCTGGGAAGTCGCCTTTGGATCTGATTTTCTTTTTCCGGAGTCCTGCCACTGGAGCCTGGATGGTGCATTCGGGTCGTCTCAGCTGGGTCATCTCCACGCAGTCGTGCTGAGCGGTCTGTGCCTTGATTGCTGTGCTGGTCGGCTCACTGGTGCTGGGTCCACCCTCAGGTGAGGGCTTGCTTTTGCCTCTGAGCGCGGAGGACGTCGATCGCTGGAGGGATGAAATCTTCCCAACTCTAATGGATCTTCTCCATCCACCTTCTTCCGAGTAGCATTGGTCCATCACCTGCAACAATCCACAGAGGTAACTTGTGCACCGCACCATCATGGAGTACCTTTACATCCGCACGACCAATGACTGGGATAAGTTCATTAGTGTAGGTGCGCAGTTTTGGCTGAACCAGAACCAACTTGGGTCGTTCAGCTTGATTGTCCCATAGCCTCTCAAAGGCTTCTTGATTCATTACTGATTGGCTCGCCCCCGTGTCCACTTCCATGAAGATTGGAATGCCAGTTATCTCGACTTCCATCCTCAACGGGGAATGTTCGGTGGTGCAGGTAAACATGCTATATACCTCATCGTGGGGCTGAGCTGCCTCTCTGCCGATCGTTTCATAATCCACACTGGATTCATGGCCATCTGCAGATTCTTCATCGACACAGTGAGTCATATTTCTTTTACATATTTGCTGGAGGTGGCCTTTTGTGCTACAGCCTTTACACACATAGTCTTTAAAGCGGCACTGGTGAGCCCTGTGATTTCCTCCGCAACACCAGCATGGAGCTACTCTTTTAGCCCCCCTCGGCGTACTCTGAGTTAAGGGACTCAGGGGCCTGTTCTCTCTTCCCTGAGAAGGTTCATGTTCTACAGTCCAGCCTCTAAAAGGCGCCACTCTGTGCACAGTACTTGCCGGGTTTGAGTCCTGAGGATGTGTCATCTGGCTAGAGCCGCAGGTCGAGGTCATGAATGCCTGATTCACGGAGATGGCCTTCTGCAGTGTGACTGTGGTATCCGCAGACAGTAGCTTATAAAGAAGGCCCTCATGGCCGATTCCAATGACAAAGATATCCCGCAGCACATTGGTGAGGTGGTTGCTGAAATCACATGGTGCCGCCAGCCCCCTGAGGTCTGCAGCATATTTTGCAATTTCCTGGCCTTCGGGCCGTCGGTGGGTGTAAAACCGGTGTCTGGCTGTGAGGATGTTCTCTTTGGCCTTGAGTTGTTCTTGGATCAGCGTTACAAGCTATGTCTTGGTCGTTGTTTTCGCTGGTGCCAGCAAGTCCCTGATGCGGCCATAGACAATGGGCCCACAACTGTTTAGCAGGATAGCTCTGCGTTTATCAGCCAGTGTGGCCGGATTGTCGCCTGCCAGGTCATTTGCTGTGATGAAATGGTCGAGCCCCTCCTCAAAGGCATCCCAATCATCACTATTGGCGAACTGCTGCAACGTACCAAGGGTAGCCATTTTCACGTGAAGGTCCGTAATCTTGTCGCCAATTATTATGTCTTTAGATGCTCTGATAATGACTTCATGAGGCAATGTATTGTACTTGAACTGTAGTGACCTTATTCCTTTATTGATAACTCCAGAGTGAGGATCACACCTGGTGGCCTGCCTTTTATACTAGGTCTGGCACACCTGTACAGGTAACCTACAAGTCTCCCACTGAGGTGCCCCCTGGTTGCACACCTTGTAATAGTACAAGCAGTAACCATGTAGGATACATGACACCATCCATTTCATATCGTTCGCAGTAATGCCCATTTTCAAAAATGGAGACCATGTGTTTTGAGAATGGGCGAGAAGTCGGCGATCTGAAAACCCTGTTATAACACCCACGCCGGAAATAATGCCCATTTTTGGGTGATAAGCACAAAAGTGGAGGTTCTAGCCCTATAGTTTTTGTCCCTCTCTATAATTTCCCGGTGAGTTTGCTCCTCTATATGCTTCCCACAAGTTGGTGGCATATAGAATATACCTAGTAGTGTAATAGTACATCGATTACTTCTTAACTCCAAGCAAGTAGATTCTGTTCTTGATCCCTCTCTCTCCAGCACTGTAATAATTTCCTTAACTAATATTACCACTCCCCCTCCTTTCTTTCCTTCCCTATCTTTCTTGAACACCTTATATCCAGGAATATTTAAAACCCAATCCTGCCCTTTTTTGTGCCAAGTCTCCTACACCATCTCTCCAGCCAAGCATTCATCTGCTCTATCCTTCTATTTCTGTACTGACTAGCTCATGGCACCAGGACCTTTGAGGTCCTGCTTTGTAATCTATTTCCAAGCTCCCTAAAATCTGCCTGCAGGACCTTATCCCTCTTTGTACCTATGTCATTGTTACCGATATGGACCACGATCTCTGCATGTTCACTCTCGCCCCTTCGAATGTTCTGCAGCTGCTCGGTGACATCCTTGACCCTGGCACCATGCTGGAATCACGTCTGTGGCCACAGAAACACCTGTCTGATCCCCTAAATATCAAATTCCTTATCACTGTTGCCTTCCCAATCTTCCTCTTCTCCACCCCCCCTGTTGAGCTGAGCCATCCGTAGTGCCATGGACTTGGCTCTGGCTGTACTCCCCAGAGGAACCATCACCTTTCACCAGTATTGTACTGAATACTGGTTGGAGAGCGCGATGCACTCAAGGGACTCCTGTTCTACCAGCCTGGTCCTCCTTCTCTGTCTGACGATCATCCATTCCCTCTCTGTCTGTACACCCTTACACTGCGAGGTGACCAGCTCCTGAAACATGGTATCCACGTAGCTCTCAGCCTCACGGATGCACCGCAGTGACGCCAGCTGCTCCAAAACCCGGAGCTCGAGCTCCTCCAGCTGACAACACTTCCTGCACATGTGGTTGCCCAGGACACGGGAAACATCCTAGTGTTCCCACATGGCACAAGATGTGCATTCCATGGGACTGAGATGCTCTGACTTAACTAACTCAAGACTTTCAAAAGAATTATCACCAGCTACTCACCAATTTGTTTTTCTTTTCTCTTCAGCTCCCTCCCTTGGACTGATGTCACTTACCTCGCTCCCTGATGCTCGCACTCACTCCGGGCTCTTAGGCCTACCTTTATCTCTGGTCGCTCCTATCACTCTCTCCTCCTTTCCCTCTGCTCCGAATTTCCACTCTCTCCAAATTCCCAATTTAGCACTCTGTCTAGAAGCACTCCGTTTCGGATCACTCTGTGCAGCCCCCTCTCTATATATTCTATATACGGGAGTGAATGGGAAGTGGTTTAGTCGAGTAGAATTCTGTACAGCGGCTGTAAATGGGTAGGAGTTTGGTCCAATGGAATTCTATATAATCAAGGACAGTTAGCATGGATTTGTTAAGGGAAGGTCGTGTCTGACTATCTTGATTTAATTTTTCGAGGCGGTAACATGGAGGGCAGTGTGCCTGATGTAGTGTATGTGAATTTTAGCAAAGATTTTGATAAGGTCCCACATGGCAGACTGGTCATGAAAGTAAAAGCCCATGGGATCCATGGCAAAGTGGCAAGTTGGATCCAAAATTGGCTCAGAGGCTGGAATCAAATGGTTGATGGGTGTTTTTGTGAGTGGAAGGCTGTTTCCAGTGGGGTTCTGCAGGTCTCAGCTTTTTGTGGTATATATCAATAACTTAGACTTGAATGTTGGGGGTATGATTAAGAAGTTTACAGATGACATTAAAGTAGGCTGTGTGGTTGATAATGAAGAAGAAAGTGCGGACTGCAGGGAGATACCAATGTACTGGTCAGGTGGGCAGAACAGTGGCAAATGGAATTCAATTCAGATAAATGTGAGGTAATGCATTTGGGAGGTCTAACAAGGCAAGGGAATACACATTAAATGGTACAACACTGAAAAGTATTGTACCAAAGGACCTTGGAGTGCAGGTCCACAGATCCCTGAAGGTAGCAGGCCAGGTAGATAAGGTAGTTAAGAAAGCATATGGACTACTTGCCTTTATTAGTCGAGGCATAGAATACAAGAGCAAGGAGGTTATGCTTGAACTGTATAAAACACTGATTAGGCCACAGCTGGAGTACTGTGTGCAGTTCCGGTCACCACATTAGAGGAAAAATGCGATTGCACTGGAAAGGCTACAGAGGAGATTTACAAGAATGTTGCCTGGACTGGAGTATTTTGGCTATGTGGAAAGATTGGAGATGCTGGGTCAGTTTTCTTTGGAACAGAGGAGGCTGAGCTGTATAAAGTTATGAGAGGTCTGGATAGAGTGGATAGGAAGGATCTGTTTCCCTTGGCAGAATGTTCAACAACCAGGAGGCATAGATTTAAAGTAATTGGGGGAAGGTTTAGAGCAGATATGAGGGGAAATGTCTTCACCCAGACGGTGGTGGGGATCTGGAACTCACTGCTTGAAAGGGTGGTAGAGGCAGAAAGCCTCACCACATTTAAAAAATACTTGGATGTGCGCTTAAAGTGCTGTAACCTACAGGGCTATGGACCTAGTGCTGAAAAGTGGGATTAGGCTGGATAGCTCTTGGTCGGCTGGAGCGGACATGATGGGCCGAAATGGCCTCCTTCCGTGCTGTAAATTTCTATGATTCTATGATTCTGTTATATGCAAGTGGATGTTTTGCCCATTGAGATTCTATATAGTGGGAGTGAATGGAAAGAGGTTTTGTCCATTTGGATTTTGTACAGCAAGAGTCAAAGCAAAGGGATTTTGTTCATTCGGATTCTGTACTGTAAGAGTAAATATTAAGAGAATTTGTCCATTTGGATTATATAAATTGTGGACTGATTGAGAAGGGGATTAGTCCTTTGGAATTCTACATGGTGAGAATGAATGGGAAATGGTTTGGTCTATTGACAATCTGTACAGAGGGAGTGAGTGGGAAGGAGTTTGATCCATTGGAACTCTGTACAGTGGGAATAAATGGGAAGGGGTTTGATGGATTGGGATTCTATATAGTGGGAGGGACTGGGAAGAGTTTGTCCATTGGGATTCTTTACAACAAGTATGTTTGCTCCAATTGGAATCTGAACAATGGGAGTGAATGGGAAGGATTTTGGTTAATTGGGATTCAGCACAGTGGGAATGAATGGAGAGGGCATTAGTCAATTGCATTTCTGGACACCAAGAGTGAATGGGAAGGGATGTTATCCATTGGCATTCCGTACACCAGGATTTAATCAGAAGGTGTTTTATTCATTGGTATTCTGTAGTGTAAGAATAAATGGGAAAGAATTTGATTCTATATAGTGGGAATGAATGGAAAGGGGTTTGGTCCATTGGGATTCTGTACAGCTGGAGTGAATGAAAGGGGTTTGGTCCATTGGGATTCTGTACAACAGGAATAAATGGGAAGGCGTTTCGTCCATTGGGATTCTCTACAGAGGAAATAAATGAGAAGTGGTTTGGTCTATTGAGATTCTGTACACCGGGAGTGAATGAAAGGGGTTTGGTCAATAGGATTCTGTATAGTGGGTGTGAATTGTAAGTACTTTTAACCTTTGGGATTTATCAATGTGGCAGTAAATGGGAAGAGGTAGGGTCCATTGGGATCCTTTACAATGGGAGTGAATAGGAAGGGGTTTTAGTTCATTGGGATTCTGCACATTGGGAGAATATAGCAAGGGATTTGGTCCATTGGGATTCTATATAATGGAAGTGAATTGAAAGTTGTCTGTTCCATTGCAATTCCACATAGAGGCAGTGAATGGGAAGGCGTTTGATAGAGGGAGTGAATGGGAAGGGGTTTGATAGAGGGAATGAATGGGAAGGGGTTTGATAGAGGGAGTGAATGGGAAGGGGTTTGATAGAGGGAGTGAATGGGAATGGGTTTGATAGAGGGAATGAATGGGAAGGGGTTTGATAGAGGGAGTGAATGGGAAGGGATTTGGTCCATTGGGATTCTGTATCACGGGGGTTTATGGGAAGGTGCTTGTTCAATTGAGATTCAGCACCGCAGAGACAATGGGCAGGAGTTTGGTCCATTTAGATTCTATATAGGGGAGGTGAATGGGAAGGGATTTGGTCCATTCGGATTCTGTACAGGGTGAGTGAATGGGAAAGGATTTGGTCGATTGACACTCTTTACAGTGTGAGTGAATGGCAAAGGGTTTCCCATAGGTTCCGATGGAATGGGAAGGGATTTGTTCAATTAGGATTCTATTCACTGGGAGTGAATGGGAAAGAATGTTGTTCATTGGCATCCTGTACAGTGGGATTTAGTCAGAAGGTATGATATTCATTGGAATTCTGTACTGTGAAATAAATGGGATGAGATATGGTCCATTTTGATTATATATAGTGGGCGTTGTAAGGGTTTCAGGGTACGCAGCCAATTAACCCTTCTATCCTAGTTTGCAATAGTTTCGGACCTGGCACCAATAGGTTACGATTAGTCTTTTATTAGTCACACAGCGGGGATCGACATGACAACAGTGCCTCAAGCAGCAGTTTACAGTACCAAACAGATTATATTACTGCCTGTCACTGGACAGAGTTAGCACGGGTCGCTTCACTTTCCTCCCTGAGCTAGGAAGGTGTTAGGCCGGAGCCAGCACGGCTGCGGCCGATTCGGGGCGTTCTTCTCCCTCTGTGCCGAACACTTCAAAGCCCACTTCTTATAACCCTTTTTCTTGACCACCTGACCTTATTCGACCACTCACTAGTTGTCCCGAGGGTCTCCATTTTATCTAATCTTCTTTGCAGGTTGCAGGTTCCTGTTGTGTTTCTCCAATCTCCCAACTTCCCTTATCTTGTGGTCCTTGCTTACCTTTAACCATTGGTGCGACTATGCCTTGGCTATCTGCCACTGACCAGGGTTTGTTAGTTATTTTAATCATATCAGTTACATAATTATTCAAAGAAATCGGCCTAGCTGTCTGATTTGTGATTAAAATCTTTTGCCCCAGAAATGTTTTTATGCCATGTCGTTATTAGCCACATATAAATCAAAACCACATCTAGCTGAAAGACAACTTTAGGGTGAATCTTAAGTTAATTGACTGTCGAATTATAAAAGAATTAGAAAAGAATTAGAAAAAACGTCATGTGTAATGTCATCATAGTCCATAATGTCTCACAGCATGAATGGTCCTTTGGAATACTGTACACCAGGAGTGAATTTCTAATTCTTTTAGAATTGCGATTCTATACAGTGGAAGTGAATGGGAAGGGATCTTCCCATTAGCACTTTGTACACCGAGAGTGAATGGGAAGGGATTTGTTCTTTGGGATTCTGCACACTGGGAGAAAATGGGAAGGGATTTTGGCCATTTTAATTCGATATAGTGGGTGTGAATGTGAATTGGATTTGCTCCAGTTGGATTCTATGTATTGGGAGTCACTGGAAAATGTTTGTCCCTGTGGAATTCTGAATAGTGAAATGAATGGGACGAGGTTTATTCCACTGGGATTCTGTGGAGCTGGATTGAATCGGAAAGTTTTATGATCATTGGGATTCTATTCTACCGGGAGTGAATGGGAAGGGATTTGATCCATTGGGAATCTGTACACTGGAAATAAATGTCCTCTGGGATTTTGTACACCGGTAGTGAATGGGAAGGGGTTTGGTCCATTGGGATTCTATATTGTGGGATTGAATGGGAAAGTGTTTGGTCCATTGGAGTTCTATATAGCAATAATATATGGGAAGGGGTTTGTCTCATTGGGATTCTATAGCTCGGGTGTGAATGGGAAGGTATTTGGGATTCTGTACAGCGGGATTGAATAGGATGGGTGAGATCCAATGTTCCCGTTAAGTTGTGCGGTTGCAGTCTGGAGGTCCCATGCAGGCAGCACACCTGCTTTTCATTGCAAGAAACCACGCATGCACAAACATTTGAATGGGCAATGCAGCCGTTGAAGGCACCATGCACCCAAAACAATTAAAGGGAATATTGATGAGATCTATTCAGAATCTGTACAATGGTACCGCTTTCGATCCATTGGAATTCTGTACTGTTGGAATAAATGGGCAGAGCTTTGGTCCATTTGAATTCTAAAAAGTGGGGTGAATGGGAAAGGGTTTGGTCCATTGGGATTCTACATAGAGGGAGGGAATGTGAAGGGGTTGGTGCATTGGGATTCTACATAGAGGGACTGAATGGGAAGTACTTTGGTCCATTCGGATTCTATACATTGGTAGTGAATGGGAAGGGGTTTGGTGCATTGGGATTCTATATATTGGGAGTGAATGGGAAGGGGGTTTGATCCATTGGGATTCTATACATTGGGAGTTAATGGGAAGGGATTTCATCCATTGGGAATCTACATAGTGGGGGTGAATGTGAGGGGTTTGGTCCATTGGAATTCTGTACATGGAAGTGTATAGGAAAGGGTTTGGTGCATTGAGATACTATTCAGTAGGAGTGAATGGGAATGAGTATGGTCCATTTTGAATTCTACATAGTGGGAGTGAATGGGAAGGGAATTGGTTCATTGGGATTCTAAATATGGGAATGAAAGGAGAGCTTTTAGGCCCATTGGGATTCTGTACAAAGGAAATTAATGGGAATAGATTTGCTTCATTGGGAATCTGTACCATGGGAGTAAATGGGAAGGTTTTTGGTCTTTTGGGATTTTATATTGTGTGAGTAACTGGGAAGCGGTTTGGTCCATTTTGATTATATATTGTGAGAGTAAAGGGGAAGGGATTTGATCCATTGGGATTCTATATATTGGGAATAAAAGAATGGGGATGCTCCCTTGGGTATTCTATAGCGTGGGCATGAATGACAAGAGGTTTGGCCCATTGTGATTTTTTGCCATCGGGATTATGGGAATAGGATTGGTCTATTGGAATTCTGTACAGAATGAATGTGGCAAGGGGTTTGGTCAATTGGTATTCTCTGTAGTGGGAGTGAATAGGAAGGGGTTTGGTCTATTAGGATTATGTAAAGATGAAGTGAATGGGAAGAGGTTTAGGCTATTGGAATTCTGTACATCAGGGGTCAAATCAGGGGTTTGGTCCATTGGCTGTGTCTGACTAACTTGATTTAATTTTTCGAGGAGGTAACCAGGAGGGTTGATGAGGGCAGTGCATATGATGTAGTGTATATGGACTTTAGCAAAGCTTTTGATAAGGTCCCACATGGCAGACTGGTGCAGAGGAGATTTACAAGAATGTTGCCTGGGCTGGAGAATTTTGGCTATGAGGAAAGATTGTAGCTGCTGGATCTGTTTTCTTTGGAACAGAGGAGGCTAAGGGGAGACCTGATTGAGGTGTATAAAATTATGAGCGGCCTGGATAGAGTGGATAAGAAGGACCTGTTTCCTTTGGCAGAGGAGTCAACAACCAGGGGACATGGGGCTAGATTTTACACTTTTTTTGCATGCATAACGCCCACTTAATGTCCAGTTTATCGCTGAAGTGAGATATAACGCTCAGACATTGGCCATTTAGCCACAAAATGGAAACTGACGTCCATTTTTCGGACACTTATCGCCAAGCGTTACTTTCGCCATGTGTGTAACGCCAGGAAATAATAATACAGTCCGCCCACTTTTTTTGGCCGGAATAATCAGAATAGGCGAACTGAATGACCACAATATCGCCCAGCATTACTTTCTGCATGTATTTAACGCTGAGATTCAATAATACCAACCGCCCACTTTTTTTTGTCATAAAGATCAAATTTGCTGAAACTAACGCCCAGGAGATAGCCCAGCGTAACTTTCACCAACTCACACACATCTCGCCCACAATATTGTTCACCGAAAACTCCGATCAGAAAACGTGGAACTGTTCTGAACGAATCACAGCGGTGTGGGCGCCATTTTTTAAATCGCAGGTCGCTTCATTCAAAAGGCTGCTTCAACATTGGGGGAGTTTGGATTGACTCTGTAGTTCTTCTCAGGTGAAGTGACCATCTCAACAGACATATTTTCAGACTCTGGACGATTGGGGTTTACTGTAGGTGTATTTTAGTGAGGAAATTATTGCTTCTGATCAATCGCTGTTATAATTTCATTTCTCAGCCTGCATCGATTAATACTCAGAGGCTGCAGAATGCAAATAGCTCAATGTCTAATGCACATCATTATGTGCCCAATTTAATACGTGCCAGAATGAGGAGGAGATCCAGACCATACACACCCCGCACTTACAGGGAGAAGAGGTCTTACCTCGACGTGTCCGAGCACACCTGCCTTCGGAGACTGCACTTCCACAAGGAAATATGTTTGCTCATCAGGCCACATATGCAGCCTGCCATCAGGACATCAGTGTCGGTCGAGGTCATGGTCACCGCAGCACTGCCTTTCTACGTGCCCGGTTCCTTTCGGGCCACCGCGGTCGGGATTTCCCCTCTGTCTCACGATACCACACATCGCTGCATTAGACAGATCACGGAGGCCCTGTACGTGTAGGATGGACTTTATCAGCTTCTCCATGACCACGGAGGCTCAGACTGACAGGGCTGGAGCATTCTCCCGCATTGTTAAGTTCCCCAGGGTGCAGGGAGCAATACAGTGCACTCACATCGCCATGCGGCCACATTCTCAGGACAAGGGGGGGGTGTGTGGTGGTCTCTATGAGGGGGTCAGGTTCCCTTCTGACCAACTTGAGCAGTTTCAAATCGCTCCCCCTCCCTTGGGTTCTGTACTTTGGATTTATTTAGAGGATGCGACAAAAGTGCAAAGGACACTGGTTTGATGCAAAGAACTTTGTTTTTATT